>NC_049910.1:14174890-14774890 GCF_001411555.2 Juglans regia
ACACACTAATCATCATCACAATCTAATCTCACTATCAGTATTCATTTATTTATTTATTTATTAATTTCCTCAAGCAAATTAAACTGAGTCATATATATATATATATAGTTTAATCTAAATGGTTGAAAATATGTTTTCCATGATTGTTTACGCGTTAAAAATAATAATAATAATAATTTGCATTAATCTTTCTACATTAATGACTCGACATATTTAGTAGATCGAACTCATGTTCATTTCATTCATGTATAAATATTATGTTCTGTTTCTCTCTCTTCTCTCATTTTAATCATTTCTATCATATATATATACCTCTAGCTTATTATATATGTTTACGCTCTATTGTCGGCCGTCCGAAATCAACTTAAAACCCGCCAAGCCTGCTGTAATATGCCTCTAATTTGCCTTACTTTTCCACTAAGATGGATAATATATATGAAACATTATTTGTATGGCCGGCCTGTACTGCATGCATGGAATTCACACAATATTGTTTGCATTTTAATCCACATAATTTTCAAAAAAATCTTGCTAATTATTATCTCTTACAAAATTTGAATTGATACACTCCAGCTGAAATGAAAAAGATTAAAAAAGGGTCAATTGTTGAGAAGAAACATAGTTTTGTTAATGTGGTCTGATGATAGTATATATACAGACTATCATATGTCAGATATTGGTGTTTCTGAGATAAAAACTACCTCTTTAGCTTTGTGTAATAGTGCATTTAGAGAATTCCTCTTTTCCCAAAGGTAGTTGTGCCTTTCCTATCCCCTCATTTAGTGTTGTTTTTTTAAAGTTATATGGGGTAGAGTTGGAGAGAAAGCTGAGTTGAACACAATTAGAAGCCTGTGGAAAGTCTTCAATTATTTTGTGTTGGCTGTTGGTTCTGATTGTAAGTGTAACACTAATTTGCTTTCGAGTCTCACGCACTTCTTTCCTGCAGGAGTATTACTCTATTGCCCATTGTATGGCTGGTGGTTGTGCAAGCATTGCTACTTCATTTATTTTTACTCCTAGCGAGCGTATAAAACAACAGATGCAAGTTGGTTCACACTATCAGAACTGCTGGTATAACTATAAGATCCTGGTGTTATCTTTATTAATAGTACATCCTTTTATGCTTACTATGCATTGATTTTGATGTTGTCTTTAATCTCGAATTCATTCAACTGAGGGATTGGTTTGTTTCAACCATTGGTAAAATATTGTATATTTTTGGATTTTGCTATTTATTTATTCAGATTGTAAGATTAAAATCCAATATGTTTTGTTTTATATGATGCTTTGGTTCTGCCACGTTTCCCCCCAACAAAAAAAAAAAAGGAGAGTTGGCTTTGGTAGTTTGCTATTTCCATGTTACTCATTGTTCTGTTTTTGCAGGAATGCATTGCTTGGAATTATTGGAAAGGGTGGTTTACGTTCATTGTATGCTGGGTGGGGAGCAGTACTCTGCAGGAATGTTCCTCACTCAATAATCAAGGTCAGTCTAGTTTTTGATTGTAGACACAGGTCTACAATATTAGGATGACATGAGAGAGAATTGTCATTTAAAATATTAGGATGACATATCCATGAGCTTATTTGATTTATTCTGCTGCTTGTCCCTTGAACTGGTCTCTCATTCTCATGATTATTACCTTAATATGCTTAGTATAGTCTTAGTATAGTTACTATAGATCTTTGGATCTTTTTTGTGTAAAAAGAATATTAGGGCAATCCATAGTGTAAGGTAAAATTGTGAAGCCTGCAAAACTTGGATGTGTATAATATTTTCTCTATACTGTTTTGTGCATTTTTTTTTTATTATTTTCTGAAACATCTTTTCCGGCGATTTTTACTCGCCGGAAATAGTTTTTGTCGTAGCAGAAATATATTTTCGGCGACATAAAATCGCCACAAATAATTTTTTGCGGCGGAAATTACACGCTGCAAAATACTTCATAACGGCGATTATTTTAAATCGCTGAGAAAAATAATAATTTATTGCGGCGATTTATTAAGTTTTTGTGACGATAAATATCGCCGGAAATAGTAGTTCTCAGCGATTTCAAAGGTAAACTGGAGGGCTATTTCTGTCGATTGTTTTAACATTTCCGGCAGATGAAAATCGCCGGAAATAGTAGTCTTTGTGACGATTTTTGCGTATCGCCGAAATTGATCAAAAATGGCTTTAGGATAGCGGCGAACCTGCAGCGATTTATAAATCGCCGAAATTGATCAAATGCAGCGATTTCTAAAGGTATTTGTGACGATTTTGACCGCTGGAAAAGGCTAGATTTCTTGTAGTGAGCCTAATAAATTCTCAATAGATTTTTTTAAAACATTTTTTTTATAAACAGATTTTTTAATGATAAATTGCCTCTTTTTAATATCGGAACCGGTAAAACCGGAAGTACAGTTTAGAAGAGTAACCGGTGAGGGATCGATTTTTGAAAATGTAAAATCAGTGTTATCAGTTCGGTTCCAAAATTTGTTCCAAATCGGAGCAAACCAGACAGATTACACCCCTAACAATACCTATCTTGATGAAGATAACCTAGTGGATGAGGTAGTTATTTTTATTAAAAATGTAGAAAATTTGAGAAAAGAAAATGGTGGCAAAGTCTGGAATTTGAAGATCATGAAATAACTTTTGAGACAATTACTTTGTTGATTTTTTTGGAGTTGAAGATTTTTTTAGAGTTGAAGATTTTTTTATAATTCTCCTTTACAATTTTTTTATTTATTTAAAATGTAGAAAATAAACTTAATTTTAGAATATAAGATGCTCAATATTATTTTATCTAATTGAACATTCAAAAAATCGAGATAAGAAAATATATATTATGAAATTGTAAAATAGGTCATATTAATTTTGCCGGGAATCTATTTTCCCGAGGGGATAGGGATCGGCGGCGGTTGTTGTGTTTGGAAAGACACAAGAAGATCAGCATGCAACGTCAAGACTCGATCTCATGCATTATTAGTTCAATAGTACGAAAGGTAACTAGAAATTACTAGTTCAGTTAGCTTTGAAAATTAAACATGACAAAATTCACACAGAGAGACAGAAATCAAGAGCAAAAATCTGGCCGAAAATTTTGACATTTGAAAAGCCATCCCATCCATGGCACTAGCAATAATAAAAGTCGCAGCCACCTCAGACATGGGTGTTAATTTTTTGAGTGGGGCTGCACTGTCTCTCCATTCTTATCTTTGGCTTACTGTCTAGTGTTTTTTTTTTTTTTTTAATATATTTTAATATTTTTAAAAAATAAAAAATATATATCAATATACTTAAAATTACTTTTTTAATTATTAAATAAAAAAAAAAATTTTGACCAGCAACTAAATAAAATGATCAAAATGAGAGGATAAATTAATTTTATTCAAATTTTTTTGGATGGTCAGAATATTTTATATTTCACGCTTTGGTGTGACAAATCTCAAATTCGAATTAATCCGGCCTGCATTGCTGATCTTTCTTTCACATGGTAGATATGAATGATAAAACACATATTTAGGCTGTATTTAGTCGTAAGATTTAATTGAGTTCAGTCTAATTTTAAACTGAGTCTAACATTCAAACATTCAATTTTTAAATTACTAAACTCATCTTAACTCAGGGATACATAATCTTTTTCAACTTAACATATCTTTATACATGAGATCCACAATCTTTTAATTTTTTATAAAAAATATTAAACTTATCTTAACATCTAAACACACTTTAAATTCAGTTTAGATGGGTCTCACATAACTCAATCTACTATTCAACTCATTATTATTTATAAAGAATTGAGTTCAGCTCAACATCCAAATGCAGGGAGTGACGTAAAATATTAACAAACATTTGATTCGCAAAAGTAATAAAATTATAAAGTGATATGACTTGTTATAGTATATTAGATTATAAAGTTGTTTATATTATAAAATAAATATAATATATTGCATCTAAATGTATTAGTTCAATTAGGAGTTTTACTTTTACGAGAGCACTTTATAAATCTACCTGTTGGTAAACTGGAATTAGACTAAAACCGTATCAAAAGTTGATCAGTTTCAAATTACATGGAGTTATTTTGAACAATGGATAACTGTATTTTCTTTATGTAAACATGTGTATGTCCAGAATTTGGTTTTGTCTACATAAATGAATGAGAGAAAAGGTTGAGATTGGACATTACATGCAAGCAATATTTGTATGATCTGTTTTCTAACTTGTATGAAACTTCATTCTTAATTATGCACATCAAAAGTTACCACTCCTTTGGTCAGGTCATATTCCAGTCCGGTCATTTCGTATTCAAAACGTTACTCGCCACAAAAGAAAATCATTGATTTCCACTCCTTTGCTGGCGGAATCTTTTGGTCGTCACAAAAGGTTTTTTTTATGGACTTTTAAGTTTTCAATTGTCGGAACAAAAACACAACTAGGATAAATTGTGGTCTCTTACCTGGAAAAATTACAATACTAAATATAATTTGGTTTACATCATGCATGTGATAGTTTTAAAAGTGTAAGTTTGGTTACGTAAAATTAAATTATCTTATCTTATCTTGTCTTATATAATCATTATAATTTTTTTCGAACTCTCACAGATAATATAATAGATAATCCAATTTTTTAAAATTAAAAAAAAAAAATAATATTATAATAATATTTTATTCAATTTTCAACAAAACATCCCATCTCATCTCCGTAATCAAACTGAGTCAGTTTACAATTACTTAAGCACGCAGTATTTAGCGGCAAAAGTATTCTATTATTGAGTAAAAATAATATATTTCCATATTGCAACTATAGTTTCTATTGTCCTAATTCCTATATGCCAACAATAGGAAATTCCCTTAGAAGACCAGAACCCTCCAATTTGACATGTAGAACCGGAATGCAATGTTCATGATAGTTTTATTTCCCACAAATTAATGAGAAGTCTCCAAGCTTGACCCCTCCCATATTAGGGTGACTTTCGGAGAAAATGATGCAAACCCAAATTGATATTAGGGTATCTAAGTCTAAATTCTACATTGATTATATTGAAGTACTACTTTTTGAAAATGAATTTATACAAATATGGAAGGAACAATTTAATATCTTTCTTAAAGTAAGGGTAAGATTAGTTATTTTTCCTCAAATCATAGATTTATGTATGTTCATTCTTGCCTTGTTAGTAAATATTTAGTTTCAAATTTGGAAGTGATTTTGATTTTGGTTTTGATCAATTTTTTAGTAGAATTTTTGTTTATTTATGTATTAATTTCTCATACAATAACTTAGATTTTTCTGTTTTTGAAAAAATCCTCATAATCTTGAATCTTGCAGCTATTTAATTTAAGTCCGACTTGTGGGTTTCATGAAATAATTTCAGATTTTACTATTAACCAATATTATTAAGAGTTTTTTCTATATTTTGGGTGATTCTCTTGTCTTCCTTCCTTGTGAATTATCTGTTGAAATTAGTTTACAAAATAATCTATATTCTGTCTGGCATCAGTTGGCATCAAAGCTTAACATCTTTCCTGAGGTAATATCTCATCAGTTTCCATGACTAGTGGTCATGGTCCTCGTGGACAGGTTCCGAACAAGGAAGTCTTTCATTGTGATTATAGCGTTCAGGATGTGATGATTGAGAATTTGCAGATGCAAGTTGTAGAGTCAACCGGCTTCTAACAACATAGGATATCGGCAATCGTGAGATGGAAGATCACGATTGTAATTTCAGTTTTGAGAACTCGTATCACAATCGTGCTCTATCTTGGTAGCACTGTGGTTCGGAGGAGTGTGACCTCGATTTTAGTGTTAATTTACCAGAATTTTCTAGTACTTTTCAAGCTAAGGTTTCATTGATTTATTACATTATGTTGAGTGAATTTACTATAAGAAAGAAGAGTTTGACGATGGACATTCTTCCATAGGATAGAACTCCATACCAATTTACGATATCTAGGGGCGTAAAAAGTATTTGGTATACCAGAAAATCGGTTCGGACCAGCTCGCACCAGTTGAATCGATTCGGTTTTGGATCAGCCGGTCTAAGACCAGTTCCCCAAGTTTTAAAACCGGCCGGTTTTGGTCCAATTCCGATTCTACGCTTTTTTGGACCGGTTTAATATATTATATATTTTAAATTAATTTTGTTAATATTATATATAATATATTTTTTAGTATATATAATTTTTATATATAATAATATAAATTATAATTATGTATAAGATAATGTTATTATAATTTATAATATAAAATTTTAATTTAAGACATGAACATTTATTTGATCATATGCTTTAAATATAATATATATATATATATAAATATATCTATATATTAACAAGATTTTATAGCCAAATAAATTCTCAATATATTCCTTTTGATAAATAAATTAGTAAATTAGTAATACTAATATACATTAGTATATAATGTATATTAATTACAATTTACATTTTATGGCCTAATTCTAGTCTAATAATATTACTATTAGTAATATAATTTAAGTCTATATATAAATTACTATATAAATCACTATAGTATTAATTATAATAAATAATTATATATGAAATAATGATATAGTATAGGAAGGTTTTTTCTATTTTATTTTCTATAAAGCAGATTTTTTTTTATAGCATTTACATAACATATTTTTCTATAAAACAAATTTTTATAAACAGTTTTTTATAACAAATTTTTAATAGAATAGATTTTGTTTAAAACAGTTTTTTTATAAATAGATTTTTTTTTAATGATAAATTGCCTCTTTTTAAAACCGGAAGTACAAGTTTAGGAGGGTAATCGGTGCGGGTTCGTTATTGAAAATGCAAAATTGGTGTTACTAATTTTGTCCCAAAATTTGTCCAAAATCGAAACATACTAGACAAGTTACACCCCGAACGATACCTATCCTGATGAAGATAACCTAGTGGATGTGGCAGTAATTTTTATTAAAAACGTAGAAAATTTGGAAAAAGAAAATGGTGGTGAAGTCTGGAATTTGAAGATCATGAAACAACTTTTGAGACAATTAACTTTACACGATCCGAAATCACGATTAGCCACCCCTTAGTAAAAGCTCAACATTCGTGAATAGAAATTAATCTTTTTAAAAAACACAGTTAGGATCATTTTTTTATTTGATGATTTTGTTATTTCTATAATATCGAAAATAATGTTTGATCTTATGTTGATCATCTTGACGTGAATCTAGTTTATCATTTAAGAAGTGCCACATGTAGCTATAATTTATATATTGTGAGTATTTCGCTTAATTTTATTAGTTTTTATTTATTTTTTATTAAATTTTAAAAATTTTACCATTTCAATAGCTGAGATGGTCCTTCTTTCACTGTGTGAAGGTAAGGTTTTTCCTCTCTATGTTTCTTGGTAAACTTAAAGCTTCCATCCTTCTGGACTTCTGTCTGTGAAGGATAAGTGATGCAAGGGGACATTTTTAAAATGTGTGAAGGCTTGAAACTCACGAAAGAGGAACGAGAGGAGGTGGTAATCAGAAATGAAGATGTGGTGTTATCAGAATAAAAAAGCAAACTTTGTTTTGTGATGTTGGTGCTGGCTGATAAGGAAGCCAACACAGGTGCCCTTAGGAACACCCTATCCCGAGTATGGCAGATAGAAGGGAAAGCTGTCTTCAAAGAGGTAGGCAGGAACAAGTTTTTGGTGGAGTGTAAGAAGGTGGAAGACAAGAAGAGGATCATGAAAGGCCGTCCCTGGTCTTTTGATAAGAATCTAGTTTGCTTGCAAGACTGCGAAGGGTTCAGGTCTTGGATGGACATGCGTTTTAAGAAAGAACCTTTCTGGATCCAGTGCCATGATCTACCTTTTGCTGGTATGAACTATAACACAAGTGTTAATCTGTGCAAAGGGGTGAGAGAGGTACTTATGGTCGACACTGATAGCAGTGGTCTTTGCTGGGGGAGTTTCTTAAGAGTTAAAGTCCTTTTAGATATCACTAAGCCTTTGGCAAGAGGGAGACAACTCAGTCTGGATGAATCAAAGTCTTGGATTCCTTTCAAATATGAGAGGCTGCCAAACTTTTGCTACCATTGTGGAATGATCAAGCATGCTATGGGCATATGTGAAAGTCTGGATAGAGGGAAGACGAGTATGGAAGGTTTCAGTCAACAATATGGTCCTTGGCTAAGGGCAAATCCTAAAGCCTCTTTGACTGGCAATAGTCAAGATAGGAAGGTACTTGGCCATGGAGGGAGGCCGGGGAGTGTCAGTAGGGAGGAAGATGGCGGAGATTAGCAAGAAACAAATACACATGGAAAGGAGGGGCTCGAGGCAGACTACGTGGAAGAAGATCAGGGAGTATTAAATGCTGGAGGAAATTCGGGATTATGTCATAGAAAAGAAGACCCTGTTGTTTCTAAAAGGAAAGCTGACTATCCTTTTGTGGAAGGACAAGGGGCAGTTTCCATTTTGGTAGGGGCAGAATCCTCTCTGGTAGGTGGAGTACCTATCCTAGGAAAATATGAGCAGAACTTTTCCTCTTTGAGTGAGGCAACTGTGCCTCACTGGCACGAGAGGATCCTCTATCACAACCAGATGGAAAAGATGGGCATGTGATGGATTAGACATGTTGAGCAAGACTGACTCGTGTGCAATGGACTTGGATAAAGTAAAAGCTGGACAAAAGAGGAAAAAACAGTATGTCTCAACTGTAGACTGTAGTGGTTGGTAAGAAACTCAAACAAAATCTCGATGGGGAAGGAAGATAATGGGATTACAAGGTAGTTGCTGCATTGTAGCACTGCTAGTCCCCATGAAACTCTTATGTTGGAATTGCCGAGGGTTTGAGAACCCCCAGACAGTTAATGAGTTTCACTTCTTGATGAAGGAAAGAGGCCCAAAAATGGTTTTTTTGTCTAAAACCAAGAGTAACAAGTCAACAGTGAAGAAAGTAAGGAACAAGATAGGCTTTACAAACAATTTTATAGTTGACTGTGTTGGTAGGAGTGGTGGTCTTTCCCTCATTTGGAAAGAAGAGGTGAGTGCTAAATTATTTTCATACTCCAATAGTCATATCTCAGTGACTATTACACCTGAGTTGGGAGGCCAAACATGGATGCTTTCAGGTTTCTATGGAAACCCTGCTACAAAAAAGAGGAAAGAGAGTTGGAGACTCTTGAGAATGCTGAAACCAGAGAACCATATGGCATGGCTATGTATGGAGGACTTCAACGAAATTTTATGTAATGAGGAGAAAACAGGGGCATCCACTAGACCATTTTCTCAAATGGAATCTTTTAGGCTGGCTCTCGATGATTCTGACTTAACTAATCTAGGGTTGATTGGATCAAAGTATACATGGAGCAATAATAGATAAGGGAGAGGCTTCATTAAAGAAAGGCTGGATAGAGTCCTGGGTAATGGTTAGTGGCCATATTGCAACAATGAAGTACATGTATTACCTGTATTGAATTCTGACCACTCTCCACTTTTAGTCCTTTGTGATAATGAGGAAGCTGCAATGAGCAGAAAAGAAAGGTTATTCAGGTATGAGGCCTGTTGGTCTTCGAAACAGGATTGCAAGGACATAATTAGGATGTCTTGGCAGGCTAGTTTTAGAGGGGAGCACTCAGTGATAAACCTCAAGAATGACCTGGATAGATGCAGAAGGAACCTGAAGGTTTGGGCTAAAGTATCTGTTGGGAACCAAAGGAACCAAATCAGGCAAAAAAGTGTTAGGGTGCAGGAGATGCTGAGAATCAATCAAGGTGATTTTAATGAATCCATTAAGGGCCTTCAAAATGAAGTTAACATGCTACTAGCAGATGAGGAGCTCAAGTGGAGGCAAATATCAAAACAGCAGTGGTTGAAAGAAGGTGACAAGAATACAAGCTTCTTCCACAAGTGTGCCTCTGAAAGAAGGAAAACACAAACTATATCAAGGATTATCGATGAAGGGGGAGTCTGTATTAATGATCCAGCTGACATATGTGTTACATTTCAAAGGTATTATAAGAACTTATTTATGACCTCCAACCCGAGGGACATCTCTGAAGTTCTGAGGGATTTGAACCCAGTGGTGACACCTGAGATGAATAGCCAGCTCATAAAGCCGTGCTCACATGAAGAGGTAAAACAAGCTTTGTTTGAGATAGACCCTCTGAGCTCTCCAGGCCCTGATGGATTCTCAGCTGGCTTTTTCCAAGATTACTAGGAAACTGTAGGTGAGGGGGTGTTCTTTGTAGTCAGAGAGGTTCTCAATGCTAATAGAAAGTTGCGAGAACTAAATGAGACCTACATTGTCTTGATCCTTAAAAAATTGAAACCCCACAATGGTGGTTGAGTACCGTCCCATTAGCCTCTGCAATGTGGTACATAAAGTGTTGTCCAAAGTTTTGGCCAACAGAATGAAACCTTTCCTGTCAACATTGATCTCCCCTTCTCAGAGTGCATTTGTCCTTAGGCGTTTGATATCAGACAACATAATAGTTGCCTATGAAGCCATGCACTCCATGCAGCACATAATGAAGAACAAAAAAGAAAGAGAGTTACATGGCAATGAAGTTGGACATGAGCAAAGCTTATGACCATATAGTGGTCTTTTTTAGAAGCTGTCCTACACAAGATGGGCTTTAAGAAGGAGTGGATTGCCTTGATTTTGCAGTGTGTATCCTCTGTCAAATACTCCTTATTGATAAATGGTGTTCCCCGAAAACCTTTCCAACCATCTAGAGGCCTTAGACAAGGGGGACCCTCTCTCCCCTTATCTTTTAATTTTATGTACGGAGGTACTTGGGAATATGTTGGACTCAGTTGAGAGAGAGGTTTATATCTCTGGTTTTCCTTTTGCTAGGGGTTCTTCGCTGGTTAACCAACTTTTCTTCGCAGATGATAGCTTGCACTTTTGTAAAGCAAATGCCCTGGAGAGGAGTAGAATGTTCAGGCTTCTAAACTCGTATGAGGTTGCTTTCGGACAGAGACTTAATTTGGAGAAGTCAGCCATCGTTTTCAGCAAAAACACTCTTGTAGCTGCTAAACAAGTTATTCTCTCGACATCTAGGATGAAGGAAGCCAAACACCTTGAGAAGTACCTAGGATTGCCATCCTATGTAAGGAAGAACAAGCTGGCTTCTTTTAGGCCTATTCTGGATTCCATTAGAAATAGAGTTAAAATTGGAAGGTGAAATTTATCTCTAATGCAAGTAAAGAAGTGCTTTTGAAGTCAATAGTGCAAGTTATCCTCACTTATTGCATGAGCATCTTTAAACTCCCTAAGTCTATAATCAAGGCTATTAATAGGCTAATGCAGCAATTCTGGTGGGGCAGTAGAGGGGATAGGACAAAAACTCAATGGCTTTTTTGGAATTTGCTTGGAAAGAACCAAACAGATGGTGGGCTTAGTTATAGGGACTTTGATCATTTCAATCGAGCACTACTAGCCAAGAAAGGCTGTTGAGTGACTCAACAAACCAACTCCCTTGTGGCTAGAGTATTAAAAACCAAGTATTATCATAGATCTGATTTCATGCATGCAAGACTTGGTAGTAATGCCTCGTATGTTTGAATGAGTTATTGGAGGCCAAACCAGCATTGGTAGAGGGCTTGATATGGCGCATTGGGAATGGAAAGGAGGTCAACATTTGGAGGGACAAATGGATTCATCAACCTACTTCATACAAGGTGCAGACCCTTCTAGATGAGAGATTGGTTCATTGGACAGTAGCTAACCTTATAGATGAGCAGACAAAAGCATGGAACATGCCTGTTTTGAAGAGTATTTTCTGTAAAGAGGACATTAGCAACATAACTAGGATCCCTATCAGTTGGAGGGGTAGCTCAGACCAGCTAGTGTGGAGGTGCACTAAAGATGGATTGTTTTACAGTGAAGAGTGTCTATCATCTCCTTAGGGAAATGGAACAACATTCTATAGGACAATCATCTAAGGGAGTGAATCATAAGGAGATCTGGTCCTCTATTTGGAAAATTAAGGTCCAAAGTGTAGTCAAAATGTTCTTGTGGAGAGTTTGCCATGATTCATTGCCAAAAAACCTTAACCTCAGTAAAAAGGAGAATAAGGGGCTCTAATCTATGCCCTGTGTGTACTTTGGAACCTGAGTGTGTAATACACGCCTTATGGGCTTGTGAGTCAGTGCAGGATGTATGGGGAATTTGTTCTAGGAGTCTACAGAAAGTAAGTCAGTTTCCAAACATTCAAAGACTTAGTGAGTCACCTTCTTTCAGTATTAAGTGAGGAAGACTTAGAGCTTTTTGCTATCACTGTACATCTAGTGTGGAAGAGAAGAAATGGGCTTGTGTTTGCAGAGAAATTCCCCTTCCAAGCTGGTACACAATAGCCACCAGATGCTTAGAGACTTCAAGGCAGCTACTGAATGCTGCTCTTCCAGACAAACAGAGAGGCCTAAAGTTGCTAATTGGATTCCCCCACCTGTGAATGGTTTTAAGGCTAATTGGGATGCAGCTGTAGATAGAATAAGGTGCAGAGTTGGAATAAGGGTGGTGATGAGGAACTGGGAAGGTAAAGTGATTGCAACTCTAAGATCTCAAAGGAATCTGTTTCCTGATGCAAAACTGGCTAAGGCAGTGGATGCACTCAAAACTGTAATTCTTTGCAAACACCTACATCTACAAAATCTTAACCTTGAAGGGGATGCACTCACTGTGGTCCAATACATCAATAGAGAGACATGGGACTGGAGCACTGCAGGCCTGATTATCCAAGACATTAAAGCAGAAATCAAGAATATTCCAACTCAGTCGTTTTAGCATGTCTCTAGAATTTATAGTAGTATTGTCCATTGTTTAGCAAATGATGTTGTAAAACTCTCTGAGGAGAGCATTTCCTTGGAGGGGAGTCTCTACTTGTATCCAACATTTGCTATATTAAAGAGGAACATGTTTGATTACTAAAAAAAAAAAAAAAACAATTGCTGAGATATTAGCACATATATGACTATATAAGTAAAATTGTAATTATAAATAAAATTTTCCTTCCCATTTTAACAGCTTTCTGCTCAAACAAAAAATCTAAAAAGAAAAGTAAACATAGTGATAAATCATGAAGTTGTTTGTTATTTTAATTTTCAACCAATCTTGCCATTGATCGGGTTGAAGCCCAAACGTAGACCCGAAACTGGCCCAAATCAACACGGCGGACGAACATCGAGACGCTCCACATGGGACCCTATGGCCCATCTTACATTATCCTAACCGGAGCGTCTATAGGGGCGGTTATAACATCCAACGGCTAAGATTGCACCTCCGAAGCCACTACTTCCCCTCTAGGCTCCAACGGTCATAAAATCTCCCCCTTTTAATTTTTGAGCAACGGTCAAAAAATCTCAAAATACAAAAGAAATTGGTTAACTAAGAGTAACAACCCACTAAATCACAAGCCAAAACGCTCCCTAAAACAATCAATCTCTCTTGCTCTAAAATCCCATTGGTCTCCAAGAACTCCAGCCCCAGCAAGCAAAAATGAGTACTCTCTACCCAGATGCAATTAACGCCCCGGAGCTCCAGATATGGAACAATGCCGCTTTTGACAACGAAGAATCCGATGAATCGGACCCCGTTAAAGCCTCTTGGTCTGATAAGCACGCCGTGAACCGGTCTGAGTCTCTTGAATCCGATTGCGGCAAAGAAAATCTGATCCCTTTGGTGGTAAAATCCCCTCTATCAGAAAAATCTCCGGTACCCATTAAGCCACTTCTCCCGAGTAGGAACTTGCCATTGAAGATTCTTCTTGAAACTCCGGCGGTTCCAAAGAAGGGGTACAAAGCAATAGAGGAAAACAAAAGAGTCCGTGAGGATAAAGTAATTGATTCGGAGATCGAGAGTATTGAAAAGGAGATTAGTCAGTTATCATTGAGACTCGAAGCGCTTCGATTCGAAAAGGCCGAGCGGAATGCGATGAGTACAGTCGAAAGGCGGGGAAGGATTGTTCCGGCTAAGTTTATGGAGCCGAAACAGGGTGTAGAGAATTCTGATTTGAACAGAAAGATCGAAGAACCTTTAACCTCAAGCGCAAAGCCAAAGATTAACCGTAGGGGTGTAAGTTTGGGTCCCGCGGAGATATTCGCCGGAGCCAGACCTCGACAGCCAGGCAAGACTGAAATCACGCCGGTCCAACCGATTCAGAGTCGCCGGAAATCATGCTTTTGGAAACTTCAAGACATTGATGAGTTGAAAGCGGCAAAAGAAAGGGGTAAGAGTCTGAGTGTTAGCCCGAAATCGCGGAAAACTTTGTCTAAGTTTCAAGCTCCAAAGCAGGCAGCAACCACGGTCGGGTCTAAAAGGCCTCTCAAGAAAGAAGATCGGTTTCTCGCATCAATTCAGCCAAAGAAGCTGTTCAAGGATGGAGAAAAGTCGCTGACCGCAAAGAAACCATTTAAGTCTGGTAGGGTGGTGGCGAGCCGATATACCCAGATTTCCAATCAGACAAATGGGAATTCGAGACTGAGCGATGGGAGGAAGCGGTCTTTACCGGAGGATGATAATGAGCATGGTAACAGGTGTGACCGAAGGCGCACTTCATCGGTGGGAAAATTACATGGGAATCAGGGAACGGACAGTCGGTTGAAGAAACTTTGGGAGATTCCGAGTGAGGTACTGGTATACAAGGGTGAGGAAGATGAGTCTTTAGAGTCAATTGCTGAGATGGGTGGAGTGCTTCCGAAAATTAGGATAGTCCGGTGTGTGAAGGACACTCCGAGAGACTCGGGACCAGCCAAAAGAGTGGCTGAATTGATTGGGAGAAGGTCGTACTTTTGCAATGCTGAGGGGGCGGAGCCTTCAGTTTGTCAGGCTTTGAATTTTGAGGGAGATGCACAAGAAGAATTAATTGGATAACAAGAAAGCAAGGTGATTGTTCTTTCTTCATTACAGCTTTATTGTTGTGAGCCATAACTCTTGTTATGGGGTAAGCAAGCTAATGTTTTCTATGGATAGGATGTAAGTCTATAGTTTAGAGTTTTCTTGATCGCTTATGCAATAATGAACTAAGCTTTTCTCTTGCTTGATGAAATACGTGCTTTGAGTTAATGAAAATGAGTGGTTTCCTATTTGATATTGTTGGGAGAAATCTAAATAGCGGAAATAATTATCTCCCACTTTGTATGAATCTGTTAGGAAGTAATTGAATAGAGAGCAATATAAAGCAAAATCACACACACACACACACGGAGCAAAGGGAAAAAACCACGAGACTAGTTAAAACTTCCGCTATCGACAATAATGTGTACACAAATGTTCTCTCTAGATGGCACCAGAGGCATAGAATCATCAATGATCTCAAGAAAAACACTTTCTTGGCAACCAAACAGTGTGATTAGAAGATATCTCACCAAGAGACGCGTCACGGTTCGCGACCTCGAACACCAGAAATACTGCTCCAAATCCGATCTCCACCGTTCAGATTGTAGAGCCTTGAGTCTTGAACGTGCCTACAAAATTTCAGCTCAATCGAACTACAGAGACAACTCCGATCGGAGTGTTTGATTGAAGCTGGACGAGCTCCCCTGTTTTTGGCTGTCTCTTCCTCTACCCAATCTCTCACACGGTTTTTCTCTCCTCTTCATTTCTAACTCAGAAGCAGCACTTGGTTTTAAAATCTAATTAAGCAGGCTTTAAACCCCCTCTCCATGTGGGCTTAATGATCCTACATGGACCATCCTCCATATAGGAGGGAGCCCAACACAACTGATATTTAATGTGCTTCAGAAGGTAATGTTATCTTTCTGTAGTTATAAATGAGAACCATCCAGTTGACTTTCTGTAGTTATAAAGAAAATCACTCTGGAACTTCTTCCCACCGTTTTGAATCACTTACATTTGTTTCACGTGATGTAACGATATTGGGCTTTAGTCATTTGGGAAGGGTTCCTGTAGTTTCATGTTGGCAACTAGCTTAGCGATTTGGTATGTCTCTAGTCTTCCTGAGATGTTTTTTATGGAATGGCTCTTTATTATCAAATCTCACATGTCCTCTCCTGGGTCGTGTGGCTCTTGATGAATTGTAAACAATATATACAATTTCATCAACAGCTTACTGCGGAGGAAGAAGAAAAAAGGTGAAGCTATGTGGCATGAGAAAGTGAAGATTGTTTTAGGATTTTTGCATCTTCGTATGCCTTGATTCAGAATAAACTCTTTGAACTACTTATTAAGATTCTGCATTTAGATATACAAATAAGGGGTTGGGTCTGAAGTCATGTAATCTTGTATGTGCATTTGCGGAAACTCCTTGCCGAGGCGTGTGCACCCCCAGGATTAGTCAGGACTTAGTTTAGAACTCTCGGTGCCAATAAAAGAAACCACTGCATGAGTAGTATATACCTTGAAAAATAGTTGAATGAAAAATGAAAGAGAGAAGAAACCACATCTTCTGTTATCCTTTTTGTGAATATTTCATCCACCTAGGAATCCTTGAGGTGAGAGGATCTAGTCACACCCCGGTGTAGCCCTCACTACTCACTAGTCTAGGATACATCATTCTGCTATTTAAAATTCTTGATCACTCTCAGTCCTTAGACTTGCAATAAGGTTTACCTCCATAATATCAATTCTATGGGAAGTAAAGACATCATATTTCCGTGCTTGATATTCATGAAGCATCCGTAGCTATCTTGGGGAGTCCTTGCACAGTTGTCTCATGACTTGCAAACAACCAGATTGCACTTGCTGCCCTGATCCCGATTACTTATGAATATGTTCTCTTTATTGCTAATATTGATAATGATGATCACACCATCAACTATTAATTGATCATTTTTTTTAGGATTTACGCATCTCCACATGCCTTGAATCAGAATAATCTCTTTGAGCTTTGTTTATAGGATTTTGCATTTAGATGTGGTAACTTGATAAAGAATAGAAGCAAAATTGGCATCTTTTTCCCCTAAATAAGGGGTTGGGTTTGAAGTCACGAGTTTAATTCTGAATGAGTAGTATTTACCTTGGAAAATAGTTGAAGAAAGCACACCTTCTGTTATTTAATCTTAGGGTAGCATCATTTTTGTTATTTAAGATTCTTGACCACTCTCATTCCTTAGACTTGTAATAAGTTTTTCTGACTCAAAGTAATTTCTGTGGAAAGACATCGTCTTTTAGTGCTTGATATTCATGAAGCATGAGTAGGTTATCTGGGGGAGTATCTCCTTACACAGTTGCCTCAAAACTTTTGCAAAAGATGTCCTCACACATTCTGCACTTGCTGCTCTGAGCCATCATACTTCTGAATATGTTCTCTTTATTCCTACTCATGATAATGATGATTAAAAGATATTTTCCTTCTTGTGGTGTTTGTTACTCATGATGGTTTGTTTGCAAGTTCTTCTGGTTGAAATAAGAGAAGAATGTACGAAGTGTCGGCATATTCATAAAATGCTTCTTGTATTCATGTAGGTAAGTAACTTTCACATTTGTAATTTATGTATACAGAGAGGGAGAGTCCAATTTCATTCATCAAGGACTAAAATGGCATTTGAAGGCAATTGAAATTGAATTGATGCTGATAAAAGTTAGTTGCAGACATGGAATCTATTAAGGCCTCGTTCATGTACAGGAGTATCTCAAGTCATAAAAGTGAAAAACTACTCATTTTGTGGCTCTTAAATGGTTTTAATGAAAAAACAAAGCTTCCGTGATCCTATTATAGAAAAACTAATCATTTTGTGCCTCTTAAATATGTTTTGGATTTTTTGTCAAAATCCATAACTGTGATAGTATTTAGAGCACGCACAACTCGCGTTGAATTACTGTTAAAGCTCAAAAGCCAAATTGACAGATTCAGAAGAAACTTAGAACTCAAACAAATTCTGAACAAAATATGCATTCATCTGTCTCTATTATAGGAAATGAATGGTTGAAAAGAACTTCTATTGTAGCATATGCTCCCTTCTAGTCTCGGATTCGGCTCGAGTCCCTTCCAAATATGAATCGCTTTCCCCAGTCAGATATAACCGAAATCCTTGCCCTCCAACTGGCTAGCTTGCTGCAGCATGTTGAGAGAAACATCAGACAGAAATCATAGTGACACTAACAACCGACCTGAAATCTGTATCAATTAATTACCTGGGATATACTGAATACCAGATCCACCGAGTGCTATGACCAATCCAGACCCAATCTCCAGGAAATTGAATTGCTACTTGTTGTCCACCCAGTGGGGTGAATTTCCCCAAGTGATTGTACCTTAAATTAAAACCATAAAAAGAGTTTAGTAACACAGCAAGGAGATTCTGTTCACTACTCATTGTGTAATTAGATACAGAGATGCTGTTTAGTTCCCACTAAAGCATCCAAAGCTACCAACATGTCTGAAAACTATCATCAAAATATCCATGCGTGCAAATCAAGCATGCGCGCGCATATGTAGTTCTACTTGCAAATTGATGTAGAAGACACACCCTATGATGATATAATTTGCAAAACAAATCATATACTTATTTGGAATTAATTATATTGCTGATGACTCAAAGGATGTAGTAGTAGCAGTCCCAGGGTACACAATATGATTTGATTATATGCCTCACCCCTATATATGCTATGAGATAACTCATATGAAGCCAAAAATAAATTAATATTGTGTTTTGCAGGCAGAAAAGATGTCCAAAAGAGACGGAGCTGAGAAAATCAACATTCTTCCTTGGGAAAGCAATGGATTATGGCTAAGAATACATTAACATAAAACTACAAAATGATTAGCCAGATGCTGTTGAAATGCAACTTTAAAATGCATTGATGTAAGTAAGTTTAGTAGAAATGTCCTTGTGCCATCATGAGAACCATAATTGACTGCTCTGCATTTTATATTCAGAACCCCTATTTCATTTGATATAGTCAATACCACATTTATTGGCATGTTATAGCTTGCAAACTAAATCTTGTACCTAAAGGGATGAAACCGATGGCGTCCGGATCCCCTAAACCTGAGAGGACCTTCAGGATACTTTTCACACTCCTCCATGCGATTGAAACAGTCAGCAAGATATTCTCCTTGTTGACCTGCTACCTAGAATACACGAAGCACACAAGAAGGTATAAAATAAGTATTAGTCAGAGGTCAAATAGATTGTTATGCAAAGGAATTTAATCCGGTACCTGAGCTGTTGCAGGAAGATTTATTGTCTGAGAATCCACTTCAGAAAGAGCTGATTTAAACTTTTCAATTTCAATGGCTGCCTGGTTTTGGGCAAAATCTCTTGAGAATTCTTCAGTAAGGCAGAAAAGTTTCTCACTTTTCTCCTCTTAAGATGAAGCTTCACTTGAGGATGTCATCAACAATTTCTTGGAAGTCCTTCAGATTTAGAGTACCAGATTTATTCTTGTCTGCCTTATTGAATATGAAGGCAATATCTTCCTGATAACAAGTTGGAAATTAAAAAAAAAAGTCTGAGAAACAGAAAATTATATCTAATAGAATCAAATCAAGATAAACACACGTCTTCTCTCTGTGGATAATATGCAATTAGTTCTTGAAAACTTGTGTAAACACGAAATGATATAAAAAGAAAAGAAAAGATATTTGCAACCGTGAATTGTGCAACTGCCGCGTAATTACTTTAAAAAAAATGAATAAAACATGGGACTCACATGAAAAAAAAATTAATTTTTTAATAGTCACTCTTTTTCAAAGTAATTATGTGGTGTTTATGCACGACAAGGGAAATGCACAATTTCAAGTGCTTTGTATTAACACAGATAAATCAGGCTCCAGGTGTCGATACCATACCATGATTTGGCGTTGATTTACTGTAGCACAGTCACCCAAGGCATAGACATTCTCACATCCTCCCACCCTCAGCCATTTATCAGTAGCTAAAGCATGCCCGTTAACCTGTCCTCAAATGAATAGAAATTTGAAAAAAACTTTTGAGTAGTGGATCTCACACAGTTACCAGAACGCTATGGTTGAAACTAGTGTCGTTTACCTGACCAATCTGCTTCGTGAAAGCTATGATTTCAAGGCGGGTCCCATTGCCAGTTGCCCATAGAACCGTTCCATAGGACCATAAGGTATATTTGAAACTTCACCAGTTTTTCTTTCTCTAGCAGAGATCTCTTTATCAGTAACTTGTATAACCATTGATCCTGTTTTCACATGAATACTATCTCTTTGGAACTTCTCTTCAGCAAAAGCAGTAATTTTCTTGTCATACCTGTAGTAACATTAGCGGTATCTGAAAACATGACAACACAATCAAACATGCTTAAACATGTTTAAACAGTGCCTTACGTGTTTAAAATATGATCTGCTGCTTCGATGAGTGTGATTTTCACGAAGTTGTTGATGTGAGGGTATAACTTGAGTAAATCTTCGTGGATGAAGTCACGAAGCTCTGCAGCAAACTCCACAGCTGCAGGACCACCACCCACCACTACAAAATGTAGAATCCTCTTCCTCTCTTCGTCACTTAGGGCAGGTTTGGAGGTTAGGATAAGACACAAAATTCTCATCTTATCATTACACATTTTTTAAATCTCTATATAAAATATAATAAACAATTCAACTTTTTCAAATCTCAATACAATAATAATACTAAAACATAATATTTTAAACACTAAAACAAAATATAAAATTCTCATCTCACCCCTCAAACCTATCTTTAGACTAGGAAGGCTTGCCCTTTCAAAACTATCAAGCACTGATTTAGGGATTCTCTGAACATCTTCCACTTCCTAAAGAGGGAGAGAACAAAAAACACATTGTTTTCATTATAATAGCAGATTTAGGCCGTTTGGATTGAGAAATCATTTCAACTCATCTCATAATTATAATTTTTTTAAATTTCTACGTAAAATATAATAAATAATTTAATTTTTTTAAATCTCAAAATAAGAATAATATTAAAAAATAATATTCTAATAATATTTTATTTAATTTTTAATTTTTATCTAAAGTCATCTTATTTCATCTCACTATTCAAACGGGACGAACTTTTATGTAATGCAAATTACCTTCAAGAAGTGGGCTTACTCCACAACCCCAGGGGTGTTGAATGTGTATACACGAGCTCCCATGGCTATCACCAGGTAGTCGTAGTCTAAAGCAAATTCTTCCTTATCATCCCCGGCCACATTTGTGTTCTTACTAGATTTACAATAGGCTTTCTTTTTCTCTGGATCAATCTTGTAACAATTAGCTTCTTCGAAGTGGACATCATAGCTTTTCTGCAGCCGTGTGAGAGAGTAAAAGAATTGAGTAATCTAAAGTCTCTTCATTTATGAATCTGGAAGATGAAGTTGGCATGCATGATAGTTTTTCTTATTCTAGATCATACATAAGCGTGCTGCTTTGAGCACTGAATATCATCAAAGTCTGGTAGTACGTACGGATGACATGATACTCTCACTCTATCGCAGGATAGGATGCCATATTATTAAAATTATTTAGCATTAGTTTTTAATGACATGTCATCTTATAATTGGGTAGGAGTACTTACCATATGTCTGTATTTCGAGACTACCTAACCATTTGAACTTGCCTAAGCATTACTTTGTGACCGATTATTTATGACGATAATGATTATTTACAATGTAAACAGATTCATTTTGACAGAAAATAAGTCTAGAACTTATATATATATATGACACTAAATATTGATGATCATATATACTCATATATAAAAAGTCTAGAACTTATATATAGTTAAATTAAATACTATACTAGTATGTTTTAATTATTATAAAATGATATACCTTTACTATAATATAAATACACTAATAGTCTCGTTACTAGTATATATAAACATTATAGTATTACTATCATATATAGTCAAGTATAGAAATAATATACTTGATTAGCTAACACTCAGTAATATGTAATAGTTTCGTATAATATATAACATGTAATAGTCTAGTACAAAAATTTAATAGCACATACTACTATAGTCTAATTACATGTAATTAGGTACTAGTGAATTATTAATTTTTAATAATCAATGCTAACAATTAAATTTAGTGTTGAAGAAAATTATAAAATCCATAAATAAATAAAAAAACTCATGGTTAAAAAAAAAGGGGTTGGTTTAGGGTTTATGGTTTAGAGAAAAAAAATGCCCAAAACCGTAGCAACCCAGTGTAAGCCCAAATGCTGCCCCAATTTCAAGGTTAAAATGGCATCGCTTGGATCAATATATCCACTGCCCAACCCATTTCAAGTAAAACAATGTTGTTTTGCTAAACCTCTCAGTGGCCTAGTCTGTTTCATGTAAAACGACGTCATTTTCTCCCATCCAAATGACGCTGTTTAGAGTATTAGCCCTAAAATGTAACCCTAACTTCTAATTAAGCCCCCCTCCCCCCCAACAAATGACCTCAAACCCGTGTCCTCTCTCTCTCTCTCTCTCCCCCTCTATCCCTGCCCTTTACCGGCCACCACTGTCCCTTACCCTCAGTTCCTTCTCATCCAGGCATCCCTAGTGTCTCCCCTCTCTGTATTTTTCTTTCTCTCATCATTGCCCTTACTATTTTGAGATTTCAATTGTGTTTGTGAAACTTAGATCTATTTCTATTGACTCTATTCTATAACACCCAACCAAATGACTACGCACACATGACTTGAAAACACAACCATGTAATGCATTGGGCTCAAGCGGTTTGGTACCATTGGGTGTGAATTGTACATGGTACAAGTATTGAGTTCTTGTCTTTTACCTCTTTGTTTCTTGACAACTCAATTGGATTAGTTTGAAGATAAGCACAAATCCGACTTCACACTGACTCTGTTTCGTTTTAACATAGTCAAAGTCAGATTTCCTAGATACCGACTTTGACTTAGTCGGTGCTCAGCCCTAAAAAATTGAAGGGAATGAAAGGAACTTGCTTTAGAAGTCTCTAAAGAAACCGTGACAAAGATACGAGAGATGAGAGAAAAAAAGAAAATTTAATGATTGATTTACAAGTGAAGCATATCAAAATTCAAATAGTGTCCAATAATTTAAATATTCTACATCATTGGGTGATAGAAAAATAGATGGTAAGTATCATTACTCTGGGGAAAAAGAATTCTTTTTCTCTAATGCATTTTTCACCACATTTCTCAATAATATAAGGAAGTTTTTTACAAGTTTTTTTACCCACTCTTACACTTGACAAATCATCAAGCGCATACACTTTCATCTAATACTTATTAACCAAAGTTCACAAATCATAACTCGAGTAAAAAACTAACTACACTAAAGTACTAATCTTTCATGAAATTTTAGATATGAGCTTCCCAAAATTTTGATAGCATCATCATATATAGTCAGTAACACCTTTCTAGCAATATTTGTAATTTGGTCTGTTTTCGTATATCAATTTGTACGTGCTATTTTTTTAAAGAATTGTTAACCGAGTGGAGAAACCTCTAGAACTCGGTACTTCACTTTTCTAACATGAATTTTCTTTGTCGTTCCTTGTTGACTCGACATACTCGATGCTATGCTTATGAATGCTTTGCCTAACTCTTGTTTGTCTAAGTTTTATTTTTAAGAGACACTATGGGGTATGTACTTGGCCGACTCATTATGATCATTTATTATTGATTGCAATACAAAAACAATCTCTCTTTTATTCTCAGTGAAAGATGGGGTATGTACCCTCTCCTTATTCTTCTGATAAAAGAAGAAACCCCTCCCCTCCTCGCCCTTCGTGCAAGCAAAATATATAGAACAATTTTCATTTTTCACCTAGTTCTAGAACAAAATAAAAATGGAAGAATCGTGATAATAAAGATCTAACACAAGGTCAACAAAAGATTAAACTAGAATTAGATCAAAAAGAAAAATTCACTACATGAATTTTGTCTTTTCGTGGGGAGCAAGATCCCTGCATTTCCTCTGTTTTCTCGCAACAAATTTTTAACCACTACGATTTTCACTCTTCGCTAATCGATCGAAAGTAAAACGTCTGCTTAGAACACTTTCATTGGATTAGTTAAAAGTTAAATTCAATGAATATTTAGCTATTAAAGAGTAAAATATGCTCACATTGGATTAGTTAAATTCCAAATATTTAAAATTTAGCTACAGTGACTTTCAAAATTTTTTCCAAATTTGAAGGTTACTGTACATACATCAAATACATATTTTATTAATTATTTCTCTCTCCCTTTCTTTCTATCACATATTTTATCATAATTAATATATTAATTTGACTTAGTGATATATTAATTTAATAAGAACATGATTATTAATTAACATATAATAAGTAGAATAGTAAAATATGATAAAATTAAATAAATTAATAATTAAAAAAATTAAATATTTTTGAAATTATTAGTTATTCATTATCATATAATGAATAAATGTATAATCTAATGTGGAGATTTGATGTGAATAGCCAAAACTAAATTCATCTTATATTATTTTATTATTATATAATGAAAAAATAGCTATTCCAATGTGGAGATTTATGTGAATGGAATAGTTAAAAGTCAAATTTCTCTTACATTCATCAAAACTGTCCTTTAATTTTGGCTAATCCAATGAGAGTGCTCTTAGAGGAGTTTCGGTGAGAAATCATGGGCAGCCGCAATTGCTGTAGCTAACTCGTAGCAAAATTGCCTAGCCAATTTGTTCTGAAGGGCAATTATGGTGAGGAGACGTTGCAAATTTGGGTCATTTACGACGATTTTGCAGTGCTGTAAAATCCAATATTCGGCGATTTTAGGGCTTGCAGTAAGAAGCTTTGTTCCCAATTGTGGTGAATTCGTAGCCGCCGCAATTTCAGAGATTCTACATACGGTGAATTCGTAGACACCGCAATTTCAGAGATTCTACATGTAGTGAATTCATAGATGCTGCAATTTCAAGATTTTCTACATGCGGTGAGCATGTATGGCGTAGGAAATGCCAAAACCACCGCTTGCTAAAATTTACAGCTGGGTTGGATATGTGGTGAATAAATGACTTTACCCACTCGCAGAACTAGATCTATGGGTTTTCCGAATGCTGGCTTCAAACAATAGTTGAGCAAATTTATGGTTTTTTGGAATGTAGCAACGTTATTTGAAAGCTGTTTTGAACCTAGGTACGTTTGCAAATCAATCGATATATGCAAATTGAAATAACCTCTATCGCAATTCCCCTGTATATCGTCTTGGCATATTGATTCCCCGCCAATAATAAAATAAATGTTTAAAATATTGATTCTTTGCCAATCTAGTTGCCCAATAATATCAATTGACCAATCATAAAAAATTCTGCTTCTTTCCCAATAACAAATTAATATATCTTTGAGATTCCTCTCATTTTTATACTCTGCCAAGCCTGTATTTGAGGATTTTTTTGTTCTAGATTTAATATAAATCTAACACCATATATTTTACCTCCATTTTCATGTACATTGCCATCCAATTTTCATACAAAACTTGAATGCGAACATTTTATTTACTCACATATCACACATTATAGCAGGTATATAATTGTCATGCAATTGCTTAAATTTCTAAAGACGTCTACTGCCACTAAACACATAAATATGTATTACTCATTAGAATTGTTGTTAACATGGCTATACATTTAAACGTGGGAGTGAAGTATATATGTTGCATCTAGCAGGCTCATTGGTCTATCAAAAAATTACACTTGGCTGATATCAACATTTGAGAGCTTATGTCTACCTACAAAATACAGAGATTCAAATAATTATTGATGTGCTTGAAGTAATTATTGATGTCTACCTGCAAATTACAAAGATTCAAACAAAAACTAAACCTATGCCAGTTATTGCATGTACAAACAAAAGCCTCCAATAATTCATGCTAGCCATTGCATGTACAAACTAAACTTATGCTAGTTATTGCATGTACAAACTAAACTAAGCAAAAGCCTCCAATAATTCATTAAAAATCTACAGGTCATCCATATTTCACAAGAAGGCAGAAGATACATCAGGCAGTGGCATGAATTTTTGGAGTTCAATGCTCTAGGCTCAAGAATAAGGACCCTTCTGTGTTTATTAATGTACAAACATAACATTTTTTAGGCATGAGCTCCAGGAGGGGAACATATTAACCCTAAACTAAACTCAAATTGGATTAACAATGGTCACAACTCAATCATCTGTAGGGTGGATAAAATTTTCAGTCGTATGATATGAAAACTACATTTTCAAGCACACACCAAGTATATAGCGTGTCCAAAAATAGGGGAATGAATGGTGGAAATTAACACCTAAGAACAAGATTTTGGGAAACGATATATATCTTCATGTCATTTTTATTTCTTCCACACCACCAAATATGGAAATAGTGTTATCCAGTTAGTTTTCTTAAGCCATATAATTATGTATGCATGCAAGGACTAATTTCCATATGATATATAGAAGAAAACACCAATCTGGTGAAAGATTCCTTGTAACGACAAGCCAAACCTCACTTCAATTAAAAAAAATTCTTGTTGACCCCACCATAAATCCCATTTAATAGACAGTCTTATTTTTTAAGTTCACATAAATATTCTCAAAGAGTGACCCAATGACCTGTTCTTGTGAAGAAACATTGTTAGATCTGATTAAAACAATCTCCCAATATAATGCAAAACTTGTTGAATTCAAATACCAACAATGTTATTCAAATGACAACAGAGGATTAAATCTCTTAAACTTTACATGCATATTCAACATAAATCTCTACCTATAGTCTATTACAGAAAAAATTACCAAACATTTCTTTGTACCTAGTATACATCTCTCAAGTTGCAGGGTTTTAATGTCATCGGTATCATAACTAATCTTATAAAATACAATGAGCAATTCTCTTAACCATTGCAGACAAGATATGTAGTTGGAAGGGGTTTTAAAGCATAACCTTTAACAAAGTAATCCCACCAAAATATTGTAGCCCAACACTTTTTATAATTCCACGAAGCAACATCCAACAAGTATAACTAAGGTCAAAATCCTGCACTATTTTCTAGACAACTAATAAACAAAATATGTGTATGCCAGCAAAATATAAAAAAATCCCAGCTTTGTAGCCCATCCAGCTAAATATTTCCTAGAGTATCTCTATTAGACACTCTTTCAGATGCCAAGTCAGATAGGTTCAACCTCTGGTCATACGATTGTTGCCAAACCAATGATTGATGTACATCCATTTTCAAGTCATCCAATTGGATCTTGTACATCATTGCCTCATTTTTATGTTTCTCATTTTCTTGTGCTAGGTGCTCAACTTGTGCTGACATAGATGATGGTCTAGGCTCGGGTATAACTGAACCACCAAGTCCTCTTGCATAACCATATCTGTGTCCTAGCACATTTCTGAATATAATATATGCAGCCTCACCTATGCGCTCCTCAGGCTCCATCTCATCTGACTTTTCAAGCATCGTATTCTAATGCAAAAATATATTTTATATCATTTATAATTAGGGGAAATAACTAAACTCTTTATTTAGTTATCTATGAATGGAACAACATAGTACAAAGTTGGTAAGTTAGAGAGAATGTACAGAGTGTTTCTGTCACGGGAGTGACAAATGCCCCTTTCTTCTTTGACTATCTAGTTTCTTTATAGAAATTTACCAAGTTTGATGAGCTCGGACCCTTCAATTACATACATGAATATTAAGGACGTTCTTTTGGTTACACACTAGCACTGACTAATGAGCTTAGATCTTGAATTCCACTATAATCTTACCATCTCTTGTATTAACCTCACAAATGTCTTTCTTCCTGCTGTATGGTTCACAAGCTGTTTTTTCCTATTGGCCATATTTTGATACTGCAATATTTATAATGACAATGTTAACAATACTCAATACATATCTTTTTACAATAAACTGCATCAAATCTAAAGCTATCTTATATTTTCAAACTTCTACACTTCACTTGTTACCTTGAATTTGTCGCTCCCCCATCTCCCACATAAATTTTTCCATACCTCTAGTTCCACCAACGAGGTTGATTTTACTAATGCCTCATCGTATGTTGCACAACCCAAGTATATTTTATGATATGGTAGTGAAAGTCATTGAACTTCTTTCCGAGGTTCTTCTCGACCATCTCGCGATGATTCCTTTTGCTTCAATCTAGAATGAAATCAGCCTGCAACACTAAACCAAAAGACATCAGTCCATAGACATAAAGATCATAGACATAACATCAATAAAAATATGACAAGAATTTAGTCTATTTTCCCAGTTTAATGAAAGCAACTCAATACTCGGATACGAATGATCAACTCCTTTTTTTCTTGTGTATCTACAACATCCTAAGTATTTTGAACAATGCTTGCATGATGCTTGATAATCCATGTTACCCTTGTTGTAAAGAACACTGCATTCCCACATGATGGTGCCCTCTCACCATCATTAATCTTCAAAGGAATGAGACCATGCTTACAAACCTTCATAAACTCAATGCATCCAGATGGTCTACGACACCTCCGCATTTGTAGTTTCCCTGCCATTGACATGTTGACATTAATGAATAACAAATAAGAATCACTAAACGAACTATTGTGTTCAAAACCACACATCTCAAATGTACATGACCATTTTCACTAATACTATTTTAATTAAATGTCTAATCACATAATTATCACCGGCTTTCGTCTATTTTTTGTAGACTCATTTAACCTCTAAACCTGTTTGATAGTTAACAAAACCCAACTAATTGATTGTTGGCTTGGTGTATCTGATCAATGTGCACTTTGAATACCATTATGGTAAAAAAAAAAAAAGCTACTTCAAAAATATAGCATCAACAAGCACATTGAACATCTGAGACTAATTCTTCAAGAGTTATTTCTGGCTAAACAAACAAATAATTATCGTGATCATGTTCTCAGCTTTGAAACAAAATAGACACATCAAAGGTCATGTTTTCAGCTAATTAAGTAATCAATTAGCTTGATTAGTTTGTCTTCGAACCCAATTTCTTGAGATTGATGTAGCTAGCAGTAGCACATCCATGTGTGGTTAGGAATTGATATCATCATTAATGTTTCTTGACTTTCACTATCTTTAGAATTTTTATATACATTCCATAGACCTTCACGAAGTGTTAAATAAGTGGGGAATGAAATTTGAAATTCAAACCAATTTAAGACTCAACCTAAAGAGAAACTCGCAGGAAACATTGTATGTTAAATAGAAGTGACAATAAATTTTGCAGCGTGTATACCAACATTGTACATTTTCCAACCACCTCATAAAACAATAAATATTTTAGAAAAATCTGAGAGCAATGAATAATAAATTCTTTGTAATTTCCACCAAAACAATACTTATACTATTGTTCTCAGCCCTTGTATCTGGACCATTGCTAATTTCAGGAAACTCAGTACCCAAAACCATCTCTTGTGGCTGTGTTGAGTCATCCGATGATGAGCTTTGCTCAACCCTTCGTGTCCACCTACTAGGTTGCAACTAAGGTGTTGGACCATTCCATGTGCTCCCTTGACTTGTGCATATGCAAGAATCATCTATTTGAGCATGTCCACCAAGTCCTCTTCTTCTTCCTCTCATGGCAAATTGAACTTACAATTGATTGGAATTCTATTCTATATGCAACTAATGAAAAATAGACCTGTCATGTGAAAGTACTTACAGAATAAGGTGATCATTGTGAAAATGCAACATTTCTACAGGCTTATACTTTATCAACACATTAAACTATAACTATTTTACTAACTAACTACATTATCCACACAAGCAAGGCCATCCAAAAATCTACTTTCTTTCTTTCTCTGTGATAAAGCTGGATGATGCATAAATAAAACAATCTTAGGAATAATACGTAAAAGGCATGCTGGTAGACCAAGGTGGAGAAAACTTTTTTCATGAAATCTGAATGGCAACAAGAAAAGCTTTTGCAAATCCATTCCTGTTTGGTTTGTGGTTGTTGACAAGTTGACAAATGTACTCAGTACTAATCATTTCATGCAGTTGACTAAACTGGGTTTATGGATTTTCCTTACAATTCCACGTCTATTTCCATTCATTTTCCTTTGCTTCACCAAAATCCATAAGCTCAGTTTATGTCACCCCAGTTTAGCTCTATTACTGAGATGAAATAAGGTCATTTCACAGACTATTAAACTGAGAAAATCCATATTACAGATTTGTGAAATAAGTTTTGGATTTGCAAAAATCTCTAAACTGGCCTCTTCACCAGATTATAAGCTTAGTTTGCATATTATTAATCCCCAAATTGTTAACGAAAATCTAATTTGACCTCAGCTGAGAAAATTCATATGCTCAGTTTAGTTAGACTTCACCCCAATAATGTTAAGAAATAAATTCAGGAAACCAATTTTCATGAAGCTAATAAGTAGTGGCATCCACAAGAAGCAACTTATTATAATAAGTAGTGGATATTTTTTCAAAAGAGATGGTAGGAAAATAAATACTGGGATCTCTTAGCCGGGTTTGTTTTCAAGACTAAAATCTAAAATTTTGAAAATTTTGAAAACTTCTTATCTCATCATTACAATTTTTTCAAATTTCTATACAAAATAAAATAAACAATTTAACTTTTTCAAATCTCAAAACAAAAATAATATTAAAAAGTATATTCTAACAATATTTTATTTAACTCTATATTGTTCCCAAAACAAATGAGGCCTTAGTGCTTAAAGGTGAGTTTGAATTTCATCAACGTCTCCAATGGCATCAACATTCATCTGCACCTTTGCCACCCATGGGTAAGCAGATTTCTCTAAAGTAAATAACTCTCAACTTTCTGTGTACTGCTTTCGTATATTGGACTGAAAGTCATGAAGTGACTTGCATCTGGTATAGACTTTTGAAAGTTAAGATATAATTTCCCTCCAATTTTTCCTTCTAGATATTTGGTGATCCCGTGTATTATCATCTTCCCATCAAAAAAAGATATTTCATTATTTCGGTTTGACGGTGGGACCCATGGGTCTGGCCATCTATAGCTACACACAGTACATCAACCATGTTCCCTTCTCTAATAAGTAACAACCATTTATTTACAATGTAAAAAACTTGATTATATTGAAACCAAGCCCTTCAATGTTATACCATTTGGTTACAAAGTTGATCATTAAATTAGATATATAAAAAAAAAATACATATCACTATGTTAGATTCTCTAGTGTTTAATTCCTATAATTTAATACTAAAAAATAGAAAATTACATTTGGACAAATATCAAGATCATTTTTATATTTCACTATATATGTTATTAATTGACCTAAGCTCCCATAAATTTCGTATGCTATTTTTTCCATACATTTTCATAGATTCCCATACCTTATTATAATAAAAGGGAATTAACATTTGTGCATGTAATGCAGAAAGATCTGAATCAGATGATACTAAGTTGTCCCGTGGCACGTTGATGGTGCTAAGTTACCTTGAGTTGGTAGATCAGTGCAAATATGGCAGGAAACCGTGATATTTTCATAATTGGCCACTTTTGGATAAAATTTTATCTATTATCGATTTACAGTTACAATTATTAGAATTTTGCTACTTTTGGATAAAATTTTATCTCTTATCGATTTACAATTATAATGGCTCGGCTTGTGGGCTAAGTTTTGACATTCTTAGATTTGATAATTTTGAATTCAACATTTTTTTTGTGTTTTTGGGCGATTATCTTGTTCTCTTTCCTGTGAATTATTTGTTGAAACTAGCCTACAGAATAATCGCTATTCTATCTGGTGTCAGCATGCCACCTTTGTATAGAAACTAATAAAAAAACATACATACCCATTGGTTCCGGGTTGAACCCAGTATTTTTTTTTAAACCTACATGTTATGGATTTTGTTTTTTTTGTTTTTGTTTAAGTAGCATTCAAACTCTATTTATTTAATTTTATAAAATAAAATAGTTTATATTGTTTATAAAATAATATTACAATGTTTATATGAAAAACACATATAACAGTGTTTATATGATAATGATCATTAGAATGATTTTATTAAATCAAATCAAATCAAAATGAAATGAAATCAAATTGAGAAGAGGAGTTGACAAAAGGCAATCCTTCATGCAATAAATAGGTCCTATAAATGTATATAAAACACATAAAAGTTGATAATGTAGAACGGTGATTGTAAGTGTTAAATTACCATATATAGATGAATGAAAGTGGGTATAACCACATCACAACTCGTATTGTTCATCAATCATCTCAAGAGGTTGGAAGTAATATGGAGGTTGCCAGCCTCAAATTTGAGTGTTATTGTTTCCCAAAAAATAGTGCAAGTTGAAGTGGGTAATATGGAGGATAGTGGTCCATATGCATACAATTTCCAAGAATCCCAATTTTTGCATGACGATACATTTTGCATCTTCATTCAGATGATCACCATCTATTAGTTTTAGGACTAATCTTTAATTTCCAAGAACCAAGATCAAGTACACATTCATGCAGAAAAGTTGATTTTAGAGGAAGTATTTCATACACGTATATAAAACAATAACGTTTGTTTCCATGGTATGGTCACCTGACCAGAGTAGATAATTGAGCATGTGTTATATCAAGCACAGACAAAGTTTTAGATTGATCAACATTCAGATATTCGAACTCTTCCATTTCAAATTTACAAGTGAAATGTCTTCTTCAATTATCTTCTTTATTAGTTTAAGCTTATACTAAGCCATAAAATCGGTAGCACTGTGGACTTCGGTTATCTTCCCCACCAGTTTCAACTTATATATAATAAACTCAGTAGCACTGTGGAAAAAAAAAGATGCAATGTGTGAGCAAATAAATAAATTGAGTAGAAATAAATAATCAACTAAATATAATAAATGGAATAGAAATCATATATGGTTTGACATAAACAACTCATTTCCTTATCATAAACTTTAGCTATGCACACAAAATCTCCAACAACATACCTATTTGAAAACTAAAAAGTAAAAACAAAAACACTTTCTAATGCAGATGCTGATATACAGTGCAAGTGAAAAAAGCATTGTAAATACTTGAGTTGGAAAGAATGAGGCAAATGGAAAAGGCATCCCTTGCAGACCTTAACACGAATACATATGCAAGTAGTAGAAAGCACATTAAGGTTGCAGTGTTCATATCCAAAAATACTTCATATCATTATTTGTTTTGATAAAATCCACTTGGTGTTGCAAATTACTTAAACCCATCAATAGGATAATATCTAACTATCATTGATTTTTGTGTTAGATAGCTAAAAAAAATGTAAATACCTAATTGGTATTAGAATAGAAAAAAGGAAGGGAACGATAATCACTTTATACCTATTTTCATCAAATAGATCTTAGACAGTTGCAGCATCCTAAGTCTGGCAAAACAAAGAGTTACACTGGAGATAAAGTCTAAATCCTAAAATTTTTAATGTTCTAACAATGAACGGGAAATTAGAGAGAAAAAAGAAATCATAATTCTTTTCTTTGAAAATTAAAAAAAAATATATAAATAAACAATGAAAGCAATGTAAAACCTCATTCTATTCATAGGTTGAAATAGGATAGGGCAATTTAAATAAGGGGGACATAGTACAATCAGAAGCCATGAATCAGATGGGAGCCTCCATTGACTTATTCAACAAGCATTGCCAAACTTCAATATATATATATAGTTTGCAGATTAATTTCCATTAATACATCCCCCATATTATTGGGTTGGTGTTTCTTGAAGGTACTTGGCAGAGCATGTTATCATCAAGAATAAAGAAGTAGCTTATACCACCACACAATTTATATGGATTTACATTCAACATACCCATTTGAGTTGCAAGAAGAACAACCAACTGGCCTTGGCCTTGGTTGCTGTACATAATAAACATTAGACAAACAAGAAAACAATCAGACATAGATGCAAATATTCCAAGCCCATACCATACTTGGAAATGAATTGTGTTCTCAAATATTCCACTACACAAAGCCATCTCTAGATAAGCTAATAATTTTTTTTTATTATTATTGCAAGAAGGCTTCATTTATTGCAATAAAAAGGTATGATCACAGTAATAAGTCAAATTAAGCGAAAGATACAAAACCTAGAATGTTTAAGGACGTTCAAGGTAAAAGGGAAGATAAGAAAAGGATGCACATGTATACCTCGTGTAATCTGACGACGTAGGATGTTTGAGGAGCTTCAAGGTGGCAATCTCCCTCTTTATCTGCAACACCATACACACACACACACACACACACACACATTAGTGAAAAAAGAAAAACATTGGTTACTATCAATGGCGTATTCTAATTCAGAGTACATGATTTTCACCAAGACAATAATTATAAAGGAAACCCATAAAAACACCCAACAGGAACCCATTAATTGAATGACTCTCAACAAAAATAATACCTAATTAGTTACTATCAATGGAGATGGATGAACAACAAAAGAAAAACATTGGACAAAGTCATTATCAACATGAATAGTATATATTCACAAAGATATACATATAATTAATTTACCTGGTGCATTACAACATAGATACAAAGTTGAAATGTTTACTTAATCATTAGAGCAAGTTTCATGATCACTATACTATCTCCATCCTCTCCTCTTGACTCTGTGTCACTATTCCAATCACTCTAATCCTCCGTTGAGTCGTTACTAAGAAACTCATCATTCTCAACTCTTGGATCGGGTTGGTCTAACATGACTGTAGCATCAACCAAAATCGGGTCTATATCTAATCGATGCAAAGTCATATGTAGGCATGTATCATCTTGATGTACAAAATGGGCTTGTGGAGAAAATTCTTCATCCTGGCATGCTTCATCCTCAATCAAGTCATCATCATCCTCATCCCCAACTGTTGTGCTGGGAATGTCATAAACATTCATTGTGGTTACCTTCTGTACTACTAGCCAATTTCTCCCTAAGCTCGTATCTTTGAGATAAAATACTTGGACGCTTGGCATGCAAGTACAAAAGGCTTTTCCATGTAAGATTTTCAACTTGAGTCGACACTTGTAAAGTGACTGCCAACATGAACTCCTCTTCGCATGCCATATACATCATCAAACCAATCACATTTAAACAAATATGCATGGTGCCATCCTAGGTAGTGAAGTTCAATAATGTCTATTAGAACTTCGTAGTACTCAATAGGCCTACCTTGATGGTCCCTAGGAACAAGCACACCACTGTTTTGTATAAGAAGACATTTTTCATGTTGCTTTAGTGTGGAACTTGGTTCCATTCATAATGCAACTAGTATATGATGCAACCCATGGGTCAGGTCCACACGCTAGCGTGTACAGATCATCGGACACCTCTTCGGGACTTGAATTACGTAGTTGCCTAATCTGTTTAAAATCAACAATTGTTAGACAATTTAAAGCACCCAAGTTGTACGCTAAACTAAATGAGACCTAAATTTAGCCAACCATAGTTACCAACAACACACTCACACGCTCCTTGAACCATTTAGGAAATAAACTTTCGTGCACATCATCAATGTTATTGATACATTTGTCTTTCAATTTGTTGTGATACTCCCTACATAATTAAAGTAAATAGTATCAAGTAGTGGGTACAAATGCAAATTAGGCATCATATTATAAGTTCAACAATGTCACTGATCTGCTTCTGCTTACTCTAGGTTTTGGGCAATCTCAAGACAATTGTTGAGTACATACCAACATTGTTTGGCAAATACTCTATTATCTGGTTGAGTAGGACTTGATGAACTCAATGGCCGCACCTTTTTGTGTGAATATTGATAATTTTGATTGTTGATGTCCTTCACAAACATCTACGTTTCATTCTTCTCTATAAAATCTAGTTTGAAGATTATGGAGATACATCAAGCAAAATGTCAAACATTTTATGTGAATGTATGCCTCAGCAATTGAGCCTTTAGCATGGGCCTTGTTTCGGACATAACGCTTAAATTTTTCTAAATATCTCTCAAATGGATACATCCACCTATATTCTACAAGCCCTGCATACAATGCCTCACGTGGTAGATGATCAGCTAGGTGCACCATTACATCAAAGAATGCAAGAGGGAGTATCATCTCAAGTTTGCAAAGAATGATTGAAATATCAATCTCAAGACGCTTTAAGACATCTATAGACAATGTGCGTGTGCACAATTGTTTGAAAAATGTGCTAAGCTCAGTCAAAGCCAAGCGAATGTTAGATTCCAGGTACCCGCAATAGCGACAGGAAGTACTCTTTGTAAGAAAATAGGACAGTCATGACTATTCATTCTTGATGTTTTACAACCATTTATTGTAACACATCGAGCAATATTCGCAGCAAATCCATCTGGAAATTTTATAGCTTGTAACCACTTGCAAAAACTTCTCCTCTCATCTCCTTGTAACGTGTAACATGCAGGTGGCATAAAAAGACGTTGTCCATGTTCTTGTAAATGTAATTCCTTATTTATACCAAGAATCAACAGGTTCCTGCGTCCATTAATAAAATCTTTTATTTTGCCTGGAATACTCATCAAAGTTCCTAAGACGTTGTCACAGATGTTATTCTCAATATGCATGACGTCAAGATTATGTTGAAGTTTCAATGTTGACCAATAAGGTAATTGGAAAAAGATACTTGTTTTTGTCCAATTAAGTTCATCTGGTTATCGTTTTCTCTTCCTTTCACCTTTGCCAAATAATATATCTCCAATATTATTTAGTTTATCCAGGACATCGTGACCAGATAATTCACAAGGTGGCGCGTGGTGATCATTATTGCCATTAAAATTAGTATTTTTCCTCCTCCAACTATGTTTTGGAGATAGGAAATGATTAACTTTCGACCATATTTCAAGCACAACGAGTCTGTGTCACCATTACAAGTTGGGCATGCCAATTTTCCCTTTGTGCTCCAGCCATATAGATTTCCATATGCAGGAAAGTGATTAATCGTCCACAACAACATTGCATGCAATTGAAACATTTGTTTTGTTGATGCATCATGCGTATCAACACCATTTTCCCACAAATCAATCAATTCATCAATAATAGGTTGCAAATACACATCAATCTCATTGCCCCATGCCTTTGGTCTAGGAATTAAAAGAGACATCATGAAAAAATGGTCTTTCATGCACAACCATGGTGGCAAGTTGTAAGGAACAAGTATTACTAGCCATATATTATAAATTTTACTCATATTATTTAAAGGGTTGAATCTATCGCTAGCTAGACTGAAGCGCACGTTACGAGCATCAAGAGCAAATGAGATATGCTATTGGTCAAATTCCTTCCACCCTACTGAGTCACGTGGATGCCTCATCACATTCAAATTGTCAATGCGATGTTCTTTGTGCCCCCTCATGGCTACTGTTGTATCTTTCGACATAAACAACCTCTTCAACCTTGGTCTTAACGAAAACTATTGAAGTACTTTGTGCGGGATTCTTTTCTATTTAGTTGTGGGTGTTACACATCTTGACATACTACATTTGGAAAAATCATGCTTGTAAGCATTTTCCTTCTAGTATAGTATACAATCATTTTGACATACATCAATCTTCATATAACCAAAACCAAGGGCTCGCTCCATTTGTTGTGACTCGCGGTATGAGTCAGGCAAAAGTGCATCTGGGAATGAATCTTTCAACAACTTTAGTAGCATGTCAAATGATTTAACATTTCCACCCCCCAATTGTTCTTATATGTAACAACTTCACAATGAATGATAACTTTGAGAACTTAGCACATCCTGGATAGAGTGGATGTCTAGCATCTTTCAATAATTGATCAATTTTTTTTGCTCTAGCTCCACATAGGTGGGACCTTCATTGGTACCAGGCTCTACTAGCTCCACATTTGTAAATAATCAAAACCTAATGTCATCTAACATCTCATCCATGTCAGCAACGTACTCGTCCATTTGCACTTCATTGACATCATCATCAAACTCATTAGCATCCCAAGACTCTTCCTCGCCATGAAAAATCCATTCAGTGTAGTTTTGATCAATTCCTATGGTGAGCAAGTATCTTTCCACCAAGTCTATAGGGTGGAAAAAGTTATTACGACTGGTGCGACAATGACACCTTATATTGTTTGTTGTTGCGTGAGCTTGGGCCATTGTAATGAATTGATATACCCCTTCCCTATATTCTGTGGACCTAAATCGGTTGATAATACACATCCAGTTTTTGTCCATGTCAAAATCACTATAAGATAAAAATAGAGGAGTTGGATAGTTCTCTACTTAAACTGAAGAAATGATGAGGTGAACACGTCTATTTTGATAGTTTGTGGTCAAATTGTAGAATGATAGTTTGAAGGATGAGAAGAAAGAGAAGAAAGGAAGTAGAGTAAACCAGATTATACAAACTAAGTAATTCAAGCATTCATACTATGCCATCTTCATGGCAACAAAAAAAAATATATGGAGAGAAAACTAGATTACATGTCAACCTCTATATCTAGTAAAACAATTTCAATAAACTGAGAGATCATTGGAATAACAAGTCAACCCCTACATCTAGTACAAAGAAGCCAAGAGAGAGAGAGAGAGAGAGAGAGAGAGAGAGAGATAACACTTAAGATTTAAATCAATATACAGATACTCAAGGTATTCATGTGAGCTAGTAATAATACAAACAATCAAAGCCACATATTTTAACTTACTTATTTATAAAAAAAAAAAAAAAAAAACCCTTCTTACAACAACTTTAGATTGATGATGCACTAAAACTTATATTCAAGGTACAACCTTTATGTAAGCATTAAAACAGGATCTGTCAATTGTTAATGTTTTTTTTTTTGTCTTGGGTTGGGGGGGAGGGGGAGCTTATTAGGTGCCAAATCCATGGTTAAACTTTAAAGTTTGGGTAATAATAGGAAGGCATTACTTTAGTTTATTTAATTGTTCACCCCTTGTTGGTTCTTTTCAATACCAGCACAATAATACCAATAATTCTTGGTGGTGGCCAGACTAAATATATTGGTATACGTGGACTAAACCTATTCATTGATCTTCTTAATCCTAAACAACCTCCCTTTGAGGATAGTTCCAAATTTAATGAGTGCCTTCATATCCATCGTCCCCTTCCATGGAAAGTTTTATCACTTCACCTCATAACCCTTTTCAAGCAAAAGTACACAATATATATCTCCATGCTAAACTAAGTGAACTAAAACTTGGGAACAAGAAAGAGCCCTGCAGTCCAGCTCTATTGAGTAATCCAGTAGACCAATAGTTGAGAACTTGAGATCTAGATCTCAAGAAAGTATATTAGAAGTGATAAGAGTCACACCTAGATATATACTTAACTGGGATGCTTCCATTTCAAACTGCATAATGAGCAATTCTTGTTTTCCTTCCTTTTCCTCAAGTGAGAAGACAATATTGGTCTGTATGTAATAGACTCACACCAACATTGCATGGTTAGGAAGTAAAATCACATCTTGTGGAGAGAAAGCTTCCATAAGAGAGTTCATTCATTCTTTGTCAGGCTCAAAGTCATTGCATCTAGATCGTAATTATGATATAGGATTTAGCTCACCTAAATGATAGAATATATACAATTCTAACCAATCAACTCCAATGAATTCTTACTTGCCAAACCATTTTCAATTATTCAATTTTGTTTAGGTTTTAGGTTATAAAGACAAATGGACATAGCTCTAATTTTTTTTTTATAGGTGGCAAAGATTAATGTTGAGGCAAAAATATACATGTCTAAAGACCCTTATAGTCTTTGAACTAGGGTCCAGGAAAAAAAATGCAAATATATATTTACACTTATATGCTAAAACTACAATATAGCAGAGAAATTTCTCTCACTGTTGTTTCCAAAAGTTGTCAAGTATCAAATAAAACACTGATGTATATTACCCAAAACAACATTCGCCAAACCTCCCAAAACTCCAAATTAATTATAAATCAGCATCTAAAAACTAATCAAAACCCATCCTTTAGCACCAAAAAGTTCCTAATGTAGATAAAGCACTGCAATTTGTAATAGATTCACAATCAATTTAAAATAGTATCTGAATATTTTTATGTAAATGACTTTACCTTTCACTTGCAAATGAACCCAAAAAAAAACTAGCTAAATACATATACCCAAAACAGAGAGAGATAGACACGAAATGAAGGAGAGAAATACCACATAGATTGAAAGGAGAAGAGATAGCTTGCTAAAATAGGGACCAAGTGGAGAAGCCTTGCGCAATGGTGGGACACGATTGGGCAGCCTATAGAGAGAAAGGGACTGAGTGAAAGTTAGAGAGAGAGAGAGAGAGAGAGATGGTGAATTGATTGTGAGAGAGACAAAGGAGACTTACCGACTAGGCAAGGAGGTGATGACGTGCAACAGGGAAGTTGATCTATCACAGAGAAGAATTGACTAAGGTGGAGATTGAGGCAGCGCACAACGTTGTTTTCTCAGACCTTGTTCAACGTGAAGGCTGGGATGGACTGATGGAGGGGGTTTTGCTTTGTTTCGGTGGTGAAGGCAGGGTGGCTAGGCATGACTAGTTCATGCTTGGTGGTGGAGGCTCACGATGGCTGCAGCAAAAAGTTGTTATAGTGGTTTGAGAGGTTGTGCCGAGATTGGTGGGTGACGTTGTTATGTGTAGTGAACACAAACGGGTTGCTTGGAAGATAGAGAGAGAGAGTGTCCGTAAAAATGGGCGGAGAGTAATTTTGCGAAGAGAGTTATTTTGCATGCTTCTGACTTGATGCGGAGAGAAACATGTCGCCGCAACGGAAATAACTTGCTATTTGAGGCCCTTTCATGGTATTACTATTTGTGACAAGACAAAGTCGCCACAAAAGATATCTTAAGCTCAGTAATTCAAGCTCTAATAGTAGATAAAATCAAAAAATTCCCATGAGAGAGATATGATATACTGGAACTCAAGTCTAAGGCTAGTAAGGAAGATATACCCCACTTTTGGGTGAGGACAGATGGAATCCAAATTTAAGAGCAGCGAGTGCATACACCAAATGATGAAGAACAATTGGTTGAACAAATTGAATAGATGAATTGCCAAAATATGTTGAGTGGTGTTCCACCTATTAGTGGGGGAAGAAAGAACACCAATAATCTGAGCCAATTGTTCTACATAAGGTGTTGCAATGGAAATGTGAACAGGTCACTATGGTCTTCGTGTTGGAAATTCCTAAGGTAAAGATGTTATATGGATAGTAATCCATAGATTACAAAAAGTGCCCATTTTGTTAATTGATGTAGAAGCTCTCAAAGTTATACATCAAGAAATTGTTAGATTTACCGGCACCCTAGCTGCTATTATTTCATATTGGGATCCCCGTTTCATCTTAATATTTTGTGTAGTAATAGGAGCAGCAGTAGCAACAATAATAGTAGTATTTTTTTTTTTAACTGAAGAGTCAGGGACACATGTTCAATAGTGTCCCCTATTCCAAATTTATTTCAAAAACTCTCACATATGGCAGAGGAAAACCATAAACAAAACAAACTTTACACTTGGAATAAACTAGAATGAACAAAATAAACCCCAAACCCAAGTGACCAGATCAAAATTCAGACCAAAAACATATTAACAACAAAACCCAAAGCTAAATCAAAAACGTAAAAACCAACAACCTATACATCTTGACCAACCCAACCATACTCCTTAATGACATCTTAAAGACGGAAAAACACATCTATCAAGGCTGACCATCCCTCTCACCACTTGAGGAAGCCTATCCATCTGACCATATATCCTATTAACCCCAGCTCCACCATCTCTAGCAAGCAAATCAGCTACTCTATTTCCCTCACGAAAAGTATGCGAAACTTTGAAGTTTATTCCTTCCAAATCCACTAGTAAAGTCTCCCAATAATCCCATAAATACCAAACAATAGCAGTAGTAATAATAATAATAACAACAGTAACAATAATAACAGTAACAACAACATGAAGAAGAGTAAGTAAATAAGAATACCAGACAATAATGCATTGTGCTTTTGCATTGTGCAAATCAATAATGCACGATGTCAAGTATGAAGTGCAACCCCCTCAAGTGAGATGTTGTTGAGAAGAGAAAAAGAGGGTTGCAGCGCCATATCATATTTGATGAGGTGTTATATGGTCTATCATGTCTTTGTAGATTTTTCAAAAGAAGCCTAAAGTATCTAAAAAACTAAAGTGATCAGTGCTTACAACTTTCTACTATCTAGGCTCCTTACAACTTTCTACCATCTAGGCTCCTACTAGTAGTTTTTTAAGTTATGGCTCGAACTCGACTTGAGGGAGAGCCTGTAGCTTTTTACTGTCTAGACTCATGCTTGGTTTCTAGTGGGTATGTTGCTACTATGGTCACACCGAGTAGGAAAGAATCCTGCTCCTACCCTTTTTATTCACCAAAAATATTCTAAACCACATTGATACACACATACAAAAAGTGTTTAATAGAAATATTTCGATATTTGCATCTATTTTTAAGAAAAACATCTAGAAGGTTCGCATCATAATAATTGGATTAGTTTTTATTTCCTATTTAACCATAGATATGGTTGCAGGTATGTAGGTGGGTCCATATTCGAAATTCAACCTTGGAGGTTAATAAATTCCATTTTTATAGTAATGATAGTTAATAATGTAAGCTATAATATATTCATAACTTATATTTAATAATAATATATTATACAACTAGAAATTTTGATTTATTGTGATACCTATAAATTAAATGGTATAGTTTAATACATTTATATTTTGTATTATTTTTTTTAATTTATAGCTATAAATGCTAGTGACATGCATTGGACCATCCAAATGCTAGTGAAATCTAAAATATAGCTAAGTTTTATATAAATGACCTGCATTGGACTAATTAAAAACTTTTAGTTTAGACTTTGAGTTACGATAATTCTAAAGAAATTTTTAAAGTTGGAGAGTCATTATTCACCCATCAAATCACAAATAATCAACAAGACTTTATTAAATTCTTTTTAAAACTTTCATTAGTAAACAAGGCTATATTATATCCAGATTTTTTAAGAAATATTTTTTGTAAATAAGGCTATATAATGTTAGATAATTAGGTTGATATAAAAAATAGTTGAAAAATAATAATTTTAAATAAAAATTAAATTATTAATTAATATATAGAATTTATTTCTAAAATATTAAAAAATTATTACTAAAATACTTAATATTATATTATTATTTTAGTTTTGAAATAGATATCTTAATATGAATTAATATTTTCAATAACTAGACCATTGTCAATGACTCAATAGAGTTCTGAGTGAAACAAATATGTGAAAAGATCTTTTAATATTTATTATAAGATCCAATTAAATATATTTATTAATATTACTATTATTATTATTGAAGAGAAAGAGCAGTTTTTTCTTTGTAAAAGCTAGCTCAGTTGATAATCCTGATTCCAGATACAATCCACTTGACAAAATACTGTTCTTGTCCGTCACTGGAGTGGAGGACCTCTTTCTCTGCTTATTCACTTCCCACAACAGTGACCACACAAGCTCTCTTCCACCACAAAATTCAATCCGCAGAAAGACCCCTTTAGTTTTTACGGATTGTGAAAAAAAGGCCCAATAATTCTGACATAGAACCCCACTTCCGTTATAGATCTCATTTCCCACCTCGCGATCTGTTACGGATGCCCCGACACTGAACCCCAAAATCGTGATCATTTTGCCTACATTTTTTTTTTTTTAAATCAAGATTCTATTGGGAATACAGATTCCCATCAAAATTTTCTGGAGGGGAGGAAAACGGGGTGGTTGATCGAGTATGAGACGGAGACCGGTGGATTTTCGGAGGCCGGTGAGGAGGCGAGTTTCAAATGTACTGTGGTGGGTATTGTGTGGATTAGCGGTTTTGCTTTTCATTTTCGTTCTGAGCAGAGGAAGTCAAATTGAGTCGAGGCCGGCGATATCCAAGGTAAAGTAAATCTTGGTTTTGTTTGCTTTTATTCATCAGTTTGGACCTTGGAGTGTACTCTGTTCGGTTGCTGGTAAAATGCTAGAACGCTACGGAATTTTAATGTTGAATGTATTGGAATTTGGTTTCTAAACCAATTTGAGAATCGAGTGTACTACTAAATTCTTGATTGGATTGCGGGTACTGCTTCTTTTTAGTCTATTGGAGCCAAGGTTTTCAATTTCAGATTATGTGGATGTTAATCTGACAAATCCCGGTTTCTCCTTTAGGCATCTAGAGATTCGGATCTAATGTTCCTGTTAGTCTGTCTTACTGTTATTTCAAAACCTTTCTATACTTCATTTTGTCCCCTCTGCAAAAGTAGTATTAACTTTGCAGCATTTTGCAAGTTGGGTTGGGGTTCTTCTGTCCAGGACTCTATTCCACATGCTATAGCATTGTTCTTCCACTTTCCTCTAGGATGACTTGTAACCAAAGGCAATACCGATTCTAAATTTTGGATGCGTACAAATAAACAGATTGTGAAAACACTAAATCATTTTCAGCACAGCTACTTTTGGATGCACTCAGTGCTTTATTTTCAATATATACGACGAATTCTAGAGCTCCACTGTTCTACCAAGAGGGTGAAAAGCTGATGCCGAACTCCTGCATGAAATTTGCTAGGCATTAATCTGGAGTGTAGGCATGAATGAATATTTTATATAAGTAAAGCTACATACAGTCGTAGAGTGTGCAAACGCCGTACAGTCGCTTTGAAAAAGAGTGAGGTCTACTATTAAAAAATTAATTTTTTTTATGTGGATTTCATATTTACTCAGTTTTTTCGAAGAGATTGTGATGCCCTTACGCACTCAACGACTGCAAATATCATTTTTTATTTTATATTCACCTTCAACTCTTTATGTTTTGTGGCATCTGCTTACTTGATGGATCTAAAATTTATTAGGTCTCATTTCAGTTGTAACTTGTCTTACAGTTGGACACTCAAAAATAAAGATAAGTATTTTAGGAATTAGGATTGCTAGATCTTTAAGATCTGGAGTGGAAATGCAGCACCATACAAATTATCTGGTCCTGATACCGGTTGTTTGGATGCTACTGTTTTGTGGTGACACCATTATCATTCTTCTGGGCTCTGAACACAAGTAAACTTGAACTCCCCAAGCCTCCATGCTTCTCCTTTTCTTCTTAAAAGAAGTGAAAATGGTGTTATATATATTCTTTGATTTTTCAATTTCCATTTGTGTATTAAGAAAACATGTGCATGTCATCTTGTTCTGCAGAGACCTTACAGGCATGATAGAATTATGGAAGGCCTTAACATTACTGAAGAAATGTTGAGCCCTGACTCAGTCGCCAGGCAACTAAGTGACCAAGTTTCTCTTGCAAAAGCTTTTGTTGTAATTGCAAAAGAAAGCAACAACCTTCAATTTGCTTGGGAATTAAGTGCCCAGATTCGCAATTCACAGATCCTCCTCTCAAATGCTGCAATAAGGCGAACACCTCTGACAACCAGAGAATCAGGAACTGCAATCCGTGATATGGCAATTTTACTCTACCAAGCTCAGCAACTTCATTATGACAGTGCAACCATGATCATGAGACTGAAAGCCAAAATCCAAACTCTCGATGAACAAATGAGTTCTGTGAGTGAAAAGAGTTCAAAATATGGACAAATAGCTGCAGAAGAAGTTCCAAAAAGTTTGTATTGCCTTGGTGTCTGCTTAACAACGGAATGGTTCAAAAACTTAAACTTACAGAGGAAGCTTGTTGAAAGGAAGCAATTAGACATGAAACTTAAGGATAACAAGCTCTATCATTTCTGTGTCTTCTCCGACAACATACTTGCAACTTCAGTCGTGGTCAATTCAACTGCCTTAAATTCCAAAGATCCAGATATGGTTGTGTTCCATCTTGTTACAGATGAAATAAATTATGCTGCAATGAAGGCTTGGTTTTCCATGAACGATTTTCAAGGAGTGACTGTTGAGGTTCAAAAGTTTGAAGACTTCAGTTGGCTAAATGCTTCTTATGTTCCTGTTCTTAAGCAGCTCCAGGATTCCGAAACACAGAGCTATTATTTTTCGGGCAATAATGATGATGGCCGAACTCCAATAAAGTTTCGAAACCCAAAGTATTTATCCATGCTTAACCACCTCAGATTTTATATCCCTGAGGTCTTTCCGGCACTGAAGAAGGTGGTATTTCTTGATGATGATGTTGTGGTTCAAAAGGATCTCTCTGCTCTTTTCTCCATTGATTTGAATGGTAACGTCAACGGAGCTGTTGAGACATGCATGGAGACATTTCATAGATACCATAAGTACTTGAATTACTCTCACCCTCTTATAAGAGCACACTTTGATCCTGATGCATGTGGATGGGCTTTTGGGATGAATATTTTCGATCTGGTTGAGTGGAGGAAAAGGAACGTAACTGGTATCTACCACTACTGGCAGGAAAGGAATGTAGACCGAACATTATGGAAACTTGGTACACTTCCGCCTGGACTGTTGACATTCTATGGATTGACGGAGCCTTTGGATTCCTCATGGCACGTTCTGGGATTGGGCTATACAAATGTTGATCCGCAGTTGATAGAGAAGGGTGCTGTGCTGCACTTCAATGGAAACTCAAAGCCATGGTTGAAGATTGGGATTGAAAAATACAAGCCCCTTTGGGAGAAATATGTTGATTATTCGCATTATTTATTGCAACAGTGCAATTTCCATTGATTTTGGACGCTAACATTTTATGATTTATCTTCTCCGCCTTAATTTGGTTCATAACGAGATTTGAGTTTTGATGCCCAGGATTTGCCTTGTACAATGTTTTATATCGAGCATGGGTCGTGACTGTAACATGGCTATTTATTGATTCTCTAATTGCCTATTGTAGTAAAGGCTGTTGTTTTTGTAGTGAAATTTGAGGATGTCGATGCTTAGTTTTGCACCTTGAGCTTTTCCACTTTGTCATGTAAACTGTACTGTGAACCTTTATGAAGCCATTGCCGAAAGCAATCCATTAGATTTCTTTGCTCATTTTCCACTCTATCCCTGGCTCTGCCTTGACCCACTGTCTGTTTGTCCCTGTCTACAAACAGGCAGGCCCGTATTACGCACTACAAAATCAAGATATACAAAGATCCAATTCCAAAATCTTCAAATCCATTCCCAAATGTGTAGATCTAACTAAAAAAAAGGGATATGCGATGAAGATTCAAGAACATCTTATCCAGTGACCATGATCATGTCTTGATTGTAAGTCTCGCAAAAGGAGAAACGACCAAACTATGGTTGCGGGTCACGAAAACCCACGGTCATGGCTTTGAAGTGTGAAGATCCATAATGCCACCCACAACCAAGTCGTGGTTGTGGGTTGTAGTCTGTAGGGACTGATGCTGACGGCCGTGGATCTCTCTGCCACAACCAGTTCGAGTGGCCTGCGGTCATGTACTAGCGAGAGGCAAATTGGAAGAAGATGATGTTAAGAGGTAGCTTGAATCTAGTTAAAATAGCGCCTCTGGTGTATGTTAGCTCGAGCGGTGTTTCTTTCGCTCGAGCATTTCTCGAGCGAAATGCAAGTCAAAGACTTCGCTCGACACCGCTCGACTATTCGCTCGAGCGGTATACAAGTCCGAGACTTCTCTCGACAGTCAGCTCAAGCGGAATGCAAGTCTGAGACTTCGCTTGACACCGCTCGACTGTTCGCTCAAGCGATATATAAGTCCGAGACTTCGCTCGACACTCGCAATACAGTCAGCTCGAGCTGGGGTGCCAAAACCCTAACTTCGCTCGAGCGCTGCTCGACTGTTCGTTCGAGCCAATTTTCTCAACAATGAATCCGCACGGTTTTCTACAAATAGGAAGGGGCGCCTCTTTTGATATTTTACTTCTTCAGTCATTTTGTGTTTTACAGTTCAGTGAATTTTGTGAGAGAGACGTGAGGGAGAGTTAACTTCTCAGAGAAGAAGTTTTGTATTAAATCTCCTGTACTACATCTTTGTTTTATAGTGAAAGCTCTGATACCGACCCCGCCAGTGGACGTAGGTTCACATTGAGCTAAACCACTTAAATCTTGGTGTACTATGTGTGATTGTCATTATTTTTCTTGTGTTTATTTCTACTGCAATACTTCTAATTAGTCTTTGATATCTTGTTACTCCCAACAAACTGGTATCAAAGCGTGGCTCTGTGCTAGATCCGGTGGGATGGCAATGGCTAAGTTTGAAGTAGAGAAATTTGACGGTCAGAACAGTTTCAGTTTATGGCGCATCAAGATGAAGACTTTACTGCGACAAAAAAGCTTGTCAAAAGTATTATAAGAGAAAGTGTCTGATGATTCTCTGGCTCCTTCAAAAGAAGATGAAGAAAAGGTACATAGTACTATTCTTTTGTCATTATCAGATGGAGTTTTAAGGGAGGTTGCTGATGAGAAGAATGAAACTGGTATTTGGTTTGCACTTGAGAATCTGTCACTGAAGAAATCTCTCACCAACCGTTTGTATTTGAAACAACGGCTATATACTCTCAAAATGAAGGAAGGTACTCTTATCTCTGAACACTTAGATGAATTTAATAAAATTATTATGGATCTGAAGAATATTGACATTAAGCTTGAAGAAGAGGATCAAGCATTAATTGTTTTGTGTTCATTACCCATGTCTTTTGAGAATTTTGTGAATTCCATGTTGTATGGTAGAGATACAATTTCCTTGACAGATGTGAAATCTCCTTTGCATTCTAAGGAATTGAGGAATAAATTGAGTGTGAAGGGCACTAATGAACAAGCCAATGGTTTGTTTGTTAAGGGTTCCTCAAGTAGGGGTAGATCTATTGACAGGAGTTCAGAGAAGTACATGGGTAAATCCAGAGACAGTTCATAGTCGAAGTTTAACAAGAAAAATGTAAAATGTTATTATTGTCATAAGTTTGGTCGTTACAAAAATGAGTGTCCTAAACTGAAAAATAGAGAGGAAGGCACTAGTTCCTCTAATGCCGTTAGCATTGCTGATGAAAAGTCTAACAGTTTAGATATTGTCTTAGCAATTAGCGACTCTAGTAGTCGCTTCAATTACAAGTGGGTTATGGACTCAGCTTGTATTTTTCACATGTGTCCCAAGAGGGACTGGTTCACTAATTATGAACCTGTCAGCGGTGGTCTCATTTTGCTAGGGAATGATATGGCTTGAAGAATTGCTGGGATTAGTTCAGTTAGGATAAAGATGTTTGATGGGATTGTCAGGACATTGTCTAACGTCCGGCACATCCCAGATTTGAAGAAGAATCTAATTTCTTTAGGCACTCTTGATTCTTTGGATTTTAAGTACACTGGTGTAGGTGGAGTTATTAGAGTCAATAAGGGCTCCATGGTTGTGATGAGAGGAGATAAGAAAAATGGTCTTTATTTTCTTCAGGGCATTATAGTGGCAGGTCCAGCTGTAGTATCTGTGTCAGATGATCCAGACTCAGATGTCACCCGTTTGTGGCACATGTGTTTGGGTCATATGAGTGAAAAGGAGATGTCTATTCCGAGTAAGCAAGGTTTGTTATGTGACCAGAAAACAGGGAAACTTGATTTTTGTGAACATTGTGTGTTTGGAAAACAATGCAAGGTTCAGTTTTCTACAGGGGTTCACAGAACTAAAAGTACTTTGGACCATATTCATTCTGATATTTGGGGTCCATCTTCTGTTCCATCAAAAGGAGGAGCTCAGTATTTGCTTACATTTATTGATGATTTCTCAAGAAAAGTTTGGGTTTATTTTCTAAAGCAGAAAAGCGATGTATTTGTTAACTTTAAATAGTGGAAGGCTTTGATTGAAAATCAGATAGGCAAGAAAATTATGCGACTCCAAACTGACAATGGTATGAAATTTTACGGAGGTGAGTTTGATGAATTCTGCAAAAATGAAGGTATTGCTAGGCACCGCACAGTTAGACATACTCCACAACAAAATGGGGTAGCTGAACGGATGAACAAGACTCTCTTGGAGAGAGCTTGCAATATGCTTTCTAATTCAGGCTTGTCTAAGGATTTTTGGACCGAAGCAATTAACACAGCTTGTTTCTTGGTCAATCGTTCTCCAGCCATAGCTATTGGTTTGAAAATTCCAAATGAGGTATGGTTTGATACTCCTACTGATTTTTCAAATTTGTAAATTTTTTGCTGTCCTGCATATTTTCATGTTAATGATGGAAAACTTGAGCCAAGGGCAAAGAAATGCATATTCATTGGATATGCCAGTGGGGGTGAAGAGATTTAGGTTGTGGTGTACTAATCCTAAATGACCTAGGTTTGTAATCAGCAAAGATCTTGTATTTGATGAAAAATCTATACTTAATCCAAGAAATGAGTTTACTGTGTCTATAGGTAAGGAACGAGATATTGGCAAGAAGGTGGAGTTTCAAGTGGAAGTGCCACAAGGGCTGCCCAGTGGCGCCTAAGATCATGCTATTGCAGATGAGCATGATTCTGATTCTGATAGCAGTGCACAGGGTGAGCAAGACTACAATATAGCTACTGGTAGATAGAGGAGGCAGATTAGATCACCTCAGAGATACGCCCATGCAGATATGGTAATGTATGCTCTTACTACGACAGAGGATATTGTTGGTCAGGAGCCTTCCAGCTATTCAGAAGCTGTCAAGAGTGAAGAATCTGCACAGTGGTGCACAACTATGATTGAAGAGATTGAGTCTCTTCACAAAAACCAAACATGGGATTTGGTTATGTTACCGAAGAAGATGAAGACTATTGGCTGCAAATGGGTCTTCAAAAGAAAATAGGAAATCCAGAGTGATACAGATGCAAGATACAAGGCATGCTTAGTTACTAAGGGCTTCAGTCATAGATAAGGAATCGACTTCAATGAAGTTTTTTCTCCAGTTGTGAAACACAATTCGATCAGATTGTTACTTGCTATAGTAGCATTGTATGACTTAGAGCTACAACAACTTGATGTTAAAACAACATTCCTACATGGTGAGCTTGACGAGACCATTTACATGCATCAGCCATAGAGGTTCATTATTGAGTGTAAAGAAGATCATGTGTGCAGATTGAAGAAATCATTGTATAGTTTGAATCAGTTTCCAAGGCAATGGTATAAACGTTTTGATTCCTTTGTGATTGATCATGGTTATTTGAAAAGTAACTATGATAGTTGTGTTTATCATAAGGAGTTATCTGATGATCTTTCATTTATTTGTTACTATATATTGATGATATGCTTATTGCTGCTAAAAGCATATCTGACATTGGTTTGTTAAAAACCCAACTCAGAAATGAGTTTGAGATAAAAGACTTAGGTGTTGCAAAGAAGATTTTAGGGATGGAGGTCAACAGAGATAGGAAAGCCGGAAAGTTGTATTTGTCCCAAGGAAAGTACATTGAGAAAGTTCTTTAGAAATTTGGAATGTCTTATTTCAAACCAGTAAGTACACTACTAGCTACACACTTTAAACTTTCAGCTTCCCTATCTCCTCAGACAGACGAGGAGGAACGGTTCATAGCTAATGTTCCTTATTCCAATGCAGTTGGCAGTATAATGTATGCAATGGTTTGCACTCGTCCAGACATTTCACAGGTAGTGAGTGTTGTTAGCAGGTATATAGCTAATCCAGGTAAGACTCATTGGCAGGCTGTGAAATTGATACTCAGGTATTTGAGAGGAACTTTGGACTTTGGATTAATATTTGATAGAGATGTTGATTTCAATTCCAGAGTTACTGGTTATGTTGATTCTGATTATGCTGGGGACTTAGATAAAAGAAGATCATTGACAGGTTATGTTTTCACTTTGTATGGGTATGCTATCAGTTGGAAAGCAACACTGCAATCTACTGTTGTTTTATCAACTATAGAGACAGAATACATGGCAACAACAAAGGTTGTTAAGGAGGCCATTTGGTTGAAAGGCTTGATCAGTGACTTGGGACTACAGCAAGATGGGATTTCAGTATTTTGTGACAGTTAGAGTGCAATACATTTGACCAAAAATCAAATGTATCATGAGAGAACGAAGCACATTGATGTCGAGTATCATTTTCTCAGAGAGATTGTTACAGAGGGTGTTATAGAGATTCTGAAGATTGCTACTACTGAGAATCCAGCATATATGATGACAAAGCCAATTGCAGTGTACAAGTTCAAACTCTGTTTGGACTTGATTGGTGTTTCGGGTTTGTGATTCCCTTAGGGGATTTGGTGGAGGGGGTCGGTTCTGTGGTCAGATGTTTTTTGTGTTAGGCTTGGTAGAATATAAGCCAAGGTAGAGGTTTGTTAAGAGGTGGCTTGAATCTAGTTGAAATAGCACCTCTGGTGTATGTTCGCTCAAGCGGTGTTTCTTTAGCTAGAGCGAAATGCAAGTCAGAGACTTCGTTCAACACCACTCGACTGTTCACTCGAGCGGTATACAAGTCTGAGACTTCGCTTGACACCCGCTCGATAGTCAGCTCGAGCGGAATGCAAGTCCGAGATTTTGCTCGACACTGCTCGACTATTCGCTTGAGTGATATACAAGTCCAAGACTTCACTCGACACCCGCTCGACAGTTAGCTCAAGCTGGGTGCCAAAACCCTAACTTCGCTCGAGCGCCGCTCGACTGTTTGCTCGAGCCAATGTTCTCAGCAATGAATCTGCACGGTTTTCTATAAATAGGAAGCGGTGCCTCTTTTGATATTTCACTTCTTCAGTCATTTTATGTTTTACACTTCAGTGAATTTTGTGAGAGAGACGTGAGGGAGAGTTAACTTCTCAGTGAAGAAGTTTTGTATTAAATCTCCTGTACTACATCTTTGTTTTATAGTGAAAGCTCTGATACCGACCCCGCCAGTGGACGTAGGCTCACATTGAGCTAAACCATTTAAATCTTGGTGTACTGTGTGTGATTGTCATTATTTTTCTTGTGTTTATTTCTGCTACAATACTTCTAATTAGTCTTCGTTATCCGGTTATTCCCAACAAATGAGAAGGAATAGGAGAAGAACGAGAGAAGGAGATGAAGAAGACAAAGAGAAGGATAGGAGTTGAGCGGCGACAATTGGAGGAGATGAAGAGGGAGAGAAGAAAGTGAGGATGAAGAGAAGAGGAAGAGAAAAGATGAGGGATAAGTATTTAAGTTTTCTTTGTAGTTTAAATAGGGGGTGAGTGGGTGGGAACCCATGCCTACCCCTGCCCACTTTTTTCGTTTCTAGTTTTAATTTGCCACCACCTGGTACCTTGTAGGTGTGAGTGAATGGGTTGGGGGCCTGCCCAACCAGGCCTAGTATGAACTCTTTAGGTTTCAAAGTTGAAAGAGTTTCTTTTAATTATTGAGAAAGTGCTAGCTGCACCAATTGACCTGTGCACCTCTGGTGCTTTGCATTGTGTTTGGGAAGTGGGAATTGTTAATTCTGAAAAATAGCACAATGGGTCGGAAATAGAAGAAAGAATCATTCCCAACCCATTATGACAATTCATGCCTCGATCGATGTGGTTTGGAGTCCCTGGCAGTAGTCCGAAGCAGCTGTACGGTGTCCGTACATACATCCATAGTAGTGAATAGAAAATAAATACAAGAAATGTAATAAGAGATAGAAATATAAATTTATGTGGTTCGGCATAGTGCCTACGTCCATTGGTTGTTTGGAGGGCAAATCCACTATAATATGAGCATTTTTATAGTCTCTCAAAATCTCTCATTTTTCTCTATATAATGGAGGTCGAAGACCCATATTCTGGAGAAGATCCTCCCTCTAAGGCTCTCATCATGAGGTTGAAGAACCTGAAGGAGTCCACTTCTCATTCAATCGGATCCCTCTTTATTCTGGCCCTTGGGAGTGGTGATGAAGGGTTGTTTTACATCTCCTCTCCTTTCTCATTTTTTCTCTTTTTTCTCCCTTTTTCCTTGACACCTGCCTTCCCCTCTTCTGACATTTGTTTTCCTTGTCCCCTCCTTATCTCTTCCCACTTGCCTCCTAATGATGACCCTTTAATGGATTGAGCTGGTATGTGCCTTTGGGCTAGGAGGGATTTTGCCCCCACGCTAGGCGTGAGAGCGGTGCTCTGCTTGGGAGTTAGATGGGAGATGTACTCGACTGTACTAGGTGTGAGCGCGGAGCTCGACTTGGGTGGGAGATATACCCGACCATGCTAAGTGCGAGCTTGGAACTCGACTTGGAGAGTTAGGCAGGAGATGTACTCGACCACGCTAGGTGCAAGCGCGGTGCTTGACTTGGAAGTTAAGAGGGAGATGAACTCAACCTGACTATGTGCGAGCGCGAAGTTTGACTTGGGCAGGAGATGTACCTGACCATGCTGAGTGCGAGCAAGGAGCTCAACATTTTCAATCGCGTGAGGATTGGGCAATCAAGAGACTGTTACCGCTCATTGTTTCATGGCGAGCCTAGTGGCTCAGATTTTATGTGTGCAAGAGAGGTCGGGAAGTCAAGTGGTTTGTCCTGCCTGTTGAGCGCGAGAGAGGCCGGGCAATCAAGTCACTTGTCTTGCCTATTGAACTTGGGAGAGGTCAAGCAGTCAAGTGGCTTGTCTCGCATGTTAGTCCTCAACAAGTCCAATGACTTGGCTTTGCTTGCAAGTGGGTCGGACAATCAAGAGACTATCATTGCCTGTTGTTCGCAGCGAGTCTAGTGACTCGGTTTTGAATTTGTTTGCATGAGTATTTATCGTTAGCAAAGAGTATTTATTCTTCCAATGTTTTTGTTTATGATAGTGTTAGCGGATCTTTGCCTCGATGTGAATTGTTGTTGGTGTTTCCATTTTTCTTTAAGAGTTTGTTTGTAGTAACCCGTACTAAGTGGTCAGGGAGCCTGTCGACCCCCTGGGTCGATTTTAGGTAGTTTCCGAGCCCGTCGAATCTTTCTCGAAGGTAGCTTGCGCAAAGCAATTGTGGAGCTTAGAGGCTCGTTCATGACGCTAGCGGCGGGTGTGGTGCAAATGTAAACACTCAGCGTTTGTTAGAGAATATGTTGTGTTGATATTGCTATCAAGGTGAGAGAGTTCGGGTAGTCAAGTGACATGTCCCTCCTGTTGACTCATCACCAGGGAGGTCGGACAGTCTAGTGAATTGTCCCACCTGTTGACTCTCAGCGAGGTATGCGTGAGGTCGGGAAGTCTGATGACTTGTCCTGCCTGTTAACTCATCACGAGGGAGGTTGGGCAATCAAGTGAGTTGTCCTGCCTATTGACTCATAATGAGGGAGGTCAGGAAGTCAAGTGACTTGTCCCACCTGTTGACTCTCGACTAGGTATGAGTGAGGTTGGTAGTCTGATGACCTGTCCCTCCTATTGACTCGTCATGAGGGAGGTCGGGCAGTTAAGTGACTTGTCCCGCCTATTGACTCTCGGTGAGGTATGAGTGAGTTCGGGCAGTCAGATGACCTATCTCGCCTGTTGACTCATCACGAGGGAGGTCAGGCAGTCGAGTGACTTGTCCCGCCTGTTGACTCTTGTAGAGGTATGAGTGAGGTCGGGGCAGTCTGATGACCTACTCTACTTGTTGACTCATCATAAGGGAGGTCGGGCAGTTGAGTGACTTGTCCTGTCTGTTGACTCTCGGCTAAGTATGAGTGAGGTTGGGTAGTCTGATGATCTGTCCCACCTGTTGACTCATCACGAGGAAGGTCGGGTAGTTGAGTGACTTGTCCCGCCTATTGACTCTCGACGAGGTATGAGTGAGGTCGGGCAGTCAGATGACCTGTCCCGAATGTTGACTCATCGTGAGGGAGGTCAGGCAGTTGAGTGACTTGTCCTGCCTGTTGACTCTTGTAGAGGTATGAGTGAGGTCGGGGCAGTCTGATGACTTGTTTTGCCTATTGACTCGTCACATGGGAGGTCAGGCAGTCGAGTGACTTGTCTCGCCTGTTGTCTCTCAGTGAGGTATGGGTGAAGTTGAGTAGTCTGATAATATGCCCCGCCTATTAACTCGTTACAAAGGAGGTCAGGCAATCGAGTGACTTGTCCCGCCTGTTGACTCTCGGCGAGGAATGAGTGAGGTCAGGTAGTCTAATGACCTGTCCCACCTGTTGGCTCGTCACGAGTAAGGTTAGGCAGTCAAGTGACTTGTCCCGCCTGTTCATTCTTGGCGAGGCATGAGTGAGGTCAAGCAGTCTAATGACCTATTCGGCCTGTTGACTCCTCACAAGAGAGCTCGGACAATTGAGTGACTTGTCCTGCCTGTTGACTCTTGGCGAGATGTGAGTGTGTTCGCGCTAAAAAAGCCCAACTGGTTAGAGTAGATAATCCAAATTACAAATATGAGATTTGCAAACCTGAATCGCTTTGCTAGAGCATGGCGAAGGTTTGAGGTGCACCGGCAAGGTCTGTGGGCAACCATGCTTTGGTGAAGGTCCAGGGTGCTCTGAATACCAAGCATTTTATTTTGATGAACGTATATTTAAGATGTCTGAGCAGTGCAAGTGTGGGTTGAGTAGCCAGTGTTTCGCACCACATGAGCCAATTTTGTTAGTAAAAATGAAATTCACACAAATTTTGAGAGAGCCAAATCGGAATGATTTAGCCACTGTAGTCGATTTTAGCTTGACTGAAATTGTCTGCAAGTGGTTGTTATTTCTTCTTTCTTTTTTCTCTCTTTTTTTTTTCCTGAAATTGTTTACTATTAAGGAAGTTGTCTATCTTCAAGCATCTTCGAAGTGATGTGGACTTAAATGCCTCCCGGCAATTTTTTGCTCATTTTCTTAGGCGTGTATTGTGGGTAGATATGATACAGTTGCATGGGAGGACCTGGAATGTTGCATGGGACATCCAATGTGTGCCCAAGGACATGCAATACTATGGCTTTGTCGTGGTGGAAGAGCTCAGTTGGTTGAGCCATTTTCTCTAGGTGGTTAGAGGATCTCTATTGGTCGATCAAGTTGTGGAGGACAGTTCTCTGTTGCTTTAGAAACTCTGAGTTGTGTCTGGGTGCACCGTGCACCAAGTTGCCTCTTAGTGGCCAAGGAAACATGGTGGCTAAGTAGGCTCTGACCGGGCAACCTATGGCAGAGGAGTTGAGGCCATGCAACTCATGGTTGAGGAACCCTTGGCCTAGAAGCTTCGACAGTGGCCAAGGAACTGACGATGGCTGAGGGACCTGTGTTGGTAGAGGAATTGAGTGGTAGGGCAACATTGTGGTCAGGGGACTTGTGGCCGAGGAACCCACAATGGCCGAGCCAAGTGGTGGTCGAGCAAACATAGGCCGAGCAAGCTCAGGCCGTGCAAGGGGTTGCCTATCGTGTACGTTGCGTGATGGGTGCCCACGTGTATGGCTGAGGAACACCCCATCGGCAACAGACTACGATGGTGGGTTAGACAATGATCGTCATCAGCTTAGTGGTAGTCGTCGGTGGCTCCATGAGATCACAATTGGGCAGAGCTTCATTGGTGTCTTGTGGTTGGAGCTGTGGTGGTTGGAGCTTTGCGGTGGAGGAACCCCTACAATTGAGGACCACCCTCCGACAAACAGAAAACTCCAATGGACTTGGTGGTGGCCGCCGGTGGTTCCTTGAGCTTGCGGTTTGGCAGTCGCTAGCCTCTGGCCGTGCACCTACTAGTCTAGTTTGCATGGCATGCATGTCCATGTTGCCAGAGGTCGCCTTAGGGGGATGAAAACCACTAGCAGATCACGTGGTGGCCACCGGTGTTGCTCACTAGGCTCACAGAGGGCTGACGTGAGCCTCCCAGGTGCACCTGTGCTATGCATGAACCTTGTGGGTGGGGGTCAGTGCGGTGCAGACAAAAATACCGACGGTCCATGTGGTGGCCGCCGGCGGGTTAACCGAGTTGGCGATGGGCTGTCACAAGCCTACTTGTTACACAACAACATGCACTTGTTGTGCACTGTGCGTGCCCTGCACAATTGGGATGCGCATGGCACTCTATGGCACTATGCACTTAAGTGCACAGTGTTTGCTCACCTGTGTATGTGCATAGTGCATTTAAGTGCACATTTCTTACTCGTGTTCTCGCCTCTATTTTTGCACAATATACTCAAAGTGCTCAAAGCACTTACAGCTGAAGTGGTTGGGTAACTCATCTTCTTAGCCCATTGGGTGTGTGTTTTATGCACACTACAATTAAGTGCACAATATCATTAACCACATGGGCGAGAAAAGGTTTACTCGTATGATTTTTTTTAATAGTGTTGTTAATAAAAATAGGAGTAGAAAATCGGAGAATAATTATTTGGGGAAAAATCTATCTGCTCAATCTAAGATTATTTTGCATGCCGAAAAATTGTTATTATCCCACTTTCGGTGCAGAAAATAAATCGATCCCACAAAGAGCGCCAGATGTTAATGTTAAAAAATAGCTCAACAGGCTAGAAATAGGAGAAAGAATCATTCCCGGCCCATGGTGAAGATTCGAGTCTTGATCGGTGTGTTTTGGAGCCCCTGGCGGTAGTCAGAAGCGGCTGCAGTGTCCGTATGTACATCCATAGTAGTGAATAGAAAATAAATACAAGAAATGTAAAAAAAAAAGATAGAGACACAAATTTACGTGGTTCGGCATAGTGCCTACATCCACGGGTCGTTAGGAGGGCAAGTCCACTATAATATGAGCATTTTTACATTCTCTCACGATCTTTCATTTCTCACTATACAATGGAGGTCAAGTCCACTTCTCATCCGATTGGATCCCTCTTTATTCTGGCCCTTGGGAGTGGTGATGAAGGGCTGCTTTACGTCTCCTCTCCTTTTTCCTTTTTTTCTGCTTTTTCTCCATTTTTCCTTAACACCTACCTTCCCCTCTTTTGAGATTTGCTTTTTTTGTCCCCTCCTTATCTCTTCCCACTTACCTCCTAATGATGGCCCTTTAATGGGCTGGGCTGGTATGGTCCTATGAGCTAGGGGGTTTTACCCCTAACAGGAATGCCAAAAGGAGAGGAATGAAAGGAAATGGTGAACCCTTCCATTGTTTGGATGAAGAAAAAATGGGGAGGCAATTGAGAGGATTGATCTATTTTTTTTTTTTTTTTTTTCTGGGCATTAATATTTGTTTGCCTGTATGATGATTATGGCTTTGAAAGTGAAGATACTCATTCAGGCATTAAGTTTAATGTTTGACCACAAACTTCAAGAACTCGTTGTATGGTGGTAAGTATGGTTCGATACCCGGCAACAACGCAATATCATTTTTCTTTACCCAAATAACATAGTGCTTTCCCTTTATTTTTTTATTTTTTTTTTTATTTTTTTTTGAAATAGAACTTTCCACTTTCATTCATAGAACAATGTCTACAATACATTCTTTGTCTTTCTGTAAACAAGTTGAAATAATTAAAAGCAGGTACCTTTTCAATCCACACCTTCTCTACATCTAAATGTATGGCTGCTTTAGCTAAGTTATGAGCTACTGAATTTGTACTTCTGTTTGTATACTGCACCTTCCAGTTAGGCCATGCTTGTAAAAAAAATCTTCATTTTCTTCGATTATGCTTCCATAGTAGGAGAAGTCTTCATTTGAGTCATTAACTGCTTTGACAATAACCTGTGCATCCCCCTCTAGTATCACTCTATTGAAACTCTAGTCACTGCAGATTTTCATTGTTTTCCTCAGTGCAAAACTTTCAGCTATAACTGGTTGCTCCACATTGCCTCTCTAATCACAGCAAGCTACCATCACCTCCTCTTTCTCATTTATAATGATAACTCCTATCCCCATCTTCCTCAACTTAACATCAAGGGCTGCATTCAATGTTTTGAATTTCGTACAGTACTGGCCAATACATCCAAAATATACTGTTTTTGTGGTGTAGTCGGTACAGGGAAGCCTGTTATTTCGTACTGGTCAAAATTTCGGCCGTTTCGACCCGTACCGGCCGATATTTGGGCCTTTACTTTTTTCTTTTTTTTTTTTTCATTTTTTGACCCCCCAATTCATACCAAACTATTTATAATTTATATATATATATATATATATTTATATATAATTTATTTATATATAAACTATTCCAAAACGGTATCTGAAACAATACCGGTAATGAAATATCTCGTTTCAATGGCTCGACTGAAACGGTCACCGGTATGGTATTCAAAACATTGGCTGCATCCCAATTAGCCTTTAAACAATTCTCTCCTGGTGGTCTCCATAACTGTTCCACCCTTTCTGTATTGTTAGAACTCTCTAGTTTTTTTGGATTTTCCTTTGCTAACTGAAATTCATCCAAGCTTTCCTTTGCTGATCTAATCACACTACAAGGGCTATGTAACTTTTTTTCAAAAATGAATGTATTCCTTCTGATCCATAAGCTTCTCATAATTGCTGTTGTTTCATCCAATTCAGTCTTGTTGAGCTTTCCCATCAACTCTTCCCATAGCTTCAGTAGATCACCTTCAGCTATCCTCCATTTCTGGATTGGTTTTAAAGCCATGGCCCATACATCATTCATAGCAGGGCAATGCCACAATACATGCATCACTGACTCTTCTTCTTGTAAACAGATGGGGCATATTGGTTCCTCAACAATATTTTTAACAAACAGGTTTCTTCTTGTAGCTAACAAATTGTTCCCTGCCTTCCACAGAAAAAATTTCACCTTTCCAAGTATGTTTAGACCCCATATATTCTTCCACCTACTATCAATCTCAGCCTCTACTGATGTTTCCCCCCAACACTACTTTTTTGCTTGCTTCTTCTAGAAAGTAAGCACTCATAACACTAAATAAACCCATCTTGGAAAGACCCCATATCATTTTGTCCTCTACATTCCTTCTACTTAGAGGGATACTGCATATGCGGTCAGCCTCTTCCTTCCTAAATACTCATCTAATAAGACTCTCAGTCCACTCCCTCTTTTCCTCACGTATCAGTTCTTTGACCTTTGCATCACCATTCAACTTCGAAATAAGGGATTGAACACAGTATGATGAAGGTGTTGACAACTACCTTTGACCCCATATTTTTATTTTATTGTCATTCCTCACCCTCCATCTAAGACCCTCCTTTAGCAGCCCAATGGAACTCCAGACACTCCTCCAAATTAGAGAGGGTGCATTTCCCAACTTTGCTTCCAACAGTGAGGAATTTATTAAATACTTCTCTTTGAAAATCATTGCAACCATGGAGAGAGGATTCTAAATTATTCTCCAAGTCTGCTTTGCCAATGAAGCTAAATTAAAGGTTTCTAGATCTTTGAAACTCAAACCTCCCTTCCCTTTTGACTATCTCATCTTCTCCCAACTCATCCACTGTATATAATTTTCTTTCTGTTGGTTTCCCCACCAGAACTTGGAAAGCATCAAATTAATTTCTTTGCAAAACTTCTTAGACAACTTGAAAACACTCGTAGTGTAGGATGATATAGCTTACAGGACAACCTTGATCATAATTTCCTTCCCTACTCTCGAGAGAAAAAAATTCTTCCAATTGTTCATTTTTTGACACACTCTTGCTCTCTCTTTAAGACACCTAAAAGGGTTGTATTTTGATTTACCAACCATAGTGGGGAGCTCCAAGTATTTCTCATCGCTGCTCTTCACTAGGGCCCCTCCTTCCCTTAAAACCATCTTTCTGTCTTCAGATTGGGTGTTTGACCTGAAAAGAATGGTTGTCTTGTCCTTGTTCAAAAACTGTCTAGAGGCTTTTTCATACCTTATCAGTAAAGCTTGTAGTTTCCTCCATTCTTCCACACAATCTCTTCCAAACAGCACACAATCATCAACAAATAGTAAGTGATTTATCCTTGATCCCCCTCTTGTTTCCCCCTTATAATATGAATTGTTAAGCGGAGAACTCAAACCTTCTGGACACATAATGAATAAATAGGGGGATAAAAGATCCCCTTGTCTTAATCCTCTCGAAGGATACACTCTAGCCCCTGGCTTACCATTTATCAAAACTAAATATGATACTGAAGTAACACACTTCATAATCAATTCTGACCATTCATTACATAAACCTATCTTCTTCATGACTGCTTCCACAAATGGTCATTCTATTCTATCATACGCCTTTGACATGTCAAATTTAATAGTCATACTTCCCTTTTTACCTTTCTTCCCCACCTTCATTGTATGCAAAATCTCATATGTAACTATAATGTTATTAGTTATTATTCTCCTTGGTATGAAAGCACTTTGGTTGGCTGATATGATTTTTGTCAACACTCCTTTGAATATATTTACTATCACTTTAGACACAATATTTTAAATGACATTACAAAGGCTTATAAGCCTATATTCAATAACAACCTTGGGGTCTTTTGTTTTAGGAATAAGAGTAATGTAAGTAAAGTTAACAGAAGGATAGAGGATGTTACCATTCAGGAATGCTAGCACTGCAGAACACATCTCTTCTCCTACTATGCTCCAATGATTCTGGTAAAAGCAAGTACCAAATCCATCAGGACCTGGTGATTCAAAAGGGTCATTTGCTTAATTGCTACCTCAATCTCCATTCTGCAAAAAGGCCTTACAAGCCTCTCATTCATTTCTCTTGTGACTTGAGGCTCCAAATGTTGCAAACAATCTTCCATATCTATTGTGCTTGGCTAAGTTGTGGTAAATAACTTCTCAAAATAACTTCTAAGAGCTCCATCAATCTCATCATGGCTTTTAAAAATCCTCCCTTGCTCATCACAACCTGTTTTATGTTGTTTTCCCTTCTTCTTTTATTTGCACAAGCATGAAAGAACTTGGTGTTTTTGTCCCCCATAGCATACCAATTCCTTTTAGCTCTTTGTTTCCACTTCTCATCCTCATTTTCAAGCACGACCCCAATATCCCTTTGCATTCTTTTTATCTCTGCATAATTGTAACTACTCTCTTCATCTTGTAGTTTTTTTAGGATCTCAGGCTTTTCCTTTATTTCTTTCACTCTGTCCACACTCAACTGGTCACTCCATCTGGTAAGAGCTCATTTGCACTTCTCCAACAGGTTTTGAATGTTTTGTGCTGACTCTTCCCTTTCCCCATAATTGTGCTAGGCCTCTTTAATAACTCCTTGACAATCCTCATCTTTAGCCTAGCTAGCTTCATACTTGAAAACTTTCCTCCCCCTCCATGCTTTCCTTCCTTCCTTATTCATGATCAACAATAATGGCCTATGATTTGAACTTCTTCCAGTTAGTACTTCCACCCAATACTCTCTAAACATTTGTGCCCAACATGGATTAGCCACTACCTTGTCCAGCCTTTCTTTTGTGAAAATTTCATCTACATATTGGTTACTCCATGTGAACTTATTCCCTCTCCATCCTAAGTTTGAAAGATTCTCCTTCTCAAGTACTGATCTGAAACTCTCTATTTGTTTTTCCTATCTCGGCTTGCCACCCACCTTCTCATCATGGGCTAAGATTTCATTAAAATCCCGTATCACACACCACCCTGGCCTTAATGATAAAAGCAAATCCCAAGCTTCTGCCCTTTCGACAATTTCAGGCTGACCATAAAAACATGTCAGCAACCACCTTTCATTCCCTTATCCCTCTGTGATCCAGGCACTTATGTGCCTCTGAGTGTAGTTCAATACTTCTACCTTAGCCCTATTGTTCCATAATAGTGCTAAACCACCCATTTTCCCAACTGGCTCCACCACAAAGCAACATTTACAATTGAGCCTCTTCTTCAATCTAGTGCATTTCTCAGCTCATAACTTAATCTCTATTAAGAAGACTAAATCGGGTTTCTTCTCCTCTACCATATAGTAGAGGTCTTGAACTGTTTGAGGGTTCTCAAGCCCTCGACAGTTCCAACTCAATGTTTTCATTATGGTTGGCGGGGTTGTTGAACAGTTGCCGCCAATACTTGATATGAACCTTCCAAACTCTTATAACTGCTCGACCTACCTTTTTTAATACTTCAAACTCTCTGCCTCTTCCTCCTCGTCCTCGTCTTTCATTCTTTTTCGAGTGATACAACCACCAGATTTGTCTGCATCCTCCCCCTTATCTCTAGCTCTTCTCTTCCATTCACCCTTTGCCTAAGTCTTTTTTGTTTTACTCCCCTTAACAGTTGAGCCTGGGACTTCCATTAACTTATCTATCTCAATAGGCATAGTTCTCTTACTTCCTGCCACTTCCCCTTCATCTTCCCTTCCTCTCCTTACCTCTATTAATTTTTCTTTTTCTTCCACAATATCTGATAGCTTGTAATTCATAACTGGCTTTTCAACACTCCTGCCTCTCCCATCACTACTCTCATCCACACCCCCAACTTCAATATCCACCCTCACCAAGTCAGTACTCACCTCTTCACTATTTTTCTTTCTCTCTTCCTTTTTATTACCCTCTCTTATTACCTCAACTTGTGATACCCACCCTCTCTTCCATATTTGTAGGGTAACTATCTGCACCCCTATTTATACCTGTAGAACCCTATTTTTTCTTCATTCTAGCATCTGTTTTTGATTTAGCCTTGAGCCACGTCCCATATTGAACATTCCCTTCCACTTTTCCTTCACATCCTTTAAATCCATGAATTAGACAGCCACAAGAAAAACAAAGCCTAGGTAGCTTCTCATACCTTAAAGGAATCCATAGCTTTTCACCTTTCACAGTAATGGTTCTACCTCTGTCCAGTGGTTTAGTAAGATCTATATTGATGAGAACACTTCGATATTTTTCCCATCCACTACCATCCTCCTTCACATCTACCTCCTTTACCATGCCTATGGTATTCCCTATTTGCTTCCACGTTCTTCATTCATACATGCAAAAGGCATGTTATGCATCTGAACCGAAAACTTCTCCTGACCAAACCTCAACTTCTGTGGTGGTGTATATTCGTCGAATAGTTTTTTTTTTTTTTTTTTTTAAAAAAAAAAAAAAGAGGCAAGGTCATATGTCCATGAGTGACCCCTTCCCAAATTTATTAAAAGCCTTCACTTATGACGGAAGAATACCGTGATAACATGGTAAAATCCAATAAAGACCAAAAAATCAACAAACTTTTTTTTGATAAGTAAAAATAAGACTTTATTAAATCACCAAAGTAACACGATACAAAGAAAATGCCCTGTTTATGTAGGCATATTGGAAACTAGGAATTCGTGAAATTCCATGCCATTAAAGTCTACAAACTAAAATGAAAGAATGACAAACCAGCCAAAAACAAGCTGCTCCAGTTCAAGAAAAAGCCCGCTACATCCCTCAGCTTAGGCGCACATAAGGCAAAAACCATTTATCAAGACACAACAAACCTTTAAGTCTACGAGGAAGATGACTATGAGCCCGAAGATCCATACACGAGTTATGGACTCCTTCTTTGGCAAAATAATCTGCCACCATATTACATTCTCGAAAAACATGGCAAATACTAGCATTAACACTTTGAAGAAGATCAATAACCTCTTTCCAAAAATCCCATAAATACCAATGAGAACATGCCCCATGTTGGATCCATGAAACCACCATCAAACAATCTATCTCAACCATGCCTCCCACTCCATCGAATAGTTTCAATGCAATCAAATGTGAGTCAAAGAACCATGCCTCCCACTCCAGACACGTTGCTTATTAGCTTAATTAACAAAAGTTATTGTGAAAACGTTCCTACCAAGTTCTACAAATTTCTCTGGCTTACTTACCCTCCATACTTTCATCATTGTGGACTCTTAACACTTCTTTGCCGATGCTCCTTTCCATACAGACCTTCTCTACTAGACTACACTCGCCTTTATATAGGATTTCTTCCGTAGCTCTCTCAATTTCTATGACCTCACCCTCCTCCTTTGTAAGCCAGAGCGTCTCCCATTTCTCTTCTATTTCATTCATCTCCTTCACTAAGCTAAGCACCTTCTTCTTCGCCTTCCTTCTACACTATCATCGGAAAACTTTTCTGGTGGCAGTGCTGCCCACAGAATCCTCCTCCTCCATGTCCCCACTGTACTCCTCTATCACTTTGTTACACTCCCACCTCAATTCTGTTAGAATCTTTTGTGGAAGGGAGAGAGAAGACTAAAATAGTTTGTATATCCCTTCTGTCAAGACTTGTGGAAGGGAGATAGTGCTTTCCCTTTAATTAGTATTGGATTGGCTATACCATTAGGTAAATTTTACCTAATATCACATTTTTTTTCTTTTATCTATCCTTCTCAAAACTTAATTTCACATTGGATTATCCGTCCAAACTGTATATAATGATAGAATATTATTTAATTCTAACTTTCTATTATTTTTTAAGAACTGTTTTGGTCATATTATTTTTCGAAACATAATGGTTATAAAGTTCATTCTAATTGGATTATTATTTTTTACTTATATTTTCAATGATTATTATTTGCAAGTGAGAATGTGACGGTAAATATCTAAACTTCTATGAATTTGTTAATTAATATTGTACAAATTTTTATTATAAGTTGTAAGCTGTATTGTTCGACTGGGTGAAATAAGAGCAAAAAATTAGGATGAAGTTTGTATTTTTGAAGTCAAATTTGTTGAACCTATTTCAATTACTGTAGCTAAAAGTTAGGATAATTTCATTTTGCCCAATCTAATGCAAGTCAATATTGGTTTTCTTAAACGATTTAATGGATTCTACTAGCATTTGGCTAAATGCTAGTGGCCCCATCTTCTCTACCCATTTGGGCATTTCTCGGTTTTTTTTTAAAACAGAAACGGGGTTCATTAGATCAAAAAGAATGTTGGAAATCAACCACTACAAGTGAAGAAATACAAGGAGAAGTAGCATCTATGTCTATCAATTCAGAAAGAAGCATCACAGCTTTCTGAGCTAGTCTATGACCCACCATATTAGCCTTCCTCTTAACATGTCTAATTTTCCAAAAAGTGCTAGCAAATATAAGCTTGATATCTGATACAAGAGGACTAAAACAATAAGAATTAGAATCCTTAGCTTTAATAGCATCAACAACTTGAGAAGAGTCACCCTCAAAAAGATAAAACTGCAGCCCAACATCCTTGCAAAACAAAGCAGCTTCAAGTAGTCAATGAGCTTAAGCTATTAAGAGATCTAAACAAAAAATCAATGGCTTCATCAAACTAGCCAAAACCTTACCATCACAGTCTCTAAGAAATCCAATACCAATCCTGCTATAATCTTTGAAAACTACTTATTTGTGATTAGTTATTTTCAGCCAAAATGATTATTTCCTGCCAAAATACGTCTGTTTTGTCGCAAATAGTCATTATCGTTGTAAATAATCCATCACAAATACTTATTTTTCTTGTAGTGTGTTGATGGCAACATCCTAATTGACTTTAACCCAATCAACTTGTGGAACTCCCCAGTGTAAAATCTAAGGCTAAGCAGGAGGTGATGGATGTTTTGTAGACAACAACACATCATGAAATTCATAATAAACCTGGACAACATGGTTGTATAGTGTAGATGGATGTGAAAAATCCCTTCATGAATCAAGGTGTTTCTTCTATGCCACAAAGATCTAGCAACAATAGCAAATAATGTCAAGTCCTGCAATGTCAGTCTTTTTGTCATCTGTTGAAAAATCCTACCAAAGTTAGTGGCTGTGATGGAGGCCTTTTGAAGTTTTTTATTTCCAACCATATATCAGTAGCTGGAGGGCAATACCACAGAACATGACCTGGTGTCTCATCCTCTCATACAAATAGAACATACAGGGTCTACAATAACATGCCTTTTATATAAGTTTAGTTTAGTGGGTAGAGCATGTATAGGCATGCCATATGAAAACCTTGACTGCATTAGTTGTAGGCAGAGCCCAAAATGTTCTTCCTAATCATTTCAGAGTCCTTTTGATTTGATGATTCTCCTTTATTGGCAAAATAGAGATGCATATGCAAATGATAGGCACTTTTCACATAAATGATTAGGCAGCAAACTCAAGAAGAACCAAAAAAAGACTTGAATAGAAAAGAAGAAAAAGTTAATTTTCTGAACACATAATGCAATTGGAACTCATTGTCAGAATTAGATAGTCCTTTATGGCTTCGGTGGCATTCAGATCAATCCGTTGTTGTTTCAAGAGAAGCTCCTTTCGAAGTTCACAATGAATCTTTGGTTGGCTATGATAAGATTCATGAATCTATTACCTATATAATTTTTTAAGCATGATTTTTGCTTCTATTGATTCACCTCAGCATTTACTTAATCAATTTTATTCTTTTACTATTTTCCTTAAATAATATTATTTAATATCCATAACTCTGCCTTCTTTCCTCTATATTTACTTTACCAAAATAGTTAGCGAAAAAAGACCACAACTTACGTAATATAAGATTCATCGTGCTCTTCTACGAGTCAAGAAAATAATCAAGTTCCAAAGTTAAAGATTGTGGCTTTTAATAGAGCACTAGAAAAGATTTTCAGCATCCCTAGGTGTAGACATTCTAATTCAATGATCCTAGTACCAACTATAACTTGGCAAGCTCTAAAATGATCAGAATTGTATACAGGCATAGCTTGTAAACTCAAGTACAATACCAACAGCCTTGAGAACCCTAATCTAATTTTCTATTACCGGTTGTCCCATGCTTAGCCCTTTCTCTAACATTCAAATTTATTCCACTTTAAATTTCCATCAACTTGTTTGGGTGGTGTGTGGCCTGCAGGAGGGGAAAAAAGGGTGACAACTTTGGGACTAAAAGCGACACCAACAATGTAACATTGACAAAATAGGTTAGAAGGGTGTCATCTTGTCCAGGCAAGCTGTACATTGCAGAACATAGAAGTCTATACTGGCATTGAAAACATCAGAAGACACCATTAGAATGCCTACAGATCAAAACAAGAGCACATAGATGTTATACAATCCTACAAAAAGTTGTCAACTGCTTAATTAATATACAGGCAATGGACTTGAAAGACTTATATATGCTTCTTGAAATTCCAAAGTAGAGATGAAGGGGTGGATCCCTTACCTTTTACCAAACTATTTTTCATCTTACCATGCTCCCATTAGAAATAGCAATTTCAACTAGGTTCCTGTCTTCCATACTGCCATGCAATGAAGTCTGCACATATATTTTTGTGAGAGTATGGTAATTAAGATAATCAGCCACGGGTTCCAACTTCAGAACAAGGATTTATTGTTCTGGTACCTGTCTAAAGTTGACATTGGTTACAGCAGAGCTGACTCCGTAAGTCTTTTCTTTGAAGGACCAAGGGGGTATCTAAAACATCAGTTCTATTATTAGTCCTACCTGCCAACAAAATCTTTCAAGTAAATCAGTAAACCATGTGAAAATCCTTCTCCACACCCATGAACCCTGAGATGATGGCTTCTGGACTCAATAATTTTATTTTTTATTTTTTATTTTGAGATATTTCAATAGAGGCACCTCCTCCATCTGGTGAAACTAGATTTTTCAGAATATGGAACTATTTTTCCTTCAATGAAACTGCAAATCCTAAGACAACTAGCTGCAACTCATAGCAAACTCCTTCTACATGTTAATAACAGTATGAAGCCAATGAGCAAAGCACAAAGCTGCAACCTGCAAAAGATACTCAATCAATAACTCAACTGCAACCCAAGGCCGAGCCACAAAAACTACAAATACAAGTTGATAGAGGAAAAACAGAGCAGTCCGAGCCAGGAAGGTATCTGAGCGTGGGAAGAATGCAGTCTTGAAATTCCCAGCTAGAAGGAGATATCCAATTGGAGGAGAACAATGGAAGCCCTTCATGGAATTTATTCTTTCTTGTTCATATTATAGACAATATCAGAACAGATACGAACAGGTTTCCTAGGAATGGCACTTAGGTTTCGTTTGTTTTCACAACTCCTCTCAATTTATCTTATCTAATCATTACAACTTTTCCAAATTCTCACACAAAATTAAAAAAAACAATTCAACATTTTCAAATTCCAAAATAAAAATAATATTAAAAAAATATACTCTAACAATATTTTATTCAACTTTTAACTTTAATCTCAACTCATCTCATCTCATCTGTGAAAACAAATGAGGCTTTAGTCTAGCATTCTCTCTCTCCACATGCAATAAATTGCTGCCCCAGTTTAAAATTGGTGGATAATAGGAGCAACCCTTGAAATTTAGCATCAGCCACATATGGGGGGCTGTAACTGTAATGGACTGCTGCTCAATGCTATCCAAAAATATTCAAGTTGCTTCACCAATATGGAATAGTGTTTGTTCACCAAGATTAACGCATTTTCTGCTGAAACTCCCTGAAAGCTAGTTTTTGGTCCTCATCCTAGTATACATACCGACACTTTCAGGGATAAATGAAGGACACTGAAACTAGAAACGAAGAGATACGAGCACAGATGAAACCATGGGTACTTGGTCAACAGCACATATCAAAGGCCTCACTAGAATCTCAGTCCATAACTTTTTGCCAGGTAGTTTTCAAGGTCAAGTACATATAATTTTCTGTTTTTCTGTTTACTGCTATGTGAAACTGCAGACAATCACCTGGCATATGGATTTTTCCATTCTGCTAAACATTTCTCTCAATGAAGACTGGGAGTGATAATGTTTGACATGTGACGGAGGTCCTAAGAGCTCTGTGATACCATGAAGAAGTAAAGAAAACAGAGCATTACAACCATTCGAAGAAATGACTCAACGAAAGGTAAAGTCTGATTCAAACTCATCTCCTCTTGGTATATATTTTCCACACTTTATACAACCACAACAGTGCAGTATTTATAGGCATTATATGTCCTATATTTACATAAAGAAAATGATAAGAAAAGACTAGTATTCGGTTACAAAAGTATTCGAGAATCTTCCTCCATTCCAGCACGTTCAAGGTGTGAGTTGGTTAGGAATGCAGTGCAGAATATTCCAGTAATGCTGAGTCACTATTTGCTCCTTTAACATGAAGCAACAATTAGTTGAACAAAGAATATAGAATACATCTAGAGAAGAAATGGCAGCATTGAGTTCATATAATATGAATAAAAAAAAGAGCAAAATGTCATGCACATGAAAAATTGCAGAAATCAAATGATCAATGTATAAATAATCGAAGACAGAAAAATCACCTTTTCATTATAAACCCTTTAATATAAGTTCAAACCAAAAAATAGCATCTTTATCATTTCATTTTCGCTTACATGCAAGGACCCAACTTTAAGAAAGCTTCAACTATTTCTTCCTGTGATAGATCAGTGAAGTAACCCTTCCCCACAACCATGCCCTCTTCCCTTGCAAGCCTCTCGACTTCTTGCTGAACCTTATCTCCTCCAACTTTACTTGGTTCCAACAAATTGCAAGCTACCTCAGTGACGTCTTCACCATGTGCTAGTGCCATGGCTTGTACTGAAGGAAGTCCACCTCCTCTTTCACTTACCCGTTTTGCAATTCTTCGAAGAGCAGTAATGTCGGCAGAGAAGACAGGGACATTGTAGTTATCAACCCACGGGGTTGCTCCAATTACCACTACACCTTGTTCTCCACTCATGTGAGCTGGGCCCCCATCTGGCTTTAGCAACAGGGACTCTGACCTCGGCCCCCCAGCCCATTGAGTTCCACTGGAGTTCGGCTTGAAATAACCCAGCTCTCTTCTGATTGAATCAAGCGTTCTCCCCTCCTCATGGGCAGCACCATATAGAAAAGTGGGGACTGCATGATATACTTACAATCAGTAGCAGAGTAACCCTAATTTATCAATTATAACATCAATTAAATAGTTTGCGGCTAGCTACGGTGTGATACGGCCAAAGACAAAGGGCAGAAACCTTGCATCCTACAGCCAATATCTGCAGCCAAAGACTTTGCAACCCCAGCCGTTTGGTCCAATGAAGCATATGCCAGGGGGTGAAAGCATATGTGATCCACAACTCCAAGTCGAGGATGACTTCCACAATGCAACTCAAGGTCAATTGTCTCAAATGCTGCCTTAACCATGGCAAGCACAGCGGTTCTCAAAGGACATGGTTCGTAAGATGGCTTTGGATGCAACTTGGAGGCAAGGGTGTAACCAACTCTATTGTAAGTCTCATCTTCAAACTTATTGATAATGGCAGCTTCCGGGAATAGCTTGGCTGCTCGTTCAATTGTCTCCAACGCAACCCTGTTCCGGCTTTCAGATATGTATACCTTGCAGCAAGCAAGCATCAGCTTTGACATATTTTTCTCCTCACTGCCTGCCACAGACTGCAAAGAAAGAGATTTGAGTCTTTGAGATAATACTCTTACTCTATGGCTATCTCTTGAACCAAACAACCCACCACTTGAAAAGAGCCCCCGGTTAATTATAACACTAGCATTGGTTTTTCAATATGTAAAATCACATCTTTCAAAAATTTATTTTGTATATCAAAACAAAATTCTATATGGATTATATATCAATAATAAAAAAAAATATATTATTATTTTATAATTATTTATTTTTTTCTAAAATTATTATTATTATTATTTATATTTTACAATTAGCATCCCTGCAAATTTTATTATTTAGCATTCACTATTATTTTTTTTCCTAAAATTCTATCTTTTGGTGGAGAGAGAGAGAGGGGTAGGAGAGAGAAAAAAATAATAAAATAAGATTTAGATAGTAAACTGTGCATCTTCAAATTTATAGAAATATTATTCATTGCTATACAAATTTCTTGATATGCATAATCCAATGCAGCCGAATTTAAAGTCATATTATGTAAATATCTAGATGCATAATCCAATGCTAGTGCTCTGTACGTAAAATGAGTCCACAATAATATTACACTTCTCTAGCATTAATCTAACTACGTAAACATCCATCAAAATATTAAAATTGACATAATAATATTGACATTAATTTATTTTAATACTTCCCCTCAGAGCTTGTGTGACACCCAATAATTCTCTCAAAATAATGAGACTCGGTGAAAATATCCCTTTTTTTATTATTACTTAAAAAAAAAAAAAGGAGAAGATCCTCCACTATTATTAAAAGTTAACCCCTCACTTCTAGCGGATGAGTACCTTATATAAATCCATGCTAAAAGCACCTTATACTATAGACCAATATCCCAAGTCGTGTAACCCTGTAAAATGATTCCCCCCTTATCAAACAAACTTCCTCAAAAGTCTCAAAAAAAAAAAAACGCACTTAAACCTGTCGTAAGTATGGCAACCCACTTCTATCAGTGCGTAAAATTCCCTTAAGAGGAACCGGAAGATCTGCCTGTGAGAACCAAACCTTATTACAACCACTACTACCCAACCGTGCAAAACAATCTGCAGCCACATTGCCTTCCCGAAAAACATGTATCTGAAAATTAATATCCGATAGAAGACGCCCTATCTACTCCCAATAATCCTCCAAGCACCATAAACGACACCTTCCCTCCCTCAACCAATTGTCCACCAAAAGAGAATCCAACTCCGGGATAACATTAGTAAAACCCAACTCTTTACATCTATGAAGTCCAAATAATAAAGCCAACAATTCAGCTTGATTATTTGATCCCATCCTAGTGCTTGCTGCAAAAGCAAATTGCAATCTCCCCCCCTCATTCCGCAACACCCCACCAGCACCAGACTCCCCTGGATTCCCAAGACTATTGTCGTCGACGTTCAGCTTGAACCAACCCGGACTCGATTTCTGCCAAGACACTACACTGATCTTTGTTCTCCTATGAAGTTTGACCCGCAGCTGAAGCACCTTAAGTGTTTTTAAATCCCGTCGAGCTAAACGAGATGCATCCTTCAACTTGCTTCCCACCCAACTTATCCAATACCTGACAGATCTCCACAAAGAATCAATAGACTCCCTTCTAGCTTCCATTCGAGCAGTACAACTCCAGCACCACAGTCTCCAAGTGATAATGATTGGAATCAACCTGATCAAGTTCCCCACATACGAAGCTTTTTTTGTGCGTCTGAACCACGCCTCCACCGTCTCTCGCCACGTTCTATTAGCGACATAAGGAATGCCCAAAATATTAGAACAAGTCCTCCATATAGCAGCAGGCATTCTCCCCTAATAAAGACCATGGTTTAAATCTTCAAAAGCACCATCCTCACAACACTTACACTTTGACACCATAGGAATTCCAATTCTCCTTATACGATCATCCACACTTAGACTCTGTGAAAGAGCCTTCCACATTATAACCGGAATATTTTTTGGCATAGAAGCATGCCAAATCCAATCCAACCACTGTTGTTTTGGAGCCACTACTCAAAAAAATCCCAAGCACTGCGAGTTGTGAACTCATCATCCGAGTTACCCAACCAAATCAAGATATCAAAGCCCTCATTTGTACCCCCTATGTTAGACAAAATCCTGTCTGATAACTCTAATCCCACAAGCTGAATCAAGAAGTCTACATCCCAACTATTGTCCACCATACACTACTTAATATTCAACTTCAGATTATCAACAATACAATGATGCTCACAAATAGGACTTGAATCCATCCACTTGTCCCTCCAGAAGGAAACATTTCCTTCTTTCACATGCAATTGGAATGATTTAGCACTAAAGGAATAGATTTCATGACTATTCTCCAAAACCGGGTCCCTTTCTTAGGATTAACTACAAATATGTATTGATCCCTCACATACTTAGCCTTAAAAAAAATTAGCCCACAAAGAAGTTTATCAAATGGATGTCAAATCGACTTTCTTGAATAGAATCCTTGTGAAAGAAGTTTATGTAGAGCAACCTATGGGTTATGTGGTCAAAGGGCATGAATATAAAGTGTTGAAGTTAAAGAAAGCCTTGTACAGCTTAAAATAAGCGTCAATGGCATGGAATAGTCGAATTGACAAATATTTTCAGAAGAATGGACTCACCAAGTGCTCGCATGAATATGCTCTCTATGCAAAGGTGCGTGAAAATAGAGACATTTTGCTTGTTTGCATATATGTTGATGATTTAATTTGTACTGGAAGCAATTCAAGCATGTTTGAAGAATTTAAGAAAGCTATGACGAGAGAATTTGAAATGATCGATATTGGTCTCATGTCTTATTAACTTGGCTTTGAGATAAAAAAAAAAAAAAAAAAAAATGGAGGATAGAACTTGGTAAGACAGATTCTTTAACCATCCAACAATTTCTTTAATTGTATCTTCTTTTCATTATACAACTTAATGCAATCTCTTTTTAAAGTGATTCGAGATGGCAAAGTAAATCGAGACTCTAAATCAGTCACAAACTCAACAAACCCTTCATGTTACACTAGCCTAAAAGGAAATTCACACCTAATAAAAAACTTAGCGGTTGACACCCTAAGTTTTTCTACATCATACTTCACTATAGCTTGTGGGCTATACACTCTTCCCTTTGCATCCTTTTTAACACTAGATAATTGAATTTTTCCAATACATTTAAGTCTAAGAGGGAAAGTTTCACATGCATTCTGGAGATGGTGTAGCATAGATGAAGTGTCATTCTTGTAGTGGCAACTGTATAGCTTAGCGCAATAATTGCACTGAACTTTTGGGTTATCGTACTCAATAGGTTGCACTTTAGTAAAATGTTCACAAACCACCGATTGGTTATTAGGTGTTTTTTTTATTTCTTAGGTAAAGATGGGATGGAACGGGTATCCTGTTGTGTATATGTGGATGAATGAGTTGGAAGACTCTCATGCTCCTCCGCATCCACTAGAATAGACGAGGAGTCACCACCAACCTCTTGGGTTGTATCGACATTACAACTCACAAAATCTTATTCCATCTGTTATTGAGTAATAAAAAATATTAAACACAATATAATAAATAATCAAATACTAATATAAACTGGATTATTCTAACGATTAACACTCAACATAAAAAACTCTAGTCTCAATAGATTTAGATTTTTGGTTCTCTTTACTGAAATTTCATATTGAATAGTAGTGGACTACCCAACACAAACAGCATAATCCTATTTACATAAAAGATGCACATATCTACTCTATATATAAATGCGAATGATGGATGAACAGTATTTTTGTCTAACATTTTCATTTTCATTTTTGCCCTTACTTGTATTCCAAAATTTCATTTTGTTTCCTTTTATTTTTCTTTTGCCAACTACTGTTTTAGTCTTTTTACATTTCTGAATGAGTAAAAGAACAGAAAAAACCAGATTGAAAAATAAAATTAAACATCGACGAAAAAAAAACTCATATCTGAACACAATCTCTTCAAATATGTGAAGATCTGTTTAGATCTATAGAGAAAAAGAATATTCAGACATACACCAATTTTATAAAAATAGGAAAACGAGTCCGATCTGTAAATAGAAAACACTAAGAAAAGATAAAAATGACAGAAATAAAACAACTTAAAAAATAATACAGACCAACGAGAAAGTTAAAACAAAAAAAAAAAAAAAGATGAAACAAGAACGCATAGCAAAAATAAATGCTCCACATGTGAAAAGGAAACCTTCAGATTTGGCCTAGGTGCGCCTGAGAGTAGAAGCGAGAGAAAAATGGAGAGAAACAAAGAGAAATGTCGAAGATGAAGTATGGGAGAGAGAGAGAGAGAGTTTCCTGAGGAAATGAGATTTTGAGAATGCTGCTGTCGGCGCAAGACTTAAGAAGGAGATAGAAGAAATGGGAAATGACGATGAAAATCAGTAAGGATTCATTTATATGGGTGGGTGTAGAATTAGGGCTTTATTTTGGGAAAACGGTGTTGTTTTCGGTCTGAGATGGGGGGATGGACGACTCATTCTTTTATTGGGCTCGAAATGAAAAAAAAAAAAAGTAATTTTTATGTGTTTGTAAACTTAGCTACTACCACATATTTTATTTAGGTATATAAAATACATATAAAATTATATTAAAATTTTAAAATATCAAGAAAATAAAATTTACATTGTCGTAAAATTGTATTTGTTTTAATTTATACTGTAATAAATATTTCAAATTTAATAATAATTTTTATAAAAATATAGAATTTAACAATTTCAATATTATGGAGAAAAAGATTTTATCATGAACCAAACGACTTTTGCTGTGCTAATATTACAATTTAGAAGAGAAAATGGATTTTTGAGAAATGGGTGATGCTGCTGACAGAAGAAGAGAAAATAGAGAGAGAGAGAGAGAGAGAGAGAGAGAGGGAGGAAAGAGTGAGAGCATTAGGTTAGGAGACATGGAAGGAAAAAGTTTTTAGGATTTTGTGTTTTGGTCAAACGATATCGTGTGAAATCAAGGGTATTTTGGACTTTTACTCTTCATATGTGAAAAAGAGAGAACTTTAGGAATGAGCCATGTAAAAAAATTCTTCCAAATAAATCCAAATTGATAACTATTCATAAAATTCTTCAGAAATAAAAAAGATCAATCTGTATTTGTTTATATATTTTTTTTCCAATCTCTTAATGATTTATTCTTATTGATTTCTTAAGATATATAATTTTGAAAGTTTAATCTTTGTATTATTTTCCTATGAATTGAATTGTTTATTTACTAACATCAAATTTATAATGTTATTTGAGGTGCATTTACAGTTTCAAATGTGGTATAGTTTTTTTTTACACATATTTATAAATAAATGTTTGATGATTACAGAGAAATTATCTTCTCACAAAGAAGACAAGATTTAATAACATTCATCAATAATCTGTTAGTACAGTCCATAATTTAAAAATATTTTCTCCCATATAAATATGAATAACAAATCTTATATTAATAACATTGTTAACAGTGTTATTAATAACACTATTGATAAGAAATTTCATTTCTTGCAGTATTTTATTTCGTTTAATTTTATCTTATTTTTTATATTAATTTTCATATTAGTGTTGATATAGATATATAATGTGATAATTTTAAACTTACATATTACAGTATTTAGTTTCAAAATAAAATGCTTCTCAAAATAAAATGCTCCTTAAAAGAAACAATCAATATTATAAACACTATTAAGACATTAATAAAACACAAAAATTTCTTAATTTTAAATTTGTAACTATTAATGTGTAAAATAATCAAATTTGGGTCCCAATTCCGTAAAGGTAGAGCCACTCTTACTGTTTTGCTTTTATTCAATTTTATTTTTAATCATACAGGTTTATTTGAATGAGATAGAAAATCATTTAGTTAGGTTAAAGGTAAATTTATGTGCCCTGCTCTCTAGTAAAAAGGAAAAAAAAAATTCATAAGTAAAAATATTATATATATATATATATATCAATAAGAGTAACCAAGTATACCGAACGTATACAAGAAAAATACTTAACTCATACAAGAAAGCCCATAATGACCAAAAAACCCATAAAAACCAACCCAAAATACACCAAACCCGAATTGAAAAACTATCATTACACCTCCCCGAACCCTTCCCTTAGATTCCTTAAAACTAATCATCAACCCGAACATCACAAAGCCCTCCCTTTACCATTCCCTCAACATGAGCTACCTCCTTTAGTATCGTAATTAATTGCCCATGAAAGATTATTCAACTCTCTGCTTTTTTTAAACTTAGATTTGGTTTCAAGCGCGTGACTCGCCTCGATTGCAGTGAGTAGTATTTTAAATTGGTCTTCATATTCTCCCTGATCTCCATATGAAAGTCCCAGGTTTTGTAGAAACTCGTTATCTTTATTCAAAATCCAATCCGATGTTGAACCAGCTATATCGTAGATCGGAGGAAGAGAAACCAGGGGAACAACATTATCCCCAGCCACAATACCCGACTGCACTCCCGACTCTAAACCTTCCCCCACACGAGTCACCAAAGACAATTCTAAACCTTCCCCCACACGAGGCACCAATGACAAATCCTTCCCTCCAAATGGTTGCTCGACATAAATATAGTTGTTGTCCCCTCCATCTGTTACCATTGCAGATTCCTCCTCTCCTTCAACACTGTGTGTATTTGCTCCACCTCTCAATGATCCTTGCCATACTGCTTCCTCAAGAGGGGAAGCATTACCTTTTGTTGCCCTGTTTGCATTTTCTACAAGAGGCTCGACTGTATCTTCCAAAATACTCGAGACCTTGGAGGGACCCCCGTCTTCAACTACAAATGAACTCTGGACAAAAGGATCAACTCCATCTACAACTGGTGCCTAAGACCCTACAGCTCCCTCAGAAGGCATAGTGACATTGGCATGAACAAAGATGTCAGAGTCTAATAACCCTATCGTTGACACACCCTTTGCCCGCACACTTTCCGGCATACTTGGTAGCACACTTGTACCCACAACTAGGTCCAGCCCCTTATCCACCTTAATCATTAGATCTCTTACATAATCCATAACTCCCTTCAATTGAGATTTAACATCCCACAAGACTCCCTCTAACTCTCCCAATGTCACCTGAGGTCTTTTGTCTCCTACAAGTGCATTGCCCTTTCTTTCTACCGCTGAGCTGATCTCAGCCAGACTACCCGCCATTGACCTCAACACCGTTGTGTAAGAAGCACATTTGATTGAGGAAGGCCTTCCCACTTCTTTTCCATCACCAAACTCCTCACTTCTAGTAATGGCTTTAGATTCAGTGACACTTAGAATGGACTGCAGAAAGCCTTTCCATCCAATGTCATTTGCACCCTCCGGACTCACCAATAAACCTTTCCTCCTTCCATTTTGAAATTTAGAGAGCAGCAAAAAATTGCCCCTTGCATTAACATGGTGTTGAATGCTAAAAACAACATTTCCCATCCTTAGCTCTCTGAAGAAACCTTCATGGCAGTTAAGTTCTAAATAATCCTCAATTCCCTTAGCCACCCATGAAGTTGTTGTCCCCCCTAAATACATGAACTTAGCTATCCTTTTGCTACGTTCAAAAATACGAAAGATATTTCCTCCCTCTTTCGTAAAAATGAAAGTTTTTTATTCAACTTTCAACCACCTCTCTCCTTCCAACTGGGACGAAACCACATTGTGCTTCGTCGTCATTGTCAAAACCCACTGCTCCCTATTGTTCCTGCTTCATCCTCTTAAGGTAAAAAAACACAGGTCTGAAGGAGGCCTTGAGTTAACGGATTTTTTGCAAAAAATCCCTGAGTTAACGGAGAAAACTACCAGTCGCCGGAGGATGACCGACGTTGGAGGCCCACAAAAAGGTGGCCGGAGTCCGTCGAAGCAGTCTGTATCGGTGGCTAGTGGAAAGGCTGGAATCACAGTTTACCGGAGGAGGTAACAGAAGATTAGCAAAAAAATCCCAGTCGCCGAAGAAGGACCGACGTCGAAGACCCCACAATGGAGTCATCTGGGTCAGTCGATCAGATCTGTGACGGAATCAAAGTGCACGACAGCCGACACCGTCAAAGAAGAACACAGAAAGAATTCGCCAGAAAGGAACCGACTCCGACAGCCCTCAGCCAGGACGCCAGGGCCCATTGACCTCGTCTGTGATTGCGGTGTCCCTCTCCGAACGATGGTGGGTGGGGTGGGATGGGAAGTAGGGTTAGGGTTTCTCTCAACTCACTGTTCACACACGGGTTGGAAAAAAAAATTTAATACCTATTATTGCCTGAAAAGTGAACATGTGAATATATCTTGTCATGTTATTCTTGAAATTTAGGAATTATATCTATTCTTTAAACTTCTGAAATAATGAGAACCAAAAGTAATTGTTTATACTTGCAAAAAAAAAAAACAATATGTATTGACAAAAATGGGTGGCCTTCATAGTGAAAAATGTTCACCAAGTGTTGTTTTTTCTAGAAACATCAGCCTTTTAAATAAGAGATTTTGGTAAGCTTTACCAAACAATATGTTATTTTTAGTAAAAGAAATAGTCTTAATTTGCTTATGGATGTTACATTTCATTTAAGTGCATTCAATTCTTGAGTTTGCTGCCTAATAAGATCCAAAATTCTCATTATATGTTATTTTATCCGGAACTTGTAAAAATACTATTGGATATAATCATTGATATTAGAATTTATAATATGAGATAAAAAGAGAAATGATTTAGTAAAAAATCCTTACTCATATGCTACTTGTGATAATATGATGATCTGCTTTACACGATGATCCTATCTGAAGTTGGTCATGTTTTGCTGCCTATGCATCTTGCAGTATTTAATGGTAGACAACTGGGCAAACGTGCTGCGCACATTGCCCTTGCTAGTACTACAATAAAAGATGCACCTATTTACAACACAAACAGCATACACCTTCAATCTATAACCTTTGTTTTTCATTCTTTAGTCTTGGGGTCAGAGACTGCACAAACTGCCTAGATATCAAAGCATATTTACAAGCAGATACAACCACCACATATACTACAATAGAAACTTTTTTTTGGAAGAAACTTACTACAATACAAACTGTGTGACCAGCTCAATTGCATAGGATATATATATATATATATATATATATATATATATATATATATAAGAACTAATGGGGGCATGTATGGATGATGAACATTGGAATTCTACTACTGTACTATACTGCCACACATCCCTTGATCTGTTTGTGTCAAATGTTGGAAGGTAGGTAAAAGCTCAAAGACATTTTAACCTGTTGAGCATCTATAAAAATTAAAAATTAAAAATTAAAAATTATTACACTATCACAGCCTCGGATGCTCCTACATGGGCACCAGCCTCACCACTTACAATATTAGAAGACAAATGCCACCGTCACTTAGCCGGAATTGTGAGTTGTTGGAACCGGTAGAAAATTAAGTGATTATTTATATTATTTATGAGGCTGTAAGCAATTATGGCATCATTTCTTAATCTAAGTGCTTTTTATTTTATACATATAGCTGATGGTGTCCAACTACGACTTCTAATTAATTTCTCGGATCATAATTAGATTGGAAAAATCAATTGCAAGCATAAGATTTTTCATGTAAAAGGAAGCTACATTTAGATGTTATAAGATGAGATTTTCCTAGGTAAATGGATTGTAAACAGATATGCCTCGAACATTTGTCAAACTCCTTCTCATTTTATATATTTTAACTATGATCATGGTGACAATATTATGACATTGCATGGGAGCAGAGTTTAAAGCTTAAAGCCACTAGCGGCTAATGCAACAAGTCGAGAAAAAGAGACCTCAAAATCAAATGAATGGAGGATAGAATTTCTATTTAAATCTACCGTATGCAACCTAGTGACTTAAAACCCATATTTTAGAAGCCTAATGACTTTATAAACCCACCTTATACATGATTCTGTTCGATGAACTCAACAACATATAAATCAATCATCACTACTTGAGCAGAAGAGGAAGCATCATCCATTAGACAACAAAATATACTCAAATAATTTTCAACCCAAACCCAGATCAGGCCGAGTCCTAGACTAACGATTGTGAACAAAAATTTTTATGTAAGAGCTACCAGATCATATATATGCAGAAACGATACTTTTCTCTCTTGGAAAACCAAACCCAGAAATCCAATGGAGAGAGAGAGAGAGAGAGAGGGAGATAGAGATAGAGAGAGAGAGAGAGAGAGAGAGAGAGAGTGACAGACAGACAGACTCACGAGGTCACGATGGAGGCAGGGAATTAGGGAAAAGCCGACAGCGACGGAGATGCGGCGGCGGCGGCGGCAATGGGGTCGCGGCGAGGAGGCACGGACTTTGGGTTTCTTTAGCAAGCGTAACGAGAGAGAGACAGAGAGCGCGAGAGAGACAGACTCCCGGGGGGTTTCTTTAAGGAAGCGTAAAAAGACCCGGATACGGGTTACAAACCCGGGTACGTCCAGGTTTTTCAACCCTGGTTTTGGAACCCTGAACCAAGTCCCGATTTTTCAGGTCAGGAAAAAACCTAGCCCAGTTGAACAGTCTTAAGCTTCATCCCTGTTTTTAAACCTTCTCTTATTGTGTCTATGGCCTCCTTTCACCACAAATAGTTATGGTAAAAGTCAATTTTCAAATGCTTTCTTTTACCATCAAGTAGAGATGATAAACAAAGCTTGCTTTGTTCAACAACATACAGCTCTGAAGTACCATTTATCTATTTCGACTTGTAATTTCCTATATGCACATAAGCACAAACCAAAGACCATCCTTGGTCGACAGGTCATCTCATACTAGACTTAGACTACATCAATTTCTTCGATTTGTTGATTGAAGGAGAGCAGGGTCAAATCATACTACATAATAGCATAATCTGATTTGGTTCCAGCAGATGTTCCTCTCATTATTATAATTGAGCATTGAGACATCAAGCTCAGTATATTGGTTAAATCCAGTTGTTGTACCAATGCTGACTCACACAAGCATAATTCTTTTCCATCACTTTTATATGCATATAAACATCCAACCTCTTAGTTCTAGTGAAACAAATTAGGTGCAGCAGCAAAGTTTCAGCAGAGCAGAGGAAGGAATAGATTTCAATGCAAGTTGCAAGGTATGGACTCTTGTTCATTTTCTTCTTCTTCTTGTTCTTTAACTGGGTGATAAGATAGTATTACTGCTCTATCACTAAAACGGTCATTCAATTTTAACTTATCCATGCCTATGGTTTTACCAATATGACTATCTTCCTTAAGATGTGATGTTTGATAGGGGAGGGACAAGAGGTGATCAAATTTGGAGTTTTACTTATGGGAAACCACAATATTTGTTCAAAAGTTGCTCCACTCAGGGCGGGCGTTCAACCACAAGAAAAGAGTTCTGATAAAAATTACTTATATATTAAAAAAAAAAGGTTCTGATAACAAATGGTACACCACTGCTGTGATACACGTATTGATTATGAGTGTGGATGGGGGTATGAGATCCTATATTGCTTGAGAGAGATGAGTTTTTGCTCTTATAATGATTTTAATGGGACTATAATTGTATCATTAACTATTCCTTTTAGAGTATGGCCGAAATGTGGCTTGAATCTCCTTGGAGCTTTACGACTGTATGACTCTATATTCTACTATTTAAAATACACAATACCGAATCTAATAGCTCTAACAAGGGTAAGGGATAATGCCCATAACCAATGGAAAGAATAATAACACGCTAACAATTAACTAAATAGGCTACTAATGATAGGGTCTCCTCCTTTAGCCGTTCCCTTAGACACGGCCTGGCTTTTTTATCCTTATCTGCTCCCTCTTACTGCATGTTCCTCTCTAATTTCCTGTGCGTGGATGAGGCTGGTGTCCATATCTTCACCATTAGGCACATATCATTTACCCCTTATGTTCACTCGCAATTGAACCTTATTTTGCCAATTGAATATTTGGTTTATTAATGATTTCAAATGGGAGTTGTGAATAAAAGGTCTGTCCTACAGTTTCTATTGTGAGATGTCCTACAAAGATGGGCTTACTCATCCCTAAAATAAATGATCAAGTTCAAAAAATTGCATAAAATTTAGTTAATGGATGCAATAGTTTCCAACTTGTCGTTCAGTTTCTGTGATAATTATCGAGGTTTATACTATGTGATTTTTATCTTTAGTTCTGTACCTTTTGTGTTTGGTATGTATCCACGCTGATTTCGTTTATCTGTAAGAAGACAGACCTTTTGAGCTGGTTGGATCAACCCTGATAATACACGGGCCTTGATTACAGAGGAAGAAGCTAGATCTTAATGAGAGAAGTATGAAGGAAAGTACATAAATTTCTTCGGTATTCAGTTTGCATCAATCTTCTGGTGAATTAGTGTATTGTCTATTATGTCATCATATAGGGTATTGCGGAGAGTGAACAGTCCTCGTTTCAGTTCAAAACATCACGATGACAAAAAGAATCAGTACATTTTGTTGCTCTAGCTTCAGTACTTGATCCAGATGTTCCCAATTCGTGCACAAGTTCATGAAAAAAACCATAGGCCAATCGTCACTAGTATGCTGCAACATCTTTGTATCTGAAGTATGTACCTTTGCTGCTCTTGAATCTTGATGCCATCAAACACATGAAGAGGGAAGGACACTTAATTCAATCATTAGTTTTCCAAGAAATGCTTTGAATGACATCTTATGTTGTCACATCACCGAGAGTGCCATTTACAGCTCATTGCTATGTTTAGAGACTAAATTCTGGAAATTAATCTGGGTTACTCTGCTATTATGCTTGTGATTAATTTGCACTAGATATGTGAGAGTGAATGTAATTTGATTCTGTGTTTCCTAGAGCTTTTGAATGCATAATTTCTTTGAGACGTTATTGCTTTGCAAAAATGCTTTCTACAAGGAAGAGCAAGAGGATTGACACTCTTTAAAGATCAAAATGTTAATGTTGACGCTCTAAAAATTATATTTATGGTATTATAATTTCCTTTCAATAAAAGTACAACCGGACAACAAACAGCCGTAAACTTGTCGAACGACAAGTGCTAGCGGAAACGTGAAACACGTGCTCACTATTTTTTCAACGTGGGTTTTAAAATCGAGTGATCGAGGACTGACATACGTACAGAGTATTTTATAATTACGTGAATAGTAATAAATTAGTTTTTAAATAATAAAATATTTGTTGAATTTTGGCAAATAAGAGAAAAAATATTGAATGAAAATATTATAAAGTTAATAAATTATTTAAATATAATGTTTTTAACATTTAAAAAACGTTGTATTGTTTTTTGTATTTTGTTTGAAAGTTTTGGAAAGTTATACTGAATTTTGTTTAGTTAATATTTAAGTAATGATTAGATAAAAAAAATGAAAAATTTGAAACTAAAAAGTGTTTATTGTTTAGTGATGTCGGGAAGAAAATTATGAGAAATTTTGAAAATATATGAGAATATCTAAGTCTCCAAACAAGTCCTTATATATAACTCGTTTGGACACAACTTGGAGTATCTCAAGATTTTGTTAATAATAGTAAAATAGTTTAAGTTAAGATATTTTATTAAATTTTAGAAAATGAGAAAGAAATTGAATAAAAATATTATAAAGTTAAGAAATTATTTAAATATTATTTTTTAATATTATTTTTATAAAAGTTACATTGATTTTTGTGTTTTATTTTGAAATTTGTAAAAGTTATATTAGTTTTTGTGTTTGGATAATTATAATTTGATAACAATTAGATGTAAAAGTTGACAATTTAAAATTAAAAAATATTTTGTGTTCGGATGATATTGAGAAATGAAATTGTGAAAAATTTTGAAAATTATGTATATCATCTTTGTGTCCCAACATCCCCTAAAAGATTTTCACAAAGTTGTGGATAAAATGGATAGGCAACATAAAGTGAAAATAATGGATAAGAAAGTTTATAACTTGGTTTGACCCTCATACAATCTTGCCCTTAATTGATATAATAAAATATAATATATTTATCAAAGAAAAAATAGAAAGGAAAATAAATAAATAAAAAATAATTTATACAGTTTTAAGATATAAAAATCCCCCATATTCTCTTAAAAAAATGGTTATATATGAGACTCAAATAAAAAAATATATTTTTTATTGAAGGGTCTTTCTATTTTTCAAATGGAGTGTGCAGAGTATGCACATCCTAAAATTTTGTCTAACAATACTTTTAAATAAATTCCTATGACACATTTAGTTTTGTTTAAGCCTCATTCTTCTGTCACTATAAGAAAAACGGTCTATTGCGGCGATTTCTTGTCTGCTTCAAATAATATCGCCGCAATAAGTAATTATTCACAGCGATTTTTGGGTCGACGCTGCTTCGAATGGGCACATTTTTAGATTGACCTTTTGCAGCGATTTTAAAGCCATTTACGGTAGTTAAAGTTCGCTGCAAAATATATTTTGCCCATATGCGGCGATTTAAATGATAAGTTCGGTGAATTTAAGCACCGCAAAAGGTGAAAACCTTTTGGTGACGCACAATTTCGCTGCAATAGTGTTATAAGATACACGACGCCAAAAGGCCATAAATTTATCTCATTTCCCCTCAAATCCCGCTTTCTCCTTTGTCGTCCCCAACTTTCTTCTTCTCCATTTTTCTCCAGTTCTAAATTAAGTGCCGCCCACTCAAAATTTATGGGGATCAACTTCCACCTAATGAAACCACTTCCATCGCCACTACTCCAGTCCCATGATTCGAGCGTAAGCAATGTACGCGACTCCACCCCATCGAAAACCCACTAATCGGCATCTTCCTCAGTTTATGCCGAGTCCGCACCAGTGAAAAAAGTCTCAATTTTTCGACACCCTAAGGCTTTGTTCTTCATCATCGTGGTCCCGTTTCCTAATCAAAGTGGGTTGGAGTCGATTTTTCGTCCCATTCGTCTCCTGATCCCCTCGGCTAGAGTCAATTTTCCGAAGGTAATTTACTATGTTCTATATCTTCATGGTTCTTAATGAAACTGTTTGGGTCAAGTAGAAACATGGGTGTTTTGCTATAATATTTATGCTTAGGTTTTGAGAAGCACACACATTTGACAATCCCGAGCGAGAGGAAGTGTTTCATTATATTTCTCATGAATATTAATTTTTGTATGGTTTTCTTCGACTCTGGCAAACTTCAGAATGCTTGAGTTACGGGCACTTCCTCTTAAACCCAATGATGTTGTTTTTTTACCTAATACAACAATATTAGCATCTTATGCCCGCATGAAATGGGTTAAAATTAGGCTCATTTGGTTGGATGATGGATGATGAATTGTTGATCAAGTTTCTTATATTTAATTGATGAGTATAGGAATCCAAATACATGGTCCACTTGTTTTTTACTCAGATTACATATTGATTTGGCTAATTCACATAATTTTTCTCCCCAAATGTCCCACGTTAAAAATAATTGGAACAAAGTTTGGGGACTCATGAACACTAATTGGAAGACTTTTCTACTGATCTTTTATAGACATGGGTTCTTGATGGCTGAGAAGTGTTGTTATATATGCATAGAAGTGGTACTGATTCCGTTGTGTATTGTAAAGTCATCACCCAGCTGTCAAAAAGACAACAATTCAAGCATAATCAACTAAATAAATTAGTACTTTAAAGTATATACTTATAATTTTCAAAATATAAAACTTCGCTCTTATGAAACCCCAATATATATCCACTATCTTATTATATTAATATTAAATAGCTTCAGTCACATCACACTCTCCAATTATATTATTAAGTAAAAATAATAAAAACAGATATATATAATATGGAGTTAAAATTATTACACGAACAATAATATATTTAATTAAATATATATTTTTATTTGACACAAAATTTGTTGAATAGGGGATAATATATTTAATCGGTTTTCTTTACATATGATTTCTGTAACTTCTTATAAACTGATTTAGGTCTCGTTTAGTCAAGCAGTTTACATGAAATGAAATAAAATATTTTGTTAAAAATTAAATATAATATTATTATAATATAATTTTTATTTTAAAATTTAAAAAAATTAAATTTTTTATTTTATTTTATGTAAAAATTTAAAAAAATTATAATAATAATATAAAATAAGATAATTTAATTTTATATAACCAAAACGATTTTAATAAAAGTTCCCACTATTGTACAAAAAGGAAAAGGAGAAAACCATATATCAATCCTCTCGTTAATATGCTGCGAACTCTTTATCTCTGAAGCACGGAACCATGCTGTCCTTGATGCCATCCAACAAGCAGGGAGGCTTGATCCAGAAACTATCATCGTCAATAAATTTCAAGATGGAGCTTATAATAGGGACGTTAGATTTACCCTGGTGTCATACGTGATGCGTGGCATCACTGGGAGTCCCATTTACAGCCCATTGCACCAAACCATCCTAGCAATGGTCGAGGCTGCCTTGCGAGCCATTAACCTGGAGATGCATTGCGGGGCTCACCCCCGACTCGGCACCGTCGACGACATCCTTTTCCATCCATTGACTCGGGCATCACTAGATGAAGCGGCTTGGCTTGCCAAGGCAGTCGCAGCAGACATTGGCAACAAATTTCAAGGCAGTTGGTCAAAAGATCTCTCACACGTATATGGCTTACAAACTTACATGGGTTGTTGTGAGATAACAGGTTGTAAAAGTTCTTTTTATTGTAAAAAAAAAATCTAATGTATCATGTTGACAGTAGTTTGTAAACTTTTCTTTATAAACAAAATATTTCTCTTAAATATAATGCATATGCACAATTTGTAGCTCTGATTTTATGTCAATTGCTTTCACATATTCTTGGAACGTGGCAGTGCCCGTTTACCTCTATGCTGCAGCACACCCAACAGGCAAGGCTCTAGACACCATCAGACGAAAGCTTGGATACTACAGACCAAATTTCTTGGGCAATCAATGGGCAGGGTGGACCATGCCTGAGATGCTTTCGGAGAAGCCTGATGAAGGACCAACCATAGTTTCTCGAGCAAGAGGCATCACCATGATCGGGGCACGTCCATGGATCACATTGTACAACATACCCATCTTGTCCACGGATGTTTCTGCTGCTCGAAGGATCGCTCGTATGGTGAGTGCTCGTGGAGGCGGGCTCCCGACAGTGCAAACACTGGGCCTGGTTCACGGTGAGGACTCAACCGAAATAGCTTGCATGCTCTTGGAGTCAAATCAAATTGGTGCTGACAGGGTCCAAAGCCGAGTTGAGATGCTTGCAGCTGAAGAAGGGTTGGATGTGGAGAGGGGATATTTCACAGACTCTTCACCGGAGATTATTCTTGAAAAATACATGAATTTAATCTCAGCTAGCTGAAAGAGATCACTAACGCAAATATTTCAGTGAATTATGCACTCTTGAGTCTTTATAGACTGTTAGAATATTATTATAGCATATTACCATACTTGTAATATATTCATAATATTCTAGTGTGTATGTAATATGACTTATTATCTACCATATTTAGTTTATTGTGTAAATTAATCAATATCAATTAGTATCATTGATTGATTGTATTTCTATTATTTATCTAGTTTTTTCCCCTATAAATAGGGATATATGTTATATATTCAGACACTTGATTATAGTAAAGATGTAGCTCTCAAAGCCTCTTTCCTCTCTCTTATCCATCTTCTTTTATATTATATTTTATTTTCTACATGGTATCAGCGCCCTTGATTAATGCCAGACTCGATTCTGTGGACCACCCCTTTCTTTCCAACGTTTTCTTCTCGACTACATGTTAACTACTGTATTTTCCTTATTGTTTTTGGCATTTTGGTGTTTCTAGCGTCCTTTTTTCTAGCAAACTTGTTGTCGGTCGGTGATTTCCAGCCATTCATTGCCACTTGTTCTAAAACCAAATTTTAGAATTAAGTTTGCATGGTACAGATCATCCGATCTATGAGAGACCAATCTCATACGCCCTCAAATCCATTCAAATGGAGTATCGTTATTAGTTGTGAGTCTTCTTTTTCTTTAATTGGGTTTTGGTCTTCTAATTTTGGTCCTTGACCATGGCCACATATAGTCCATTGTTGGTCACAGTTCCAGATTTGATACTTTACTTGCCATGTCCCAAGCACCATTTTCATCATCTGAACAACAATCAATTAATGGATATAAAGACTACACTAAAATTCTAAACTCAAGACTTTAAAATCCTTCATCTTAAGTTTGAGGGAGGATGTTAGAATATTACCATACTTAGAATATATTCATAATGTTAGAATATTATTATAAAATATTATCATACTTAGAATATATTCATAATATTCTAGTGTGTATGGTAATATGACTTATTCTCTACCATATTTAGTTTTTTGTGTAAATCAATCAATATCAATTAGTATTATTGATTGATTGTATTTCTATTATTTCTCTAGTCTCATTCCCCTATAAATAGGGATATATGTTATGTATTCAGACACTTGCTTATAGCAAAGATGTAGCCCTCAAAACCTCTTTCCCTCTTTCTCTCTTTCTATCTTCTTTTATATTATATTTTATTTTGACCATGTATTTAATTTGAATGTTGAACTACTATATAAAGAAAACAAAGTCCCGCCACTTAGTTAACCTCTCAGCAGTACCAGGTGTTGGTCCAAATATTGTATCATTGCAGTGTTTACAACATCAATCAACCCTACCATCTGAGCTCCCAATACACCATGCTCCAAGTGCAAAATAGTTTGTTGGACCTGGAAGTTCTTTTATCAATATTTAAGAATGGATGCTGCGAATTTCTCACTTTCTTCACTTGCATTCAAGATTAATACATGGTTAAAAGCCCTCCTCAAGTTAATGGAGGGAGTAAAAACCATTAGTTGCAACTTAATGATATATCTACTACTTGAATATAGCTTCAACTTGTTCATATATATGCAACTTGATGATATATTTTGCAACTTGAGTAAACCGAGAAGAAGGCACTTCGTAAAATATATCTGCAACTTGATCAACTGATGATATATATTGAAGACAAACATCTTAGTTAACAACTTTTCTCTATTAAAATTAAAGTCAATCTCAGTGTGCTTGATGCAGGAATGAAAGACTATATGGATTGTGAGAGCTAAAGCATCAATATTGTCACACCAAACCATAGGAGGCATGTGAAGGGGAATTCCCTATTCCTTAAGAGCATCCAAAACAAATATAGCTCTGCAACAGTGAAGGCTAAGGCATGGTATTTAGCCCCTACACTTTATCTAATGATCATGGGTTGCTTCTTAGCACACCAAGAAATAAGACAAGGACCCAAAAAAGAGTCCATAACCAGTTATATATTGACAATCATTTGGATTACCTATCTGATCTAAATCACACTATTCTTGAAGAATAAGGGAACCATGTGTAAAATAAAGATCATGATCAGGAGAGCCCTTAGATAATGCAGCAACCGTTTGGCAGCAGTCCAATGGGCCGTGGTTGGTGTATGGAGGTGTTGATACAACTAATTAACTGATTAGGTAATTTTAGGACAAGTGAAAGTGCAGTACTAGAGAGCACCAGCAATTTGGTGATACTCGGTAGCATCTATGAGTGGTGTTCCTGATGAAGAAACTAATTTGAAAAGGGAAACACATGGGGCAGCATATGGTTTGGCCCTTAAAATACATGCACAATGGAGACATCAAGAATATACTAGCTTTATTGAAGATGAAGATCATTGGAATCACATGTGGCTATAACTCCAAGAAAGTAACCATGCAAATCAAGATCCTTTAAGGCAAATCCGATATTTAACTTGTCAATTAAGAACGATATCACCATGAATATCTGTCATTAGAAGATCATCCACACAGATTAAAATAAACATATAAATATCATGATTGTGATGATATGTGAATATAGAACTACCAACTTGGGATCCAAAAAATCCAAGGTCAATGAGGCACTAAGACAAATGGGTAAACCAAGCTCTAAGGGCTTTTTTAAGCCCATACAGCACCTAAAGGTGACAAATATAATCAGAATGATTGGGATCCACAAACAAAACAAGAGAAGATCATGATAAGTATCCGCTTCTATTGGCTAATTGAAATTGCGTAATTTTGTAAGAGAAGAACTTTTCTACAAGATTTTTAAATTTGACAAAACAAGAGAAGACATCATATTTATTACAAACTAGCTACAAGAAAACTACCTATTTGTTTATAGCTATTTCTTGTGAAAATAAATCTATTTTCATCACAAATAGTCATTGATCTCATTGTAAATAATCCGTCATAAAGGCTCATTTTCTTGTAGTGATATATATATAATTAATTACTAGATATAACCATGTAAACCTAGAGTAGTCATTTATAAATATAGCATAATATCGACAGTCACTGTGTCATAATACGGTTATGATCGACATCTAAACATATGAATGAACAAGCTCTAAGGTACACAAGGACACTCAATTGTTTACTTCTCCAATTGATGTAAAGAAGAAACAATCCTTTTTGGTTGAACCGGTAATAGGAAGCTAAGCTTGTAAAAGTTGATGTGACTCGTTTGGTGGCATGAAGATAAGGGTGTCCAAGCCTTGAGTGCCAAATATCGAGGGGATTTTAACACCAAAGAGGGCAACATGCAAGTGCTCTACACTTATTGATTCAATTTTATAAGCATGAACGGGATACAAACCACCTTCACTCGGACCCTCCAGCAACATTGCTCCCATGCATGTTGTTGTGCTTCACAAAAATAGTGAGAACTCGTTAGGATGAAGAAACAATTAATGTCAACACAAAATTGATTTATTGAAAGCAAGTTGGTCATAACATTTGGACAATGAAGCACACGGTTAAAGGATAATTGAGAGTGAGTTTCAAGAGTGAAAACACTTGTGTTCGAAAAAGAGAGACTCGAACAATTACCTACTGCTACAATATCCACACCCCTATAAGCTTCTTGGATTGAGAGATTGGCACCACTAGAATGGTCTCCATTGGATTGAGCAACCATCGCAACCACATGAGTAGGAAGATCATGATCTTTATAACTATAATCCATTCGATGAAAAAAATAAAGGGCTTGTTCGTTAGTTTTCTCACAAATTTGGCGAAGAGGATGATTAGATGAATAGGGTGCTTGTGGGATGTTGGAAGAAAAATGCATGCAGGGTGGGTTTATCTGGATTAGCTTTGGCTAGTGAATTGAGGGAAGGAAACTAGGGGAAAGTGGTAAGAATTGAACCTTTTAGGACCACGATGTTGTGGTTTATTAACCAACATGTCAAAGTTGCATGGATCGGCAAGGACAAGTTGCTTTTGATACTTTTGAAAAATCTCATGGGAAAGGAGTTCGAATTGAATTTTTTTTAAAACTTATAGTGTTATCCTTTAGAGCAAACAAGCGAGTAGTCACAAAGGTGTTTAAGCCACCAATGATGTAGGAGATGATCAAATCATCTTCATCCATAGGCTTACCAACAGCAGCTAACTGGTTAGTCGATAATGTAGGAGATACTTCGTATAAGAGTTGCTTCCTGGTTGTAAATTCTACACTTATCGTTTGACATGATGCATGTGAGATTGAGATTACGAGGCACATAACTTGGCAAAGGATCCATAACTGCCTACAGTGTTGAGACTATAAACTATGGATAACACAATTTTATCAATAGTCACATTTAGCCAAAATAACACAAACTTATCCTTCTTTTGCTAAAGTAGATAATCTAGATTAATCTTAGGGAAACTTTTACCATCTAATTAGAGAGGCGAAAAAAGTGTACTAGGCACTGTTCACTATCCACAGAACCCATGTAGTTAGTCATGGCTGCGAAGACAGGCCAGACATGAGTTTTGCAATATTGGGAGGACTGAAGGAAATTGGAGAAGCCATAAAAATGATGCATGATGAGGCATCAGTCGACTTTGATACCATGAAAGTTTGAGAAAAACTATTTTGGCCTTCAATACCAAAACAAGTGTACATTCATTTAAATATATATATATACATCAATACAAACATCTGAGTAAGGAGAGTTACAATCGACAACCTAGCTTCATGTACAACCATCAGACATTAATAGAGATAAGTCGTCAAAGAATATTCAAGAGTGGAGATGAAAAGTCAAATATTACAATAACGAATGAAAGAAAAATATATTCTAATTAAGTTGGTGTATGGTTGGCTGAATCGTCACAACGAAGGTGGGCATTGGGCAGCATGATTTGTGAGGTATGAACTATGCTTTATAACATCTCTATGTTGATGTACATGTCGTGACGTTCTCACATTCTATACATGTCACTACAACAAATTTTAGTTTTAGGGACGAAATTGTTTAGGGACAAAATTTACTAAAAGTAATTATTGGAGACGAAGTTTAAATTTCTTCTAAAAAATGGATGACTTTATAAAAACGTTTAAACGACTAAATATCAGTTCAAACTAGATCTTTTGTGATGAATTAGGTCATCTCAAAAAGTTAAACTCGTTCGAATGGCAATAATTCTGTTCAAACATAGAATTAATGTTTGTTCGAATGGTTTAAAATTTGTTCAAATAGTAATCTTGGCAGAGAAGTAATTTATTTTTTCGGAGAAAGTTCAAATCTGTCGAACCTCAATTTTTTTGTTCGAACGGGAAAGATTTGGTGGGAAAATCTGGCGGGAAGATTGCAAGATTGTTCGAACTACACATATTGCGTTCGAACAACACACCGTGAGCATTCGAATGGATCATTTGGTGGGAAATTAAATTAAAATTGGCAAGAATTTTTTTAAACCTTTTTCGAACGGAATATAAAATATTTACTGTAACACCCGGGACCAGCACCAACCTGCTTTCTAAAATTTTTGGATTTATACGTATGGAAAGCCAGTTGATTTGTCAAATATTTTTATGGGCCGATATTTTTTTCAAGAGACAAGTTGGAATATTGGAGAGTTTGGTTTGAGGCCTAAAACTTAGGGAAGAGCCCATTTATTTTTTTCTTCACTACCTATCTTGGACCCAGATTTTTGAAGTGGGCTTTACCCAATCACCCCAATGCCCACGCCCGTTTCTATTAAACTGGGAAACCCAATTGCAGTTTTTTTTTAGAAACTCCCCATCTTTACACGTCTCTTTCTGTTAGTCATAAGCATGGATGTCTCTAATGTATTTATCCACTCACATGCACATACACGTCTTCCTCATCCCTCTAGGGTTTGTTTTTGTTCTTCGTTCACCAATATATATAATCCTTCGTGCATGAAGAAAACCCAAGAATAGGGTTGTCATCTCCTTCCCCATCTCTCTCGTGCGCTGAAGCCAAGAAACCACCATAGAAACACTGCAAGTCATGACAGAACACCCTCACAGCCTCCACTACCACTACCACCAACCACTAGCCCACCCCATGCAAACTGAGCACTAGCATCACCAAAGCCTAAAGACCCATTGACACGCACCGCCAGCCCATCCAGCATCACCTTGCATGACCCACCAAGATAGGCTGAGAAACGAGGGCTGCGGGCTACCCAACGTGTAAACGGGCTCCTTACGACGTGTGCGGCTACACTAGAGCCACCGTTCGTCTCCTCCCTCTAATCAGCCATCTCCCAAGTCCACCTAGCCGTGCACCACCACCCTACCTCATGAAAACCACCACGATTAACACCACCCCTTCTCACGGAAAACCCAGCCATTTAGTCCCATGTTTTCCCACACCAGAAACAAAGCCACCCCTTTACAGCCACTCCTTAACTCCTTCTTAGTGCCACCAGCCATGGCAAGGTTACATAGAAACCGCCGGCGAAAAAAAAAACTTTCCATCACCCCCAGTCCACTGCAAGCCACCTCAGGCTCACGGTGAGCTTCATCTCTCTCTCACGCTTGGCTTGCTCATCCCGTAACCCCTCTCTCTCTCTCATTAGTTGGTCTCTCTCTCTCATCACTCTCTCTTTCATCACTCTCTCTCTCTCTAACCAGTGTTATGCCGCCGCCCCCACCACTGTAAACAACCGCCCAGCTCGCCATCTTCGTGCCCTTTACCGTTCGGTGAGTATGGTTCCTCTACCATACGAAGTTATACTACTATGAATATGTATTTATAAATCTTCATTATTCCAAAAGAGCCCTTATATGTTTTGTTTAATTCCTAAAATATCCTTATCATCAGACTAATTATAGGTTGATCATGTTTTGGTCTATATATATATGAAACTCACTTTGTGTAGGTTTTGTTTTAAATACAAGATTTTATAAAGAAAATAAATAAAGATTTGAGATATATTATTGGTGATAAAATATTTTTAGAAGTACATAGTAAGTGCGAGATTTTATTTTGAACCCTTTAAAAAGAAATTAATTAGTTTATTTTTTATTAAATGAAATTTTTACTTTCCTATTTTTTAATTAGTTTTGTTATAGTTATGTTAAAAGAATTTTTAAAACTAGAAATGTATTTTTGTGGCATAGTTGTATTTAGTAAAATATTATTATGCAGTTTAGAAATGACTTAGAGTATAATAGTCAGAGGAATTATGTGGATATTGAGGAATTTGGGAAGTTATGATATTTTAGGGTTAAGAGAAATTTTAAGTTTTGAAGAATTAAAATAGGTCAATTTTTAATATTTTAGGTTAAATATTGAATTACGTGTTCGACGAGAAATTTACGACTATCACGTTACTATTTTATAGGTAACGAGTAATTTTCATTTAACGTTGTTTTGAACAAATTCAGAAAGTTAAGAAGTCCAAGTAAACGGGATTCATATGATAGACTTTGCATAAAAATAAAATGAGCTGAGATTGATTTTTGAAAAATAGGCAGGGCGAATATAAAATTTTGTACATAAATTATATTTTTGTGACTGATTTTGTTCTATTCTGAAGATGTTTTGTACTCTGATATGATATGATGTGATTTCTAAAAACCTCAGGTATAACATTTTGTTTCTATTCCTATTCCGTTCTGACTTTACCACTGGTGTAAAAATGTGGCCTATGTGCGGGTTGGTACCAACTTTTCTGTTTCAAGTCCACCCACTTTGGAAGCAAAGTAGTTTTCTGCGTGGTATTTCCTATGTGCACACTCAGGGCTCCGAGAATAATAAGGAGAAGATTCACATTCTTTTTCTGCTCGGTTGGCCGCCAAGGTTTACATAACCTTACCACAGGAGTTAAATATGGTCTCTGTTTATGATAAGATAAGATAAGATGTGATGTTTTAGTTTATTCTATGCAAAGGGATTTTGACTATGAATATTTTGAATTTTCACTCTGATATTTTGATAACATGTTCTAACTCTGCATTCTGAAAGTAAATATTCTAATTTTGCATTCTAAAAGTAAATATTCTGATTCTACATTCTGAAAGAAAATATTTTATTTTGCATTCTGAACTCTATAAATTCTCATGTTTACACATTAATATATGTTCTCTGCTTACTGAGTTGTCGATAAATCACCCCTTATCTCTAAATATTTTTCAAATAATTTTAATGGTTCAGTTGGAAGACAAGAGTAGGAAGTTTTAGCAAGGTGTGATGATCGTAAAAGAATAAGTGTCCGAGGGTACAAGTACTTATTTAGAGTGATCATTAATAAACTGATTATTTTCGAATATTTTGATGCTTTGGGTTAAGGATATTTTCTAGTATTTGGAGATTTTTTTAATTTGTTTTATTGAGAATTTTTTTGTTGTCCCTATGAAGGAACATGAATATTTTGGTTGAGCAAATGAACTAATTTTTTATGGACTTTTCTGAATTTTATAATTGTGATATTGGAGCTGGTATTAAGTAATAAGAGCTAACTCTCCGGATCTTTGGGAATAGGACGTTACATTTACGAATTCATAAATTAATTTTATGTAATTAATGTAAAAAAAATTTGTGATTTATTTTATGTTAAATAAGATTTGTAGTTAAATAAATATTACTTATAGTGTCATTTTTTATATTATCGTGAATGATAAGTAAAATGAAAAAAAAAACATAATTAACAATAAACAAGCTACCAAACACTAAAAATAAAATAATACAGTAATTGCATCGCAAAAATATAATGTATGACTATTTGAATATTTAAATTAATTATACAAAATACAAATAGTCATGATGTCAATATAAAAAAAACACATTTAATGTAAATAAAAGATATACACTACTGGGCCAGATTGTGTAGCACTGCCTCGACTCTAGCAAAGTGTGTCTCATTATCAATCACTCGAGACATGAGCTTTGACTCAATCTATGAGAGTGCAACCCAGACTGCATCAATGATCTCTGATGTCTGTGCGAGCATCTCTGCACGCACGATATTTGCAATCTCCTCACGAGTAGCATTGTGTGATGTACCCTGTGTAAATGCCTCACCAGATATGCCATGTGCACCTCCCTGAGTGTCAACCGCCTCTGTAATGGGTGCACAAATAAGATTTATGGAATGTCCGGTGCTACGAGACAAGGTCGTCAAGTTGATTGGTCCAATCGGCTCCTAAACACGCTCAAACACATCTGGCTTGACTCCTTTCGCTAAAAGAAATCGTGTGAGCAGGACTCCAAACGACAATAAATATGTCATAAAAATTTTTTGATAAGTAAAAGTATTATATATATCAAAAGTAGTAACCAAGTGCACTAAATAAAATAAAATTCTACCTGTCGTAATATAGGTGGCCTCTGATCGAATCCTAGCAAATATATATCTCACTAGGTCGATAGACACCCCACGAGCGACCAGTAACATAAATCGTGTCCGGTCCATGCTCACCTCAGTCTTGTGCAGTTACGGATCAACATTGTTGGCTATTATAATATTCATGATCTTGAAAAAACTAGATAAGTCCACCTCTTTGATGCTCTTGCTCCCATCATAGGAATGAGCATCTGGACCCACAACCAACTGACGAGCCTCATGATCAGCAAGACCATCAATGTCATCAAGCATCATAGTATCCTCTTCCTCTGCAGTCTCCCCATCGCCTGCAAGTGTAGACTCTCTAGGCACCACATTAAGATATGTAGTGGGCAATCGAGGGATACCAAGAAAATCAACAACTGCATCAACTGAAAATTGTATTGAGACGCCTCAAACGAAGAAGGTGTATGCGTCATCCTCCTGCCTGGCACGACCAAGTTCTCTATAGAATTCAGATACAATATTGATCTATGAAACTATCTTGTCTGTCTCTTCATCCTTCTGATCAATGATCGGTGTCCAACCACGATCGAGAAATACAGATGCAAGACAATGTCTCTCCCACAGAAGGTCCCTAAAATCATCTATCTTCACCTGACGCTCCAATAAAATAGTCCTCTCTCAAACTTCTTCGCTAGATAATTGTCCTAAGGCGACCCGCTTCTTTCCCCAAGAAGCCATTGGAATGACGCAAAATTTAATTTATAAAATTCAGGACAATGATTACAAAATATGATAATTATAATTTGATCAAGGTAATTATATCTAACAAAAAAATAAAATAAGAAATGTACCTTTCGAATGACTAACAACACATTCCAACAGTATTACAGTGCGTTCAATCGTTAATAAATATCCGTTCGAACGCTAATAGATTTTCATTCGAACCTTGTAATTGTTGTTCGAACAATCACCATTCTGATATGAACCCGCGGGAAAGGAATCCCTTGAACCCACAATCAATTTGAAAACTCCCCAAGAAAGCCAAAATCAAGTCAATGGATGGAGAACCTAGACCCGATGAGAACCCGTTTCAAGAACCTAGATTATATTAAAATCTAGACCCGTTGAATAACCCGCCTCAAGAACCCAGATTACAAAGGAGGAACGCCACAAAGGTTGTGATTTACCTTTGATAAGTTCAAAAGTTCAATTAAGAACAAGAGGAGATAAACTCAACTCACAATGAACAAATTCATCAAATTTCATAAAACTTCATAAAGTGATTAGAGTGAGGCTACATAGAGTATTTAAAGCAAAACCTAATGAAAGTCTAGCCAAAATAAACCCCCATCTTCCAAAAGTGCCCCTGGATGAACAATGTCGCGGCTACAGTGCCGCGCTACAGTAACTTGGCTACAGTAACCCTAACCCTAGTTCAATAAAATAATAACTTTCTCAACATGCCCTTGCATAGGCCCTCTTAAGTGCTTCTCATAATAAACTCAATTATTCTAAACTAGTAAAATAAGTTCTTTAAATCAATTAAATAAGTTGAAACCCTTCAAGAGCCTAAAGCCTTTAAGTCTTGTCGCTGCCCTCTTCGGTAACTGATTAAATGAATTAAAATTGGATCTTCATCCTTCAAGCCCCATCTTGAATGTTGGGCTCTTGCTAAACTTGTCCCATGTGGATTGCATCAATCATTACATTGTCTCCTTGATCTTCTTGGCCCATCTGGAAGCTGCAAATGATCTTTAAGGGCAGGTTTGGGGGGTGAGATGAGAATTTTGTGTTTTGTTTTAGTGTTTAAAATATTATGTTTTAATATTATTATTGTGTTGGGATTTGAAAAAGTTAAATTGAGATTTGAAAAAGTTGAATTATTTATTATATTTTGTATAGGGATTTGAAAAATTTGTAATGATGAGATTAGATGAGATGAGAATTTTGTGTCTCATCCCACTCTCCAAACCTGCCCTAAGACTAGGTCCATCTTGGTTCCCATCACATTCATTGCTGTTCGAACGTCTAAACACATTTGAACGGATATTTCTGGATCAAGCTCGGCAATGACATTGTCAAATTTGTAAATAATTGGTTTAAATCCTTCTTTTTTCCTCCCACATCAACAATGAGAGGCTGGGATGACCATAAAGCCATCCCATCCTCCATTTTCAGCCAACTACGGGATTGAAATTAAGACTGTTCATCCGGGCTGGATTTTTTCCCAGCCCGGTCCGAAACCCGATTATCCGGGTTCCAATTACGGTTTTCGACTCGGGTCAAACCCGGGCTGAAACCCGCATTATGAAAACCGGATATAGCCGGCCCGGATCCAGGTATAAAATCCGAATTTCATATTAAAAATCCGATACCCGGATCCATGTATAAAATCCGGATTCCGTATTAAAAAGCCTCACTTCAATTTCATTTCTTCACACGATCACACTCCCCCAACCTCCCTCTCTCTCTCTCTCTTTGTCTCTCTCGCGCAAAACCCTAGCCACAAAACTATAGCTGCCGCTGTGTCCTTTCATTCTTCACTCCCCACCAGTGTCCACGATTTGTCTCGCCTTCGGCCTTTCAGCAAAGAGTTTTTCGATTTCCTCATTTTCTTTTTCTTTTCTGAGACGCCGAAACCATCTCTGCTTGTTTTCTTCATCCTTGTGCCGTCGTCTTCATCGTCGTTGCTAACTCGCCTCATCCTCGTGACCCAAGATTTGTTTTCTGCGATTTGGGTCTGTTTTATTCCGATTTGGGTCTGTTTTATTACGATAAGAAAATGCTATTTGCTGATGTTTCTTCTCACTCTCGATCTCTCTCTCTTCTCACCCTCTCTATCTCGCGTCTTCAGATACCTTGGAATAACGACGATGAAAAGCTATGGCTTGTGTAGCTTTTGTTCAGGTAAGATCTGTGCTACGACATTCTGTGCTGGCGTCCTTCTTCTTCTGCTACGGCTATGACATTTTGCACTAGATCTGGGTTTTTGTTGTTGTTTTGTTAAACACGAGTATAAAGTATATGCTGTTAGTTTGATAGATCTGAGTTTTTTTTGTTATTTTGTTAAACATGGGTATAAACTATATGCTGTTGGTTTGATAGATCTAGATTTTTTTGTTATTTTGCTAGTAAAATGGCCTAGATAACGCGCCCTTTCTACAGAAGATTACAGTTTCTTCTTTTTTTAAGAAGGTGCAAGGTGCACTTTCTATAAAAGGTGCAAGGTGCAAGAAAAAAATAGTAGAAAATGAGATACCATCACCTCGAAAAAAAATAGTAGAAAATTTCTAGCCAACTCTACTCATGATAAGATATTGTTTCTGATCTTTCCTGTAAAGTCTTGTGGAAGGATCAATGATTTTAGGAATAAAATGGTATTGTGAGCAATGTATAGACTTCAAAAGTTCTACTAAGAATTATAAGATCCTCTGGGTCTTTTTATTTATATAATGTAGTTTTGAAGCAATACATGGCAAGATTTTATTCACTTTAAGGTTTATTCATTTGAAGAGAATCCTTCTTCAGCTCTGTATTCCAACTTCTTAATTTGCACCACTTTTTATTTTTTGTTTTTGTCTTTTTTGCTTGAGCTTTCTCCTTTTTTAGTCCATGGAGATGTGCTCCAATGTTTTAATGTAACTTGTTTTAGATTACATGTTATGTTTATTTAAAGAAAGAGAATTTATTTCTGAACAAATCCCAGAAAATGGAGGAATACTTACAGCACTCTATGCATTCCATTCACGAGATGTGTCACAGATTGTTTATGATGTTGTTTATGATCGATGCTGGCTTTCTTTGTACTATTATTGGACTCTGAATAGTAGGGTCAATTTTTATACTCCTTGGGGGGTAGAGTCAGCTATTCTTGGCAAAATTAGTTCATGTTTGTTGTTGTGTATTGGAGTTTAATTAAAGCAATAATGTGTTTTGTAATGTTCTAAGCAAATTAGTTCAAACAATGTAATATGTAGTGGATTTTTTTTGACTTTTTACATGCATTTAGTTAACAAGTTAATTAGTTGTTTGTAGCCTTGGCTATTCTTAACATAAATCTAGTTTTTCATTTTGATATTTTTTTTTTATCATTATGGACTTTGATAATAAATATATGCTTTTATATATAATAAAAAAATTTTGCTTTTCAACTTTATTTCATGAAAAAATTGTAATAAAATATAGGATTTTCGAAAAAAAAAAGTTTCAACTTTTTCCCTGAAAAAAAATAATAACATAAAGACTTTTGTTAAAAAAAAAAATACAGGTAAAACCCGGAACCTGGATTCCAGGTTTTAAAAAATCTGAATTCATCCGGGTTTCGGACCGAGTCTTAACCGGACATACCCGGGCCAAAATCCGGCCCATATTTGAAATCAGGGTTCCGGGCCGGCTATACCTGGATACTCGGTCCGAAACCCGGATGAACAGCCCTAATTGAAATTGGGTTTTTTTTCAAAACCTCATTTTCAAACCATTTAAAACAAGTTTTAGGAGAAATTAATCAGTAAAAACGTTGGGGAGAGAACATACATGTTGCGGGTTGGAGAGTAGTGGTGGACGATGGCTTTGATCGCGGCGTTTGGCAACTGTTGGCACTAGAGCGGTAAAGTGGAATCGATTTTTGCATTCTAATGACGCTAGGGTCTGGATACGATGCCTAATATTTACTTTTTACCGTTCGAATAGCTAGTTACAATGTTCGAATGGTTTCCATAAATATTTTATCTGTTCGAACGTCTTACAAATGCCGTTTCAACAGGAAAAAAAAATTGCGTCAGTTTTTATTATATTTGTCATATAATATAATATATATATATTTATGCTACTTATATAATACTTATACTTAATTATTATATACTTATATATACCTATACTTTTATATATATATAGTAATAAAATTATATATATACTATACGTTTGAACTGCCTATTATTACTGTTCTAAAGGTTTAATTTCATGTTCGAATGGAAAGTTACAGCGTTCGAACTTATATAATATCTTGGCGTCATTGATAAGCTGTGGCGGGAACAATTTGTGCGATATTACACTTTCAATTATCAGTTCGAACATTTATAATTGATGTTCGAACTGGTGTCATCTGAACTGATCCAGGTAGAAAATTTTTTCCGCTTCCCTGTTTTTAGGTTTGAATAGTTAGTAAAATTCCATTAAAATGAGAAAATAAGAAATAAGACGTCTAGAAGCACAACGTGCTGGACATTTGGGAAAATCATATTTTGAGATACAGAGACTGTGAGAAAAAGAGATCGTGAGTGTTAGGAGATAGAGAGACCGAGCTCGTGCTGGACATCAACTATTTATTTCTCTTCAATTTGGTAAGTTTTTTTTACTTTGATATTCTATTTCCATGGAATTTCTTTTATTAAAAAACTCAAATTTATGTTCTCTTAAACTCAAATTAGTTCTTTTTTCTTCTGATTTTGAACAAAAGATTAAGGTTAGAAGAATATATTTGTGTTTGGATGTGAGAAACATGTAAATATATTTGTGTTTGGATGTGAGAATATATTTGTAATTTTGAACAAACATGAAAATATATTTGTGCTTGGATGTGGGATTATGAAAATATATTTGTGATTGTACAATGTTTGTGAAATATGCATATTATGAGTTTGTGTTTATCCCATGAATGAGTTCTCTAATATTGTGTTTGTCTTTGTTTCGTGTCTAGAATCTGGGTTGAAACCGTTCGAACACAATGATTCCCCGTTCAAATGCGTTATCATGTTCGAACGGATCTTGAAGTGTTCGGACGGTTGTACTCCTATGTTATAATACTTAAACTCAAATTTAATACTTAAAAGATAATTTATTAAAAATTATAAGGTATAATTAAAAACTAAGGGAATCAAAATTATAATTAATACCTAAAAAATAAGAAACATAAGATTTATTAATACTTAAATTAGAATTAATACTAAAAAGATAATTTATTAAAATCTATAAGGTACAATTAAAAAATAAGGTATATCAAGAAAACGAATCATGTATCAATTTATTTGTTGATCTAAGTAAACGAAGAAATTGATGGTAAAATGTCGGAAGAAGATGAATCAACTGAAGTGGCTAGTGAGGATGAGAGCAATTAGTCCAGCAAAACTGAAAGTAAATGAATTTCAAACAGATATTTTTGTAAGTATTATTCTTATGAATATCCGTAACGTTTGTTTGAATAATAATTTGTTACAATTTCAAACAGATATGCCTCTCAAATGCAAAGCAACACGTGCGCCATCCCATCCATTACCGACTTCCCATGTGGTTTACCTGCCATCAATAGTAGGTCAACATCACCAAACTCAGAATAAAATATTTTATCAAATTAAATACCACATTTTATACTCAATTTAAGTAATATATATCTATAAAATAAAATATTTTAATTAAAAAATATATTTTAATTATTGTATATATAGCTATTGTAAGCCAACGTCGAGGTCAAGGCACTACGAGGGGTGTCTACAAAGAGAAAGTAAGGAATACAATTAAAGTTGATATTCCTGATTATAACATCAATGGCTCTAGAGATTCGGCAGCGTGACTTGCTTCTTATGTTAGTACGCTTACTCGCACGTATGCACCGATGGCTACATTCTCCTGGTCTAAAGTTCTCAAAAATGGGAAAGACTATATCAAAAAAAGTTACTCGGTAATAAGCTACATCTCGAGCAACTAAGTATATAACATGTTAATTTAAAATTACTTTGTATTTATACTAATTGTTTATAATTTTTGAAATGACAAGTTTGAACTTATTTTTGGCTGATGAGAGGATCGATTAACGGTTGAGGAACTGATGTCGAATGCATTCTGGAGGTACAAAAGTCGATGTCATACACACTATAAGAAGTTTAGTATTACAACAGAGGCATGCCAAAATCCATTCCAAGTAATACCACCATACGAATGGGAGAAGGTTTGTGATATGTTTGAAGATCCTGTTTATCAGGTAATTTCACTGCTATATTTTTTTAATAGTATATGATATATGTATTAAACATATAGACATAATATTTTTTTTAGCAACAGAGTACTGTGAACCAAGCAAATAGATCAAAATTAACGATACACCATCATGCGAGTTCAAGATCTTTTTATTGTTTGTCTAAAAAAATAGTAAGTTATTCTAGTCCCCGTTAAATATTAACATGATATAATACATTTTTCTGATTTAAGTTATAATATAGATTTTCCTTTTGCAGGAAGAAGAAAGTTCTACTGACTATGATCTAACCTAATTGTATGCTAAAACACATAAAAATAGTGATGGTGTTTGGACCAATCCCGAAGCAGTGGCAAATTATGTAAATTTAAATTTCTTTAATTCAATGTCTAATAATATTTTTGTTACTTATACTAACTTTAATGTTTTTGTTTTTGTAGGACAAGATAATATCTCTAAAAGAAACTGTTGCGCCTCTTCTTAGCCAGATCGAATGACGACAAGACTAAGGAATTAGACGAAGCAACATTTGAGATAGAATGATTGAGAACCAAGGAAAAAGAGTTGCTAACTCGATTAGATCAAGCAGCAGATTTAGAGGCGAGATTAAAAGAGTGGCTGCAGTTGAATAACCAAAAAATGTTTGAATAGTTCCAATCAATTGTGATGTACCAAAACTCTATGTCACCGCCACAATCTTAAAATTTATTTTTTCTTTAATTATTTTTCTATTATGATGTTCTAAAATATTTAAACAATTGAAATGTTTGAATTACAATTTCTGTAATATTAGTATGGTATTTTTAATTAAAATATGTACTGTATGATTAATATCGTTCAAACGGTAAATAACATGTTCAAGCGGTCAATTCCCATTTAAAAATCCATTCGAACAAAAACAAACTCATTTGAACACAAAATAACGCATTTGAACGACAACCAAGAAATACAGTCGTACGTTTGTTCGAATAATAAAATATTTGTTCAAACAATATTAATATGCAAAATTCCGTACGAATTTATGTTCGAACATAAGTCATTTGAGAAATTTATTGGTTCGAACGCATAAAATATGTTCGAACACTCCATCCGTTCGAACATGATCAAATATGGTCATTTGTTTGAATGAACATTTCTTATAGTTCGCCGTTCTAACAGTTTGAACTGGTTCCGTCCAATTTCATCCCTAAAAATGAATTTTGGAGACTAAAAGAAAAAAAATCTTTTGATACAATCTTTTTGAGAAAAAATAGAGATGAAATTTTTTCGTCTCCAAAAGTATTTTGGGACGAGATTTTAGTTTTTTGAGATAAAATGTTTTGTCTCAAAATACCCAATCTCTTGTAATGTGTGTTCGAGATTGATACACAGTTAACACTCATACCAAATGTGTGGGTAGAAGTTTCATGTTCTAATTAGTTTACAAGCACAAAGATCACAGTCAGATGCCATTCAATCTGTACTAGATTTTAATTACTATGGAATAAACGTGACAAGCTATAATTAATCTAATTAACATGTTCACGACCGGCACTTTGGCTCTGTTTGGACAGTGAAAGTATCTCATCTCATTTTATCTAATTATTACAATTTTCTCATTAAAATATAATAAACAATTTAATCTTTTCAAATCTCAAAATAATAATAATATTAAAAAAATAATATTATAATAATATCTTATTCAAATTTAAACTTTTATCTAAAATCATCTCATCTCACTGTCCAAACCGCACCTAAGTGGCAATCATATAGAATCATTACAGTGCTCATTCAAAGGATAAATTATACGAAATAGCCAAAACGCAAAGGGCTCAGCCCTAGTTGGCCAGATCATCTAGTTTTTTATTTTATTCTTTTTTTTTTAAAAAAAAATATCAACATAATAGTCCCACTAAGTGTTATGTCTTTTCAATTAATATTAATAAGCAAAAGAATTAACAGAGACTCATTTCTTACAATCGCATAACACAGAAGGTTATTTCTTAGAAAACAAATAAAGGGGACAAATTAATCTTAATTATCCTATAACATAAACTCTTACAAAATACAAATGAGGTTAATTTTTTTAGACAATATATTTTATTAATAAATATAAGAGAAATACATTAGGAAGCAGTGGGCTTCCTCAACTATCACCCAGCCCAAAGTAGTAGATACAAAAAAAAAAAAAAAGGGAAATGGTACCAAAGTAAGAGGTGTTTGGAGGGGCAGGTGGCAGTGAGCGATAGTTCTCAGTGAGGCAAGGTAGGATGTGTGGACACAATGTGTGTTGACACTGATGCTTCAAGTGCCACATGCGCCAATGAGTGAAAGGGCAATGAGAGGACGTTGGTTGAGGAGGTGACAAAGAGGGCATCAGTTGGGTAGGCATGTGGAGTGTTCCAATTTGTTGGGGTGGTGGCATGGTTACTTAGGTAGAAGAAAAGTTGACGTGTAAGGTCCATGTGCATTGTGCACCAGAGACACACGTGCATGTGGACTGGATCACCTTCACAAAAGTTAGGCAGTCGATTGAAATACCAAAATTTCATTCTACAAAAGTATGGAAAATGACCTATATATTCAATAAAAGAGCAAGAAAATAGAAGAAGAAGCGAGGGGTTCACTACATTCACAAACCAACAAAATAATTAGTAATCTTAAGATTCTATTTCAGATGGTTCCAACTGATCAAGAATCCTCAAGCAACATACCACAATGTGTGTAATCAATCATCAGCTTCAAATGTTGCCAAAAGCTTATTTCACATGCGGTTGTATGGCAAGATTTCCTTTATTTTATTTTTACAACTTAAAGAGCTTCAAATAGGATAAAGAGTGACACGTAAAGTAAGTATTTAACAGTCATTGAATATTAGAAATTGTGAGGGGAGTAATCCCAGGGCCGGGCTAGCGAAAGTATGCCCTGCCCGTCAGGCCCGAAGAGTCCTAGGGCCAGAGAACCAGGGTTGGGCTGGGCCAAGTCGAGCTTGGGGTCCCAAGAAGGGAAGCAGTCGGGCAACACACACTGACTAGAGAACAGAAGGTAGGACTATCTGACACCACTATTGGCCGACATTAAGGGACACCCCTTGTCCCTAAACCCTGGCGTCCGAACAGGTCAAATAGGTGAATGTAACTGACCAGAACCACACCGCATTTAATAAGACGGGAGACGGGCACGCCACGGTAGGGAACCACGCCACATTTAATACATCCTGAGGCTCAGCACGCCACGAAATGCCTCCTGGGGTGTCAGTGACAGCCGCAATCAAGTCTGGCGAGTTTGTTGCGTAGCAGAGAGTTGGCAAGGACACCAGACCATAGTATTGAGTAGCGCACCCACCACCTCAATCTCAAGGATCGCCCAGACCAGGTCTAAATACCCCCTCCCTTAGCCAGGGGAGGGGTTTAGATTTTTTGGCATTTCAATTCATTATTCTCCAAAATAACTCACAATGACTTTAGCATCGAAGGTGTTCCCTACCAACCTGAAGCCCTCATTTCTCTCTAGTTGCAGGTGGACTGTGACGCCCCAACCTCCGCTTGGGATGGAACGGAAATTTAGAGCGTCGGGACATGTAATACAAAGTTACATACCCCCGTACATGACAATTAGTATGCAATGCATCTTATAAATGCAACTAGCAGAATGCAATATTTGCAGCAGATTAAGGATGAAAATATAACTTATGCCAGAATAAGTAAAAACATTTCAATACATTAATGACCATCATAGGTTCAAAACCAAATAGTAGCATAAGCTAAACATAGAAGTCTACAAAATTAAATCATCTGCTTCAAACGTTCTAGATCATGAAGGACTAAAACTATAAACATAAGGATCAAGTCCTGTCTCTTCTCAAGGTCTGCCTCCTCCTCAATCAGTCGAATCCAACGATCCATCTACCTCGTCCTCTTCGAATCTTGACACAACTTCTATCATTACAAGTGAAATGATAACAGTTCCAAAATGGGTGATATTTTCTTGAAATCTCAGTAAGAAAATAAATTAAGCATGAAGAATGTATAAATATGAAATGGAGAAAATCAGTGTGTGTTCCCATCCAGATTCCTTAACATTTTCAAAAAAATTGAGACACATATTTTTGTTCAAAGAACATTTTTTACTTCAACTGTCAAAATTTCATCATTATTAGCAATTCATATTTAATCGTAACATGATAATGTATGATATCTTCATAGTTCCTCATATGCACTGTGAGTACCTGTCAATAACCGTAGTACAACTCACGTTAAAACTACTTTGTCTGCAGACTCGTTCTCAATACATTGGCAATATAACATAACATTATAATATCATAACATGTACACCCACCAGCCTTAGGTGTCATAACATTTGACTTCCCTCTGACGTTCTTCAAAAAGAATTCATTTGAAACCCATTGACTATTTTTCGTCAACCCAAGGGTTATCACTTCATTCTTAAACACTCCAGAGTAGACAGAGGAATTCCACTAGGATAATTCTCCATCCTAGCTTTTGGAGTCGTGAAAAAAATTATTTTTCATACTATGTTGAAAAATGTATTTCATAACATATGCATATGTAGCAAGCTTTCATATGAAAATGATATTTATATATTCAATATGCTAAAATGGTGAAAATATCATATGTCATGTAAGTATGCACTTAATGTATCATATAACATGATATTTTAATTAAAACATGAATGTGGCATTTATTAATAAATCATAAATAATTTATCAAGATGTAAGTTAGAGGTCAACTTACAAACTTCCTGAGTTTGAGAAAGTCGTAGCGTCTGAAATCAAATTCATACTAAGTTAGAATTTATACTACTATGGATGGGGTTCACAAACAAAGGTTTCAAAAATAAATATTTATAAAAATACCCCTAAACTTTCAAAAATTGCCACTAAGGCCCTAAACTTTTACTATTTGCAAACAAACCTCAAATTTGACCAAACTTCATGGACCTCATATTTTTTATATTCTAAAGCCATCCATATCCTTAGAATTTTAAAAATCAAAGTGGTACTAGCTCAAACATTCACAATCCGTGGCATGCATTCTAGTTGATGCCTAAAAGTGTTTTCAACTATTGATCCCTATGAATGCATGCATATGAAATTCTCTTTAGTCACAAACAATCACTACAGTCCATAATGATATGGTAAAGGCCAATTCTTTGGTGAGCAAGTTCATCCCAACATTTAATCATAGCTAAAAATCTTAATCTTTATTAATCATTCATTAATCATGCTTTGATGTTCCTAGTGTAATTCACAAAGGCATGCTTTCAAAACTCACCCAAAACTGCATTTTCATTCTTATCACAATCAAAAGGTTTCTAAATGCTTAATCATCAAGTCTAGGTGGGAAAAATCAAACTTCATGCCTTAATCACAAACTTACCTAAAACTCATGCATGTTTTGATGATCTAAACAAGATAGAATTAAAACCTATCATGACATGCTTCTAATGAAAAATTAAAACTTCCATAATCATTCTAAGACATTCATAAATCATATCAAAATATGTTAATACGTGCCATAACTAAAATCTCCACTTAAAATAATTTAAACACTTAAACCATCCTTAATGAACCCATTTTTGAATCAAGCATGGTAACTTTTTCTAAATTCATCCAAAAATCATTCCAACACTTAAAATCACAACTCAAAATGTAAACTAAGATCTAGGGAAAGAAAACTTACAAATTTTGTAGCCCACTCAAGCTCCTAGCACAAGAACTCCAAGAACACTCAAGCTCACACACCTTTCGGTTTCTCTCAAAACTAAGGAGAAGATGGCTCTCAATGCTCAAGGGGGAGCCAGAGATGAGGTGTGCAGGAAATGAGGGGGTGGAGGGGCTTTTTATAGGTGGCCAAGGGGGTGGAGACGTTGGCCTAAGCCCATGGTGACTAGATGAGATGAGTAGTGGTGTAGGGGGCTGAATTTTCAGATTACATTCCATCACCTTGTGTCACTTGTGCAGAACGAAATAGTGCCCTAAATCACAATGATTTCATCACTATAGGTGCTACATTGAACCTAAGGGTGCTGGTCAAGTCGTGGTGCTGAAGAAATAGAAGAAAAACCAACAAAAACCAACCATGGAGCTGACAGGTTCAAAGTGGTTTTCTTTGGGCAGATTTGTTCATTGTCTTAACTCATCTTCTTGACTTATCATCATGGTGTTTTTTGTAGGTTTAAGGTCACTTCTTGAAGGCTTTTTAAGGTGGTAGAATGTGGAGGGTTGGCTGCCATGTAATCATAAAGGAGCAGCTCTGAGAAGATGATGCAATGGAGGGTGGTTGTTAGGGGTGTAACCGGTCCGGTCCGGTCCGGTTTTAGATAAAATCTTGGACCAAACCGGTATGTCCCGGTTTTGTATTTTTCAAAACCGATTACGCACCGATTACCCTCCTAAACCGGTACTTCCGGTTTTATCGATTTCCGGTCCGGTCCGGTCCGATTTTTCAATTTTTTTAAAATATAAATTTCACAATTTGTCATTAAAGATTTGTTTATAAAAAAAAAAATTGATTTAAAAAAAACTGTTTTATACTTTTATTAATATATTAGACTATATAATAGTATTAATATTAGACTATTGGTATAGTTATAAGTTATATATTAGTATTAGTTATAAACTTTTAGTGATTTAGTATTAACATTTTATGTAATAATTTATAAATTATAATAAGAAATTATTTCATATATGAATATATATGTTATATATAAAATTTCACATAAAAATTTATAATTATACATTATATATAAAACTTATATATATTAATATTTAATATATATAAAATATTTTGTATAAAACTTATATATAAAAATATTATTTTTTATTTTTTTTAATCAACCGGTCCGGTCCGGTTCGGTCCAGTCTAAAAAATCTTAGAACCGGAACCGGATCGGAACCGGCCGGTTTTTACATTTTAAAAACCGATTCCGGACCGGACCGGTTCAAAACCGATAAAACTGGTCCGGTTCAGTCCGGTCCGGTCCGGTTTTCCAGTTTCCCGATTTAAGTTTACACCCCTAGTGGTTGTTGAAATAGAGTGGTACACAAAAGTCATTCGGTTTTGGCGCCTTCTTTGAGTAGAAAAACTTGGTCAAGGCTCATGATGACCATGAGGGCCGTCATTTCTTCTAATGACATGTGTGGAGGTTTATCTAGTGTCCTAATATGATCTAAGAATGATGTAATTGAATAATGAAACAAGAAAAGTTCATATAAAAAAAGCTAAAAAGATTAAGAAAGAAAATTAAGCTCCAAAACATGATTTAAAGATCACTAATCATGAGTAAGTTGATTAATGATCTTAACTCAATTTCAAAACTTAATTTGGGTACTTGGGGTATGACATGGGCTTGAGAAAACCTATAGTATGATGTATTGGGCTTCAAATTGAAAAATAAAAAAGAAGCAAACCAAGGCTTTAAGCCTTGTGGGTTTAAAAGGACCATGAGTGTGAGTTAATGATTCAAGGGCTTTTGGGTTTGAGTGAATGGGGGCCTTGTTTCTAGATTTTGAGGGATCAAAAGAGACCTCAAGATCTACAAAGATGGGGCTTAAAAGGTTTACCTTGACCTAATTGGGCTATGAGATAAACCTATACCATGTTTGGCCCAAAAGGTCTTATGCTTACTAAGTTGGGCTTAATACCTTGGGTTTAAATAGTTAGGCTCATTGTCTTGTGTCCAATAAGTTAATCCTAAATTATTATGTCTTCCAAGTTGGGCCTAAGGCCTTCATTCTTACTAAGTTAGGTCCAATGGCCTGTTGTCCTTTTTATTGTGCCTATTTTCTAGTGTCCTCCAAGAAAGGCTTTAAACTTAATATCTCACAAGTTGGGCCTAAGGCTTTTTAACATCTTAACCTTAGCCCATAACTTCCTTAGTGCATTAGGGCCCTAAATTCTTATTGCCTCCTAAGCCTTTATACCCAAAAAGCTTAGGCCTTTCGAAAACCACTATTTGAGCCTTCTCCAATTCCATCAAATATTTAACTCAAATTACTTAGCCCATTAATGTGGCAACCATCCAACATGTCATGTGTCATTCTCTTATGGACTTCTTGACTTCTTATCCTCAAAATTAATAAAGCATTAAAAGTTCTCTAAAATAATATTGTTAAACCAATGATGTTCCAAAAATTTCATTTTCCTCAAAATCAATATAGCACTAAAATCTTCTAATAATTCTACTAAACCCAAAGTATATGGTCCTCTTGCCAACTCAAATATCCAAAATTATTCTTATTCTCAAATAGCTCAACTCCTAATTAACTAAGATTAAGGCCACTAAGATTAAGGCCTAAGAAACTTTTTAGGCGAGGTGTTATATAATTGGGCTCCCTTGGATATGATCGGGCTACGAAACACGACATCAATAAAATAATAATAAATATTGTAAAATTTACTTTACTACGTTTCTTTGTGATCTTTTTGTTTCACCTGAAACACTCAAATTTGAACAAAATTTTAAAGGATAGTTGTCTCCATTGTACATTTGTCCCCGCATACACCCAGAACATTCGATTTTTATGCTGCCCCGAGAGCAAGAGATTCATACCTTAAGAAGCCATGACGACCTCAAGAAATATACATATATATATATATATATATATATATTTAGCTGGCATATCCACCTTTGTTGCACAGAAACCAGATCCACCTATTCTTACAATAAAAGATTAGGCGGTCACTTTAAGCGGTCAAAGTGGGAGGCAAAGTAGTGTTGGTGGGGCTACTCTGCCGTCCCACCTTTACTGCTGGGCGTACTGCCCAATCAATTTTTTTTCTTTTTTTTTTCACATTTTTTAATATTTTTAAATCTTTTTAAAAAATAAAAAAAATATACCTATACACTTAAAATTATTAAATAAATAAAAATGTCAAGCGGTCATTTTGAGTTGTCAAAGTAATAGGCAAAGTAGTATTTTCCTTAAGAGAAATGATACTTGCAGTCGTGAGCGTGCAGTAGCCGTGCAGTCGCTTTGAAAAAAGTGAATAAATAAGAGACCCACCTGAAAAGAAATTAATTTTTTAATAGTGGACCCCACTCTTTTTCAAAGCGACTGCACGGCGTTTGCGCATTCCACGACTGTATGTAACATTACTCTTTCCTTAAAGGATACTTGCTGTCCCGTGGGTCTGCTCAACTTCAACCCAGAAAGCCCCCTGATCAGAAAAAAGAAACTCAGAAAGCACCCTTTTCGCCACTTGAGAGGCATAGATCCTATACTTTTCGCCCTTGTAGGGGAGGCATCAAAACAAACAATATGATTTGCATAGATATTTACAACAACCTAACCTGCTTGAGTTGAGCCTGGGGACTGTAGAATTTCCGTGTTTTGGACCCTTTGTGTTCAACCAAACTCAGATAATTCAATCGTTGATAACCTGAACTGATTATTCTTTTAATTTTTTTATAAAAAAAATTAATAAAATATGATTATTCATAATTCAATTTAATTCATCTTTAACATCTAAGTTTGGCTAACGAGAGTATTTCAAGTACTCTCAAACACTTTTACTATTATTTTTTATTTTATTATTATTTTTTTATCTATTTTTTATTATTATTTAATAATTTTTTATTACTTTTATTATTCAATCTCTTTTAAGCAGGAGGTATAGACGTTCAGTGGCATTTGAACTACAATCAAGCAAAGCTGGCATTTCTGAGACATGTTTTCACCACTTTAAAAATCTTCTGACTTTGCATCAGATACTCGTACCATAAAAAAGGAACCGATTATTGTATGACAAAAAGCATGAATTGGCGGCCGCCCAGGAATTTGAATTCTGTGCCTCTTCATCATCAACTTGAAGAATTTACTATTTAGTAAGCAATAATTAAGTTACATATAAAAATGTCCAAAAACACTCTTAACAGTACCATTTATATAAATATATATATATATTTATATATATATATATATATATATATAACTCCGTTTCAAATTCGTAGTCCAACTCTGTATCAAGCTAGTGTTAGACTGGGGGTTCTCCCAGTGGAATCCAAGTCAAGCAAATGGCTTTCTTCACTGTTTATCACACTGTTGCCTATATGTATTATTGTTCAAAGAGATCAACCACTACCTACATTAAAAAATTATTAAAAAATTACATTTTAAATTTGTAAATTAATATGATTTCACGAGATTTGTTAGATTTATTTTATAATAAAAATAATTTTATAATCTGACGCATCACATCAATTTGTGAATTTATTTTTTTCTACTCATCATTCTCACACACCACACACCACACACCATACACCGCACACTTTTTTATTTTTTTTATTTTATCCTTTTTAAACTAATTTAATTTTTCTATTAATCATCCATAAACTACATATTTAATAAGATTAAAAAAATAATAGTACTGTTCGATGTTTAGAGATGATGAGTAAAATCTTATATATATATATAATATTTATATTATATATATATAGTGATACTAACTACAGAACTGGGCTGTGTAGTGCAGAATTTCTGTATGCAAAGGAGATCGCTAGCAAATCATCAATCGGTATATCTCATTCCACAGTGGTAATTAAAGAGCTGTCTATATAAATTGTACCACCAAAGGCGCCGAGATAACCATCGACCATGTCACTGAATTCAACCCAGTACTTTTTTTTTATTCAAAAATGATGATGGCATCATTAGGGGATGACGAACCAACAGAGAGCTAGCAATCCAGCTTCTTGCCGGCCCCCTGAATCGGGCCTTTGTTGATAAAGAAAGCCAGCTAGCTACGACATATATAAGTTGATCAAATTAAAAATAATATACCAGCAAATTATGGCACTACTGCTTAGTACTGCAGCTTATGCATTAATGCAATACAAACCTAGCTAGCTGCTGTTCAATAAAGCATTCATGATATGATCTGTTTAAATCTCACATCTCACAATGATACCCCAAAGATAAACTATCCACTGGGTCCAAAAACCAAGAGGGTAAATACTAAATAGCTAGCATGCAATGAGCTGTCCTAAAGATGAACTAGCATGCATGCATGCATGCTTTTTAATTTATTGTCTCCAAGGAAGACCCGACACGCCCAAACCTCAAATTAGTATATAAAACCTGTTTTACCTAAATGCCAGCTGAGGATTAATGATGCTGCATGAACCCAAAAAGAAAAGGCAAATTTTGATAATTAGAGCAAGTGACCAACAATCGACATGCCTCATGTACGTAGAGGCCGCCGAGAAATCAAACTTGGTTCTTGCACCTTTTGTGTACTACGTACGTGGTCGTATTTCATATGTAGTTTGTCTCCAAATTAAGCGCAGGCCGGGGCAGTTTTCAAGTACTAGATCAGAGCAGTCTTTTCTAGAGAATAATTAACAGGAGGAAACAAATTTCCAGACAGCCCTATCTATCAAATCAAGTTCCATGAAGTAATCTTCAAATGCTACAAGCTGTGCACGCGATCTGTACGTACGTGCTCGGTCGATTACAATGTTCATGCCTGCCTTGAACAAGATGGCCGGCCGCTGGGAACACAGTTTCGGAACAGCAACAAAAGCATGAGGGAATTTGCAATCATTTAGTTCATAATGTAATAAATTAACAATGCCATGCATGCAAGACTATGAATGCTAGCTAGCTGGGGTAGAAAAAGCATTAGAAAATAAAATGTTTGTCGTTGGATACAATCTGACGGCCATGATCATTATATATATATAAATATATATATATACAGATACTGTGTATTCTGGCTCTATATATGTGGACCACGAGATACATCCATGCCGTCGATCGACGTCCCCGCGCATAAAGCATTAATGCATAAAACGCGCCAAAAAGAGGCAAAAGACTCGGACGCGCTCGTGATCATGCATGTACAAAGAAGCAAATAGGCATGGTTTCCAATAAATTAATTAATTAATCATGTAATTATAATGTTAGCAATAAAGTTGGAAAATATTCTCATCATTTGGGTGGATTTCATTTTAATTTTTTTACAATTTTGGTTTTGGTGAAGTAGTAGTAGTACTTGATGGCCTCCGATTGATCATGTTGATTTTCTTTGGTATGGTGAAATAAACAATTAATTAACTATTTAATTTTTTCGATCCTACGCCATGCATGCATCTCGCCAATTAATGTGGTGTAAAGTTTTACTATTTTAATTTTGTATCTAAAGTCTTGTACTAGAGGTGATCATTTTTATTCCTAGACTAATAAAATTTGTTAACATATATGAAGCTAATTTGTTTCACAAATATGCATGTAATAATAAAATAATAATAATATTACACGCATTAATGTGATTTGAGCCACACAATGGAATGAGCTGGTTTGGTTATATAAAACTAAATTATCTCATCTCATATAATTATTATAATTTTTTTAAATTCTTACACAAAATATAATAAACAATTCAACTTTTTTAAATCTCAAAATAAAAATTATATTGAAAAATTATATTATAATAATATTTTATTCAACTTTTAACAAAACATCTCATCTCATATAAACTGCATAATAAAACGAGAAAGTCGCAACATTTTAAAACTATATATTGTACTATATATAATTCTAATATATTTGATTTTAGGTTGTGTTTGGATGTTGAAATGATCTATAAATAGTAATATTTTGTGAGTCTTATTAAAATATGATTGAATGTATGTTTAGATTATCAACCCATCTCAACTCATCATTACAATTTTTTTAAATTTTAACACAAAATATTATAAATAATTCAATTTTTTCAAATTTTAAAATAATAATAATATTAAAAAATAATATTTTATCATTTTAACTCAACTTAACTCAGTTTAATATTATTCAAATATAGCCTAAATGTATAAAATAGATTAAGATGAATTTAATTTTTTTATAAAAAATTAAAAAAATAATAAATCACATTAACAATTAATTTGAAATAAGTTGACGTGTGTTTATGTTCCAACGTAGCCTAAAAAATCATGTATTAATTTTACGATTAAACTATTATAAATGACAACCTATTCGTGAACAAAAACAGTTCAACCACCTATACAAACGTGGCCCAGTGAAAATAAAAAACAAAAACAAAAACAAAGGAAGGGTTGGGGGGACTGACTCTACAATAGTTTGCTTGTCAAAAAACCAAACCTCGTCTGCTTCCCATCCCAGGAGAGGGATTTTCGTTCCTCACAAAACCCAAAGCACTGATCTCTCTCTCTCTCTCTCATGTCATATCATGCAAATAGCACCCTAAGCGGAGCGTCCTTTAACAACAACTACCCCCCCCAGCCCACAACATTTGTTTCGCCCTTCGCCAGCTCATTCATTCCCAACCCCAACCCCAAACGCACCAAGACACCAACCCAACCCGGGCGTTCACTCTCTGATATCCTCTCTCTCTCTCTCTCTCTCTCTCTCTCAACGTTTTCTCCACCGGATCTCTTGGAGTTACCCTTTGGAGATGCGTGCTTTCTGAACATCGTCTCTTTACCCCTTTTATATATTCGTCTGGGTCTCTCTCTCTTATACCCGAGTACTCGTTTTCGGGTTTTTTTTTTAAAAAAAAAAAAACTTTGTCTGCGATTTCTCTCCTAAATATCTTGTAGGGTTTTCGGGGTTCGTTCTCTTTGTTGTTCAAGAACAGAGTGTTTTTCTTGTTTCTGCTTGAAGAGAGAGAGAGAAAGAGAGAGAATGGCTAATGGGGCCGAGAGGGAGTGTGAGTTGGTGGTGATGTTTAGCGATGAGGAGCTGAAAGAGATGAGTGGGGTGAAGAGGGGCTTGGACTATATAGAGGTCATGTGTGGGTGTACCAGCCACAGATATGGTGACGCCGTTGGGAGGCTTAGGGTTTTCCAAAATGGTGACCTTGAGATCACTTGTGAATGCACCCCTGGTTGTCAGGAAGGTCTCTCTCTCTCTCTCTCTCTCTCTCTCTGATCATGCTCTTTTTGGGAAATGAGTTTTGATTTTTATGCATGTTGGATGCGTGTATGCGTGTGCATATACCATGTGTGGTGAACTGGGGTTTGACGTTGATGTGTACCACTTTCTGTTATTTAATCTGCTTCGGGAGTAGAGTTATTGGTGATGGAGAGCCTAGCAAGTTGTTCATTGTTTTTCTGTTCCACAGTTCAAGTGTATGTTGTTTTGTCTGAGTGAAGGAGTTATCTTCAATGTTCCAACACAAAATAGTGCAGTTATGTATATGGCCAACAGGATATGGTCCGGTTCAGATTGAAACGTGGCTGTTTTGTTTAATACGGTGGTGTTCTTTGAGTACGTATCATTGAATGAAACCTGCATTGTCATTGTGGTTGTTATTTCAATCTCTTCGGCTAGTTTGAGATTGGTTTTTTACCCTCCAAGTTCTGCTCTTTCTGTTCAGCAGAGTATAATGTTGAGGGATGATGTAGCATTGGTTGTATATTTTATGGTTGTCTCCATGTTTTTCTCTTCTCGGTTCCGTTGGTATGTTACCACTGGAGTCACTGATGAAAATTTTCTTTTCTTTTTGATAATCCTATGGTGATACGATTGTTCTTAGGCCTTGATCGTTTCGGGCAATGATCAAAGTTTGAGCTTGAATTCTGATGAACAATCGCGGCCATGGTTTGTCAAGTTGATATGCGGTTCATGCATCTCTTGGTATGCATGCATTTTTGTTTCCATGGTGCAAGTGTCTAGATTGAAGGTTTCATGGGTAGTATAGATGGCTGAGGATTTTATAAGGTGCTGCATTCCTCCTATATATATAGCTTTAGGTATCTACTTATCAAATATATATATATATATATATGTATATAGCTTTAGGTATCCGGCTTGCAATGACAGCTTTTTGGATTAGCACCTAGAAAAATTCTTGAGGATTGCTTGAAGATTTCTTTGTGCAATGCCAAACTTGTATTCTGAAAGATTGTAAGTCCTCAACTCAGTTTGATGACCTAATTCATCGACCACTTGTGATGTGAATGTTCTAATAAAAATAATATATCTTTTTTATTGATTGAATAATTTGATTTCTGATCCCAATCATCGGAATTGAAAGAACCACCTGCCTACTATCAGTCCCTAACCATTATTTCTTCTTCATACTATCGGTCATCTTATGGCTCTTTCAAGAGACTGTTGTAGATGTAATGACTGGATCAGTTGTTAAGGACTTTACCTTGGTTAGCACAATCCTTTTGTCAATACCTACCAAATTCTGATTCATTGTCCTTTAAATATGCAATGTATTGAACTAGTAAAGATGCTGGTCTATCACGTCTTCTTACTCATTCTTATAATCTCATGCTGGCACTTTACTTTCTGTTGTGTACAGCATGTGCTATATATATATAGTTCTGATCATCTAATTCCTCTGCTGACTATTTGAATGACTAGACAAGTTGACTCCGGCTGCATTTGAGAAGCACTCTGGAAGAGAGACAGCTAGGAAATGGAAGAATAATATTTGGGTTATAGTTAATGGGGAGAAGGTTCCATTGTTTAAGACAGTGCTGCTCAAATACTACAACCAAGTATCAAAAAATGCTAATGGGTCCCACAGATCCCATAATGGACGAGTTTCTCACCGTGATGAGTTTGTTCGTTGTACTAGATGCAACAAGGAGCGTAGGTTCCGATTGCGAACAAAAGAGGAATGTCGCATTCATCATGATGCTTTGGCAGATGTAAATTGGAAATGTCCTGATCTTTCATATGATGAGTATGTTTGCCCTTACATTGAATTCTGTTTTTTTTTTTTATCCTCAAAATAATAATGTTGAATTTCTTATTTGATATATGAGGATATGAGCCATTCAGTAACATGCTGCTTATGTTTACCGTTTTATCGTAGAGAATTGGTATCTAGAAATTTGTCAGTGCGTATCAGGACTGAAATGATTGCAGTTTTCTTATTTTCAATCAGATAAATATTTTTCTAATGGCTTGCATTATGCTCATTCAATGTGCTGGCCTGTTTATTTCTTTATCTCTACTTTTACTGTAGATTTTTCTTTTCCACATAGGATACCTTTGTGCTTTGTTACAAAAAATAGCATCTTTTAGATTGTAAGTGACCTGGAAGGTTCCAATTTATCCCTAAATTGATTTTTCAAGATGCAAGTTTGTTTAATAGATTTGGGGGACCCTGGTCTGGTTAGGTCTGGACCTCAGCCATGGTGTTTCATTTTCATAGTAATCATTAAAATCTTGAAGATGTTGTTAGCATGTCAAATGAAGCCTGAAGTAAATTTCACAAGGTAATTTTTGTTCCTGTGAGGGAATTGGGGAAAACCTCTGCAAGCTTCCACAGTTTCATATATAGGATACGGAAGAATTTCTTATACATGTAAAATGTTGATTTTGGCTCTCTGAGTTGAGAATAAAAGGTAGCTTAGCTCTTTTATACCATTATGGCCTGTAGATGGAATGCAAATGATCCTGTGTATTCACTTAGACTGAAGGTAAACCTATCTTGGACCTTTGAGTGGAATCTTTCTGCATTGGCATAATTTAAGAGGAGCTTTTTATATGTTTCTGGTTTCAACTTCTCACTCTAAGATTGTGATTGGAAAAAATGGTCTCCACCTTTCAAGCACTTCGAGCCACAAACGCTTTATCATAATATACGGATATGTAAAAATTGAAGACTGTCATACTCAACTTAGTATGTAGTGTTTTCCATGCTCCCTAGCTTCAGGAACTTTGCTTGGCTTTTTATATACTCTTTAATAACTAATTATCAGCTAATTTCTCATTGTCTTTCTAATGCTACAAAGATGTTTGCTCGTGTCTGAACTTTGAAACACTATTGAATGCCGGTATGGTGCTTGTTGAGCCTTGACAGATAAGATAATTAAAAATGGATAGGATTGTCTAAGGTATCAATCGAAGGAGTGCAGCAACAGCCATCGGGATTCTGAGTGGACCTTTTGCATTGAAGAACTAGAAAGTTATCGAAAGACTAGAAAGAGAGAGATATCAAGGGAATTGGCAACTATGAGTGATGTACTTTTATATGCCAGCTATCTTGCACTGGATGACCCATCACATTTAAAATTAGGAAGCCTTGCAAAGATATTAGTGGGACACTGCCAATAATATATCTTCGAGGCCTCGTTATTCAAAATGCAATGGACAAGGCTCACGTACCAAAATCACTATGCATTCCTGTATATCTTTTTTCACGTACAAGAATATTTATGTATCCATCTTTGTATGCACACTGGTGATTTTAGTAGGCATTTAAGTCTTATGGTAGTGTCTTTGGTTGAGTTTCATAGTTACTCATGTGAAACAACGATTTTCTGTATTCAGAATTACATGTGATGATGACGAAGAGCGAGGGAGTCGCAGAGTGTACAGGGGCTGCACGCGTTCTCCAACATGCAAGGGCTGCACTTCTTGTGTCTGTTTTGGATGTGAAATCTGTCGTTTCTCTGATTGCAGCTGCCAAACCTGCATCGACTTTACTAGGAATGCGAAGACTTGAGTCTCCAAAAGCATTAATCCGTCAATCAAGCCCACCCACATTTGAAAAGCTCTGAGAGTCATTTGTCTACCTTACAGACAGCGGATATGAGTTTACCTCCCTCCCTGCAGGGTTTGTTCATCAGTGTTCGCTGTTCACGTGGACTGGTTTATAACACTTATCAAATTCAGTAACTTATTCCTTCCATTTATATATTTGGCTCGTGCTTGATTTTATTGTTCTGTCCATTTTTTTTTATTAAAGAATTATTATTATTGATGTAGATTTTCCAATTATTGTGAGTAGATGGATAAATTGTCTTAACAACGCCAGCGAAATGGTTCAAGGAAGAAGCCCCTGAGACGAGCAATGTCTCTCTTTTCGTTTAAAGGTAAACTGAACGTGCTAGCTGGCTTAGATTTGTAGGGAATGGCTTAAATGATGAGATTCTCTTATTGAGGAGGTTGTACTACTCAATTCAATGCTTATTGGATTTGATTCTGCAGATTTTTTGAAAATAATTTGCACAAGATTTCATTGGCTTGAATTTATTTGTAATACATTTTATAATTTTACCAATTTAATATTAATAATAATTATATTCTAATTAAATTAATATTAAAAAATCATATTTTTAAAAGTCATTTAATGCTAATAATAAAAAATATTTGATTAAATTCATCTAAATTTCTATCTAAATTTTTTAATTACAAATAAAATAGTATTTTTGTTTCGAGTGAAATTAATATTTTAATGTTTGGTTGGAGTGATAAATTTTTATTTTAACATTTGGTGAATCAATTGTGGTTTTCTATCTTTAGCAAACCACTGTAGTGGAAGTCTATCTTATTTTAAATTTGGTCAATCTAATGTGGGGTATTTTTTACATCAATTATATAAATTTTAACTAACTTTTTTATTTGGTCAAATCAATGCTGATGCTCTTAAGTCTATAACTAATATTAGTCATTTATTTTCTCTTATTGAAATATACTTCCACTTTTATTGCATACATTGAGTCAGGATTTTTTTACAACTTTATAATTCAAATACTTTATCTACTGTGGAGAGATATAAATATAGCATATGGACCCCCACTCTATTTAGTGTTGTAGTCCACATTATCCACAGGTAATATTCAATATGGTGGGATTAGTAGACCGTAGCTATTACTTTTTGAAGTGTAAAAGGTGTTTGAATAGCTTGTTATGGATCCGCCCCCTTTCTGTGAGTGTAAAATCAATGCCCACCACTTTCTCACCCACACAAGGTGCTCATTGAGTGGAGGAGGAGTTCCACGCTCCCACTCTTCTCTCTTCCCCCTTTCCCTCATAAAGCTCGGAAGCCATTATTGTATATATATTTTTATATATGTATATTTTTCCTTTCCTATAATGGAAAATGAATGATCTGCCACCTCCGAGTAACATGCTCTATATCACCAAGTTAGAATGATGGTCCTATGTCTCACCTGTCGCCCAAAGAGGCACATGGGCCCATGCACCTTCCATTATTGGAGCTCAAACTATCACGCACAATGTTTCATCAAATTCCTTGACTCAAATCTTCAAGATTTAGGATGATCATGCTCTTACTACTTTCAACTACTGGTTTACTACCCAGCTTACATGGCTTTACTTTTTCTTTTCTTCTCTATATCACTGCTTTGCTTCTCTTCTCTTTGTCTGCTCTGCTTTGCCATTTAAGATTTGATTGAGGTTTTCATAAGCTTTATTTAGATATGAAGGTTTATTCAAATTGTCCCCTTTATTCAAGTGGCATTTTCTCCTCCCGCCCAAAACCCTCCTTTAGCCTGTGCAAATGCCCATCCCTTCCGACAACAAGCCATTGTAAACGCACTGACCCGAGATAGTTCAACTCTCGCACATGATTTCTCTCTCCCTATCATAAGTCACTCTTTCCACAATACGGTGCTAGCCTAAGAGAGACATTGAGCCCAGACATCAAGCCCAGACGTCGAGCCCACCTCAAGCCCATACGTAAAGCCCAACCCTTGAGCACACTGTTAGGGGCTTAGATCAAAAGGGGATGGTGGAAGGGAATAATTTGAGCAGTCGGTGGAAAGAAGGGTTTCAGTTCGGCAAAACATTATGCGAGATGAAGCTAAGTGTTGAGTTCGTGTGTTACAAAGTGAAGTAGATGGGTGAAGCTGATACGATGTCGTGTGACCAGGGAATTACAGTGTCGTTTCAGAAGGAATGAAGTGTTGCGTTTAAGAGTTTAACTAAGTGCTGCGTTTTGGAAGGAAAGGGTAATACGGCATCATCTTGTTTAGAAGAGCTGCTGCTGACTTATTGAATCCGTTACGCACACATCTGCTGCCTGAAGCAAAAAGGGAATAAAAACAGTTGTCAATTATCTGTACTCTCTGACATCCATGACTATAAGGATGGAAGGAGGGGTGCTAATTTGTTTTATCTGAAAAGCATTGTATGAACGTACTATTGGAGGTTAGGGACCCTCGAAGATCCCGTAGCAATACAAGCAATTAGTATTTCCATTTTCAGCATCTGTTCTTACATCTTTTCATCACCATTACTGCATTACATTCCATTCCCACCCATCACATATATCTGGAGTCATAACAATTGGTATCAAGTGCCGTCGATCCTACCCATTCCTACCCAAAACAATTCCTACCCATAATACATCATTCAATATCCAACCCAGAAAACACCACACAAACACCCACCACCATGGCCGAAAACATAAGATCCAAACACTAACATGAAGTCTTGCAGAATCAGTTGGAGACTCACCAAAATGAAATCCTGGAATTGAAAACAGATGTTAGTACAATGAAGAATGATGTCCAGGAAATTAAGGATATGTTGCGTACCCTTTTTGCACAGCCACACAATCCACCCCCTCCCCCAATCAACCCAGAAATGCCTCTGGAAGTGGAAAATCCATATCCACGAAAGTTCAACCTCAGGGGAGTCAAACTTGATTTTCCTCATTTTCAAGGAGTTAATCTAGCTGCGTGGCTTTTTAAAGCCAACCATTACTTTGAGTTTCACCAAACGCCACTAGCACAGAGGCTGTTGATGGCCTCATACCACATGGAAGGTGATACCCTCGTATGGTTCCAAAATGCTGCAGAGGGAGGGTTCTGCCGTGATTGGGACACTTTTTTCAGGTCGTTGCTCCTTCGTTTCGGGCCGACAACATATGACGATCCCATGGAGGCATTAACAAGACTCAAACAGACCAGCTCAGTGGCTGGATATATGGCAGAGTTTGAAACATTATCCAACCGTTTGAGGGGCCTATCGGATTTACATAAGCTGAGTTGTTTCCTCAGTGGCTTGAAGGACGAGATTCGCATCCCAATCCGCATGTTGAATCCTGTGAATTTAAATGGAGCCTATGGATTAGCAAAAATGCAAGAAGAATATCACACCAGTACAAAGAAATTCAATAAACTAATGGGGGAAAAGATTGCTACACCGATGGAAGGGAGTCCTTATTCCAAGGATAATTACAGCAAGTGGAAGAAACCAGGGGGTTTTACTAAACCTGTAACCTCCATGCACATGGATGAGAAATGACGAAAGGGGTTGTGCTATCATTGTGATGAGAAATGGAACCCAACACACACTTGCAAGAACCCCAGAATTTATTTTTTGCAAGTGGATGAAGAAGTAGTAGATGAGGAAGAGAAGGAAGCTAGTGAGAAGGAGGAAGAAAATAAGCACATACAGATTCTGTCCAGCAGCAAGGATGAACTGGAGATTTCCTTGGCTGCCATAGCTGGAACTCCTACAGTGCGCACTATGAGGTTGGTGGGAAGTATTAAAGGAGAGCAAGTGGTAATTCTAGTAGACTCGGGCAGCTCACACAACTTTATAGATACTGCTCTGGTCTCGAAATTGCAGCTACCAGTGGATTATTTAGTAAATTTAAAGGTGAGGATAGCTTATGGTCAAGGCCTAAACAGTGAAGGGTTGTGTCGAACAGTGCAATTAAAGGTGCAAGGTAACTTACTACAACTTCCTCTACATTTACTAGATCTAGCTGGTTGTGATATTGTATAAGGGGTTCAATGGTTAGAAACCTTGGGCCCTATCACGTGGGATTTTTCCAAGTTGCTTATGAACTTTATGTGGAAGGGGAAAACCATAGAATTTAAAGGGCTGAAATTGAGCCCTTCAGTGGTGGAGGATAGTGAGAAGACATTAAAGGCAACTATAGCCAAAGGGAAGTGAATTCTCTTACAAATTATGTGTGATGAAGGTGAGGAACCCGACTGTGGGAAGATGGATGGGCAATTTTCAGAGCTGTTGGAGGATTTTAGTGAGGTTTTTAATGAACCCCAAGGGCTACCACCACCTCGTAACTATGACCATCGTATAATCCTCAACGAAGGCACCCAACCTATCACAAATAGACCCTACCGATACCCTTGCTACCAGAAAACAGAAATTGAAAACATTGTGGCTGAATTGTTGAAGTCGGGAGTGGTTAGACCAAGTTCTAGCCCCTTTTCCTCTCCTGTTTTACTGGTTTGTAAAGCCGATGGCAGTTGGCGGCTTTGCATGGATTATAGGGCACTTAATAGGGAGACAGTAAAGGCAAAGTTTCTCATTCCAGTTATAGATGAATTACTAGATGAGCTCTTTGGGGTGGTGATTTTTTCTAAACTTGATTTGCGTTCAGGTTATCACCAAGTGAGGGTAGTGCCTAGTGACATTCCTAAAACAGCCTTTCGGACCCATGACGGACAATACAAGTTTTTAGTGATGCCTTTTGGTCTTACTAACGCTCCAGCCACATTTCAAGGGTTAATGAACGATATATTCAAACCTTTTTTGAGAAAATTCGTACTTGTATTTTTTGACGACATCTTGGTATATAGTAAATAGAGAGAAGAGCATGTGAATCATTTGAAAGAGATTTTGAAGATGCTGAAACAACACTGTTTGTATGCAAAAAAATCCAAGTGTCAATTTGGGGTGGCTGAAGTTGATTATTTAGGCCATATCATTAATTCTGAAGGGGTAATGGCAGATTCTTCCAAGATTAAAGCCATGCTAGAATGGCCTGAGCCTAAGAACGTGAAGGCCTTACGAGGATTCCTAGGGCTCACGGGTTATTACAGGAAATTCATTCGAAATTATGGGCTTATTGCTGCCCTCTCACCTCCTTGTTGAAGAAAAACTCTTTTTCTTGGAACTTGGAGGCCAGCAGGGCATTTGCAGCTTTGAAATAAGCTGTCTCCCATCCCCCGGTTCTTAAACTACCGAATTTCAGTAAATCCTTTGTGATTGAGTGTGATGCCAGTGGGAAAGGCATTGGGGCTGTTTTAATGCAAGAAGGTAGACCCTTAGCTTATATGAGTAAGGCTCTAAAAGGGAAGGCATTGCTGTTGTCCACTTACGAAAAAGAATTATTTGCCTTAGTTACAGCAATGCAGCGTTGGAGACCTTACTTATTGGGTTAGTCCTTTGTTGTTAAGACTGACCAGCAGGCTTTGAAGTTCTTGTTGGAGCAGAAGGTGGGTACAGTTGCACAACAGAAGTGGATCACGAAGCTCATGGGGTTTGATTTCTGTATTGAGTACAAAAGGGAGAAAGATAATAAGGTGGCCGATGCCCTTTCGAGGAAAATGGAAGGAAATGAAAAGGGAGAGGGTTGCTTAGCCTTGATAACTTTTCCTACAGTGGAATGGATTGAAGAATTAAAAAATAGTTATAAGGCTTCAGCTGAGATGGCTGATTTGCTAGATAAACTGCAGTACAACATTTCCGTCCCTCAAGGGTATACTGTCCAGCAAGGGATTATTCTTAAGAAAGGCAGGATTGTGTTAGTTCCAGATTCCAATTTTAAGAACAAGGTGATGGATTATCTACATGTGGATCCACAAGCTGGTCATACAGGTTTTTTAAAATCCTATCAACGGGCTAAGCGAGAATTTTTTTGGAAGGGAATGAAAAATGATATCAAACGGAAAATAAGGGTGTGTGATGTTTGTCAGGTGAACAAGAGTGAAACAATGGCCCCACCAGGTCTATTAGAACCCTTACCTATTCCCAACCAAGCTTGGTCTGATATTTCCTTAGATTTTATCGAAGGGCTGCCATTATCGAATGGAGTTAGTGTCATATTGATGGTAGTGGACCGATACACTAAGTATGACCATTTTTTTGCTTTATCTCACCCTTACACTGCTCAAGGAGTTGCGCAGATATTCATGGATCAGGTTTTCAAGCTGCACGGACTTCCTAAATCGATAGTTTTGGACCGTGACACAGTATTTTTAAGCTCTTTTTGGAAGGGTTTATTTGAATTACAGGGATCTACACTGAGTTTTAGTTCAGCCTACCATCCTCAGTCTGATGGACAAACTGAGGCTCTTAATAAGTGTCTAGAAACTTATTTACGTTGTTACACAGGCACTAAACAGAGATAATGGAGTAAGTGGCTTCCCTTGGCAGAAAATAGCTACAACAGTTCTTATCATACGTCAACAAAAATCTCACCTTTCGAAGTGCTGTATGGGTATCCTCCCCCTCGTCTACTGTCATATATACCAGGTACTTCAGCTATAGAGGCAGTGGACCAATTCCTGAAGACAAGAGAATAGATCAAGGAGCTGTTAAAGGCAAATCTCGAGTGGGCTCAAAACCGTATGAAATTTTTTGCAGATCAAAGGAGAACCAAGAGAAGTTTCAAGATTGGAGAGTGGGTGTACTTACGTTTGCAGCCCTATCGACAGAACTCAGTGGTGAGACGTCGGAATCTAAAACTGTCTCCGAGGTTCTTCAGACCATTTAAGATTCTTCAGAGGCTTGGAACCGCCACTTATCGCTTAGAGCTTCCAGCATCATCACACATACACCCGGTATTCCACGTTTCTTGTCTAAAGAAGAAACTTGGATCTCAGATTCAACCCATACCAACACTGCCACCCACGGATAAAGAAGGGAAAATCTCACCAGAACCAGAGAAGGTGGTGGATCGACGCTTGAAGAGGCTTGGGGACCGTGCTGTAACAGAGGTACTGGTTAAGTGGGTCGGGGCTCCTTCCGAAGACAGTACCTGGGAGCTACTCTGGAAACTGCAAGAACGTTACCCACACCTTGTGGGCAAGGTTCTTTAAGCGAAAGGGATTGTTAGGGGCTCAGATCGAAAGGGGATGGTGGAAGGGAATAATTTGAGCAGTCGGTGGAAAGAAGGGTTTCAGTTCGGCAAAACATTATGCGAGATAAAGCTAAGTGTTGAGTTGGTGTGTTACAAAGTGAAGTAGATGGGTGAAGCTGATACGATGTCGTGTGACCAGGGAATTACGGTGTCGTTTCAGAAGGAATGAAGTGTTGCGTTTAAGAGTTTAACTAAGTGCTGCGTTTTGGAAGGAAAGGGCAATACGGCGTCGTCTGGTTTAGAAGAGCTACTGCTGGCTTATTGAATCCGTTACGCACACACCTGCTGCCTGAAGCAAAAAGGGAATAAAAACAGTTGTCAATTGTATGTACTCTCTGACATCCATGACTATAAGGATGGAAGGAGGGGTGCTAATTTGTTTTATCTGAAAAGCATTGTATGAACGTACTATTGGAGGTTAGGGACCCTCGAAGATCCCGTAGCAATACAAGCAATTAGTATTTCCATTTTCAGCATCTGTTCTTACATCCTTTCATCACCATTACTGCATTACATTCCATTCCCACCCATTACATATATCTGGAGTCATAACACACACCTCCACATCGCGCCTCCTACGATGAGGATACTTTTGTTGGGTCCTCTACATCGCACCTCTTGTAGTATGGAGAAATCACTTGAATATTTTCCTTCTAACTTGAATATCAATACAAGTGATTTTAATTTGTTATTCAAATTCTCTTATGGATGTCTTTGAGCATCTGGTATCATGCCAGGAGCGTCTCATATAATCCCAGGGGCAACCATTTGCATAAGAAACCTATTAACATGGTTCAATGGTATCAAAAATAAATTAACACGTAAGACGAGCAAGATTAACATATTTTAAAGCATCGTTTCTGTTTCGTTTTTTAATCCAAATATAATGGGAGTGCCATTATTATTTGTGCATTGATCTTTTCTTGCGTATGTGCACTGTTGTTTGTAGCTAAAAAAATCTATTGAGTCAGATTTTTAACAATACCAAACATAAGAATTTAAACAATCCTACTATGTTCACTGTTGAAGGACCACACATACAAATCTCCCCGCCTCATATTAACAATACCAAACATAATATGTAGTTTGAGTCCAACATCATATAACAAAGTCTCAACAAAAAACTAGAAAAATTTCCAACCTCATTGATTGGTTAAATTAAAGTAGCATCCATATTAATAGAAATAGAAATATATAAAAAAAAAATCCACAACACTAAATGGAACCCGCCCTATATCTACGCAAGAGAATCTTCGTTTTGCATGTTTTATTCTGAATTTCTTTTCGGGTAGCTTCTATTTCTATTGTTGACCTGCACTTAGATCCCCCTTACTCAACTGATATATCGTTCTGACTAGTATTTGCCATCAACGGTCCATTCATTGCTTGGAGATGTTCTATTATAGTCATACCATATTCAGAGATTTCAGGATCTACCCAAGTGGAAAACTTGTATGATCGACCATACTACAAAAAAAAAAAAAACAGCAAACATGTGGATCAGGCTTGGTTTTCAAGCACAAAGACATGGTTAAAATATGGCATCTTACTTGCCAATTCTTACAAAAAAAAAATCTTCTACCATAATCTGCACCCTTACGAAGAGTCTTTAGGCTTGCTTTCACACCACACCGACATATTGGATCGTAGATGTTGATCTAAAAGTTGAACTTGACATAGAATTTTTAGACATTTTACGCTACCAAAGTTGAGTTTTACACTACCAAACCTGCATTATAAAAGTGAGAGAAATTTAATGAATTTACAGAAAAATGTAGATTCTTCTTAGCTCTAAATATGCACAAAGGCCAAAAGAGCAAGTGATAAGAGCAAAGTAAAGTAATGATACAAATCTCCAAAAACAAAGACCCACCTCTTTGGATCCAAGAACCCCACAAAGACACCATATCCTAAAAATACAAAATAGAGTGCAAAGGGAAGACAGAAAAAGCCCACTTAAGCAAATCCGAGTACTTGAAAAGTCAAGAGAGACAAAGGAAGCCCAAGAGGGCACCGGTATAGAGTCTCAAAGATCACCAGACCTTGAGGCCATGGACAGAATGTAGACTTGTTAAATAGATCAAATTAGATAAACCAATCACTCAACCCCCAATCTCACCACATTGGTTTAAGGTTTTTAATGGAGTACTTCATGGGCTAAGACAAAAGGGTTTGCTACAAGGAGGAATTAAGAGAGGGATTGGAGGAGTGCGTGTAATCTAGGAATGACAATATTGTGGAAAATGCAAAAGAGGTAAGGGTGGTGTAATAGTATTAGAGGTACTGCAATCCCAAGGAGTTGCCCCCAAGTGATGAAGGCCTTGTCTTGGGGTATCACTACATCAGCCCAAGAGACTATTCTCGGTCCAACACTCTATTCCTATATTTTTTTACTGCTTTCCTTAAAGCAGGAATTGACACGACTCCTATCCACAGAGACAAGTTGAATGTGATTCATTGTCGCGCGCGTAATCATCTAGCGATTTCTACCCGCCACAATCCACCAGCCCTACAATTTTTTAAAATTTAACTCTTGGTGCAAGAACAACACAAATCTTCTTAGAAAATTTAACTCTCATTAATATAGTTGTTGATATCGATTCCCTTTTCTCATTTCCCCTTCCAAGGCTTAGAGCACTCTCAATACTTTGTGTATATTTGCTTTATAATACATTATTAAAATTTATTTTTTGTATTTTAACTACTGACATTTACAATATATCATATATTAGTTTATCTATTTTTTTTATATTATTTAAATATTATTTTTTAATATTTTATTAATTTCAAGTATTTTTTCTAAAAATTTGCAATATCTCCATATCTTTTTATATTTACAATATCTAATCATATACAATAGAATAGAATTTCGTCCTATACAAAAAATAAATAAAACAATTATAAGCAAAAAAAAAAAAAATGAAATCAAAAGATGAAAAAGATTTGACTATATTATGAGATAAAAAATTAGAAATATTAGATGCATGGAAATCATTTCATTCCTAGTTATGCATCTAGCAAAATATTAAAACCCATTTCATCTAACAAGTGTTGAGAGGAAGACAAAGTGGAAAGAGATCAAATGAATAAAATAAATTTTACATAGGATGAATAGTGCCAACTTAAATGTAGAGGGATAACTGTAAAAAAATGTAAAATGAAGATAAAATACATGATTCATTGGAGCTCTGTTTTGGACAAATAATTAATTTAATTATCGTCTTTTGACCACCTTCGAAGGTTTTTGGGATGATTTTGAACGCTGAAAAAGTTCTGATTTCTTATAGTGCTCAAACAATACACATTGCACTGTCACAACAATAAGCGAGTGTCTTACATGCATGCGTCCAAAGTGGCACGTGCATGGGCACCACTCATCACCCGATCACTAGAACTCAAATTGTCACACACATCGCTAGCTACATTAGATTCTTTCACCTCGGATCTTTTAAGACCTAATCATAGGCCACGTCAATCAATGAGGTCCCGTAAACCAAACCCCAATTATTTGGGATAAACAGGGACGTAAAGGACATGAAGAACGTGCAGGACCGTTGCATGCAGCATCCATGCAACGAGGAAGGCAGACGAGACCGACTCAAGGCCAGTGGGAGTTACGTACAAATGGGTGTTCAGTAGTTATGCAATTGGCGTCAATTTCTTTCCGTTAGTTTTATTCCGTTTTTATGTATTTGCATGCTCTGTTTTGCATTGTAGTTCAGTTAGTAGTCCCGCAAGTTTTCCTTTTATTTCGATTTGAAGTGTAAGTGATTCTGCTATTTAAGCAGCCAAGAACTACTAATGATATTATGCAAGTTTATTCAATCTGTGGTACATTCTCACCCGAAGAGAAAACAAATTATCTTAGTATTTTTTAATCTCTAAGTTTGGGACCTATCATTGGTCTCAGCGCCAGGTTATTTATGGAAACCAACAAAGAGCATATTGAGCAGTTGGAGGTTGGGCTTGATGGAGTGCAGGAGGGGTTACATCGGATGGAGAGCGGCATGGCAAACAGGCTTCGTCATTTGGAAGAAACTCTCAATCGCCTCTCTGATGTTTTGCTCGCAAACCAGGAGAACCCCAACCAAGGAAACCATCACCAAGAAGGCAACAATGGAGGACGGATGGTTGTATCATCCAAAACATCAAAGCTTGAATTTCCTAGATTTTCAGGAGATGATCCGACGAAGTGGTTCAATCGTGTGAACTAATTTTTTGAGTTCCAGAATACTCCCGAAGCCCAGAAAGTTTCTTTGGCCTCCTACCATTGGAAGGCGAAGCCAACCAGTGGTGGCAGTGGATCTGTAGGATATTTCAAGAAGATGGACGTGTACTCTCGTGGATAAACTTTGAAGATGAACTATGGGCTCGCTTCGGGCCTTCGGAATGCGAAAATTTTGACGAAGCCCTTTCGAGGATTGGACAAACTGGGTCCTTGCGTGAATACCAGAGGGAATTTGAATGCTTGGGCAACTGAGTCAGAGGTTGGACACAAAAGGCTCTTGTGGGGACGTTCATGGGTGGTTTGCGGACGGGATTCGAATGTTTAAACCACAAACATTGAAAGATGCCATAAGCCTCGCACGCATGAAAGATGACCAACTAATGAGACAACGGAGGTTCATAAGGCCTCCACCTCCGGTGCGAGCACCCCTAGCTCTTCCTCCAGTAAACTGAACAGCACCAGCAGCACCTGTCACCCCTGTTCGACGTCTAAGTTGGGAAGAAATGCAGCTTAAGCGACTCCACGGCTTATGTCTTAATTGTAACGAATGTTTTACCACAAGGCATAGATGTCAAGGGCCCCGAATTCTTGTGTTGGAGGGACGCGAGGACGGTGAAAATGTCAAATGTGGTGATGTAAGCGAAGAACAACCAGTGGAAGAGAACCATGAAGGGCCTATCAAACCAACGATTACTTTGCATGCGTTAACAGGTTGGACAACGCCTAAGACCATGCGAGTAGCTGCCAGGACCGGTGCCTATGACATCATTACATTAATCGACAGTGGGTCAACTCACAATTTTATTAGTGAGCGTATGGCCAACCTACTACGATTACCAGTAATGCCGACTGAAGCCTTCACAGTACAGTTAGCTAACGGAGAAAATCTTCGATGCCACGGGAGGTTCGATAAGGTACCAGTAAACTTGCAAGGCATAAATTTTTCCTTAAATCTGTACTCTTTACCCCTCACAGGGTTGGATTTAGTTCTGGGAATTCAATGGCTCGAGTTACTCGGGTCCGTGGTTTGCAACTGGAAATGGTTAACCATGGAATTTTTATGGGAAAACTAGACCAAACGTTTGGTAGGGATCGATGGCCAAGATATTCAAACAGCATCACTCAAAGAAATATCCAAGGAAGTTCGCCCAAGCCATACAATCCTTGCTTTTTGCCTACAGATCGCTAAGAAGGACCCACAGGACAACATACACCCGAGCATGCAAGCAGTGCTACGAGAATTCTCTGATGTATTTACGGAGCCTTCAAGTTTACCACCTGTCTGAGAGGTTGATCACAGCATTCCCCTGAGAGAAGGAACCGAGCCAGTTAATGTGCGACCATACCGATACGCACATTATCAAAAAGAGGAGATTGAGAAACAGGTCCAAGAAATGCTAAACTAAGAACTTGTTCAACCTAGCACGAGCCCTTTTTCGTCACTGGTTCTGTTGGTGAAGAAAAAAGAAGGTAATTGGCATTTTTGCACTGATTATCGCGCACTCAATGCAGCAACCATTAAGGATCGGTTTCCGATCCCCACCAAGGAGGACATGTTGGATGAACTCTATGGTGCCTCGTATTTTACCAAGCTAAGGGCTGGGTACCACCAAGTACGAGTAAATCCTCTTGATATCCCTAAAACTGCTTTTCGAACGCATAATGGACATTACGAATACTTGGTCATGCCATTTGGCTTATGTAATGCACCATCTACCTTTCAAGCCATTATGAATTCAATTTTTTGTCCTCATCTTAGAAAATTCATATTAGTTTTCTTTGATGACATATTGGTTTATAGTCCTACTTGGGACACACATTTAGTACATGTAAAGCAGACCTTGGAGATATTGAGGAAGCACCAATTCTTTGTCAAGGCTAGTAAATGTGCATTTGGGCAACAAGAATTGGAGTATTTGGGGCATATTGTTACTAACCAAGGAGTAAAAGTGGACGGAAGTAAAATAGAAGCAATGGTGGCATGGCCACGGCCTACTAATATTTCAGCACTACGGGGTTTTCTAGGCTTGACAAGTTATTACCAGAAGTTCGTCCAAAATTATGGCGTAATAGCGCGGCCTCTTACCAACCTCCTCAAGAAGGGCCAATTCTGATGGAATGAAGAAGTCGAGTCTGCATTCCTTGCACTCAAACATGCCATGACCACCACACCTACATTAGCAATGCCAAATTTCAACGACTCTTTCACCATTGAGACAGATGCATCTGGTGAAGGAATTGGAGCTGTACTGTCACAACAAGGCAAACCGATGGCATTCACGATTTGAGCCCTTGGAGTGACTAAGAAATCCTGGTCCACTTACGCCAAAGAAATGTTGGCCATCATAGAAGCTATACGTTTATGGCGTCCATACCTCTTGGGTAAGAAATTCTACATTCAAACTGATCAGCGGAGTCTCAAGTTTTTTTTAGAACAACGGATGGTCATGCCAGAGCAGCAAAAATGGGTAGCTAAGCTTTTGGGATACGACTACGAGATAGTCTACCGACCTGGATGGGAAAACTCTGCTGCCGATGCACTATCGAGTAAACAAGGTAGCCCTATTCTCCATAGCATTTTTATTCCACAAGTCAGCATATGGGAAGACATCAAACAAGCGGCAACGAAGGACCAATATATCCAATCAATGGGTCATATGGCAACTGACCAACCCGAGGGTCCATACACATGGAGGCAGGGGTTACTCTTCTTCAAAGGCTGGGTCGTTATCCCAGACAACAGAGCCCTACGCAGTAATTTATTACATGAAATTCATGACACCAAGGTTGGTGGACACTCAGGCGTTTTACGCACATACAAGAAATTAGGACAGCAATTCTATTGGCCTGGCATGCATAAATCAGTCCAAGAATACGTCAAAGGGTGCAAGGTATGTCAAAAAGTCAAGACTGAAACACTAGCTTCGGCAGGGCTCCTTCAACCGCTGCCAATTCCATGCCGGGTGTGGGACGACATCACCTTAGATTTTATTGAAGGCCTTCCGACCTAAAGATACAATTATGCTGGTTGTCAACAGGTTGAGTAAGTCAACTCATTTCCTTTCTTTAACCCATCCCTTTACTGCTAAAACGGTGGCAAACAAATTTGTAGAGGGAACTATCAAGCTCCACGGGATGCCCCAGTCCATTATTAGTGACCGAGATCCAGTTTTCATTAGCAAGTTTTGGCAAGAATTCTTCAAGATGTCTGGCACCAAGTTGCAACTCAGTTCTGCGTACCACCCACATGGATAGACGGAAGTCATCAATCACTGCCCCGAGCAATACCTTCGTTGTTTCGTGCACCAGTGGCCACGTAAGTGGAGCTCTTATTTACCTTGGGCAGAATATTGGTATAATACCACATACCATATTTCTAAGGGAATGACTCCATTCCAGGCACTATACGGAAGGCTGCCTCCCGCCATTCCATCATACAAGAGGGACTTTTGCCAGTACACGAAATGGATCAACAACTAATGACTTGCGATGAACTACTCCAGCAACTGAAGATTAACTTAGCAAGCTCAGTTAATCGAATGAAACAAATGGCATACCACAAGCGAAGGGATCTTTCGTTCGACATCGGCGAACGGGTGCTGTTGAAGCTACACCCACACTGCCAACAAACGACCTTCAAACGGGTCCATCAGAAATTGGCTAGTCGATTTTACGGACCCTATGTAATCTTACAGAAATGCGGACCGATCGCGTACAAATTAGAGTTACCAGAAGGCACACGCATCCACCCAGTTTTTCATGTGTCACTACTTAAACGATACCAAGAGAATGAAGGACTTGCAGAACCATAGCAGACAACGTTGCCACCCATCTCCGATGAAGGAGTTGTCGAAGTCGAACCACAAAAGATTCTGGACACCCGTTGGATTAAACAGGGAGGCCAGCTTGTCGAAGAAAGCTTAGTGCAGTGGAAGCAGCTTCCGACGAAGGATGCCACCTGGGAACCCACACAGAAATTACTGGACGAATTCTCGCCTATGATCCTTGGGGACAAGGATCCGCTGAATGGGAGGAGTATTGATAGCCCACGTCAGTCAATGAGGTCCCGTAAACCAAATCCCAAATATTTGGGATAAACTGGGACGTAAAGGACGTGAAGAACGTGTAGGACCGTTGCATGCGACATGCATGCAACGAGGACGGCAGACGAGACCGGGTCAAGGCCAATGGGAGTTACATACGAATGGGTCTTCTTCAATAGTTACGTAATTGGCATCAATTTCTTTCCGTTAGTTTTATTTCGTTTTTATGTATTTGCATGCTCTGTTTTATGCTTTGTTTTACGTGTGTTGTAGTTCAGTTAGTAGTCCCGCAAGTTTTCCTTTTATTTCGATTTGAAGTGTAAGTGATTCTGCTATTTAAACAACCAAGAACTATTAATGATATTATGCAAGTTTATTCAATCTGTGGTACATTCTCATCCGAAGAGAAAAAAAATTATCTTAATATTTTTTAATATTTAAGTTTGGGACCTATCACCTAACCATATATCTCTCTGCCCACGCCTCTACAATGTAGAGTCTACATTGCGCCTATGCTTCTGATCGAATGCCTTCGTTAAATCCTACCTATTTAACTGCTTCCCATAAAGCTAGGTGTCGACACACAAGTTAATGAATGCCTGATCCATTGCTGCTATGTATCTAAACACCAATCAATATTGCTGTAAAAAAACCTCCTTAATTATGGTCTCCAATCCAACCTGAATCATTCCTGCTCTCAAAAGTTATTGCTTCTTGTTATGGGAAAACGCAAGAGATCACTGTCTTCTTGTGGGTCTTTAGGGGTGAGGTCTTGATGGGTCTAACATGGGCTTCTATCATCTCTTTACTCTACTCCAACTTATGATTTCATGAGTTGTTGATAAATAAAGGTGAATATATTTTTTTTTACATTTAAATTGGCTTGGTTTTTTATATCCAAATTATCAATCGTAGGGTACGTTTAGATGTTGAACTGAGTTGAATTGAGTTGAGATGATAAAATATTATTAGAATATTATTATTTATTATTATTATTATTTTAAAATTTAAAAAAGTTGAATTCTTTATTATATTTTGTGTTAAGATTTGAAAAAATTATAATAATAAGTTGAGATTAATTGAGATGATTTTAGGTTCCAAACGAAGCCTAAAATGTTTATTAGTAAAAGAAAAATAGTAAGCTTTTCAGAATTTTCTCTATGATTATTCAAATATTAGTTCCTGAATAATGTTTATTATTCCTATGTAAAAGCATTAGTATTGGTTTATGCATATGCATATGCAAAATTACCTCTTTTGCATATCCACTTTGCCATTCAAGCAAAATTCTCACATTGGCTTATGCATATTTGAAACAAAATAATAATAAAATATTATTATTTTATTATTATTACTTTTTTGCTAAAATCTATTTTTTTATATATATTTTACAATTAACATCCACTACATACATTTGACATTAATAATACAAATATAATAATAAAAAATATAATTTTTTAATAATAATATATTAAAAATATAATAAAATAAAAAAAATATATATAATATATTATAATAATAAAATGAATGTGCAAGTGAATGTTTTTTTTGTTGTTGAAGGAGTGAGAAAATGAAAGGATTGTGTGAGAGAGAGTGTGAGGAGAGAGAATTAATTATTAAAATATAATATGTAGGGTGAATAGTTGTTATCTAAATTTAGATAACAACTGTTCATAGGTAGCCAAATTTATAGATATGCATAAGTCAATGTGGATGATTTTAGGGTCATATTATACAAATATGACTTTAGATATAGATATGCATAGACCAATGCCAATGCTCTAATAATGTATATATGATGGAAATTGCTTGGATGTATATCCTTAAAAGAAAAATAGATATTTGTTTTTTTTTTTTTTTGTGATAAAAATAATTACTTACGATGAAAATAGACTCATTTTAATTAAAAAAAAAAAAACTTCAAAAACATGTCTAAAATACACAAACAAAATCAACTAGCGGTGGCTGTGAGCCATCCAATGTATGACAGTTTCAGGATATATACAAATTACTAACAAGTACAGGCTGGCTGGCCTGCATAAAGATCTATGGTCTATCGGTAGGATCGAAGAACGGCTCCACAAAATGTGCATATGATGGCTTTCCAGGATTTCCAATAGAAAGGCACATGACAAAATCTTGTAGCTGTCTTCATATCCGCCACGCTTGCCCCGCTCCCGCACCGCGAACAGGTTCCTGCCGCCGGCTTGCTCCGACGCACCTTCCGCTGTTGATCGACCAGAAAACAGAAACAGACCATGTGTTATTTGCGGGTATATTAATGTATATATGTGGAACTTACTGCTGCTACAATACGAGGCCTACATCACACACCACGCAAGACTAAAATATATATATATATATATATATATATATAGTATAGTGCATGGGATGAGTTAAAGGTCGAACGAGTTGGGAGAGCATCGTAGGCATAGCAGCCGTTGGATTGATGGATTGTGGTTGAGGCTGGATCATTTAAGTAGTGGGAAAATGCGTAGCTTTGAAGCTTCTCTGTTCTGATCTACTGTGACTGAAGTCTGAAAGGCTTGTGGTATTGTGCCACGTGTAATAATGTAGATGGAAATAATAACCATGCCTGGATGGTAGCAAGATCTGGTGCATGACGTGGACAAGAGGAAGGGCTGGTAATGATCCTGTAATAACTAAGCGGGGGTTTCAATGAAACTGAAATATGTGGGTGGCAGTTGGTTGGTACCTGTTGATTTTGGTGTGGGCAAGTCCTAGTCAAGGGGCCGGCCAATGGGATACCTTCGATAGCCTTTTTGCATGCATATACACGTGTTAATTTGCATAATGACGTGCATGTATATTTTTTTTTTTCTTAAATGAAAATTTTTTTTCTCAAATATTTAATTTGTTCTTCTCATCATAAGAGTTTAATTTAGTAAAAAATTGATTTTTTATTAAAATTTTGTAGTGTAAAAAAAAGTTACTTTGTTGATTTATGTAAGAATTAAGAATATTTTGAATTGGAAAATGATACACACGCAATCTTTTTTACAGTCTTTTATATAATCATGTTTTAAATAAATGATATTTTGATAAAATAACTTGTAAAAAATAATATCATTTACAAAAACATCATTATTTTAAAATATATTTATATAAAAAGCTGTAAAAAAAGGACATTACATGTATAATCAAACGAATGAATAATCTCTTTTGATTTTGAAATTTAGTTTTTTTTTATTTCGTGATTAAGTAAATATTTTTTAATAATATTACGAATTTTATTTTAAATATTTAAAAATCATGTAAAAAAAAAAAAAACACAGTGCATTAGCGGGAGCCCCGCTGGTGGGCGTAGACGGTAGACCCACCCTAAAGATTATATATCGGTATATCATACCATTAAATATTGAGAAGGACATCATTAGTTTACTTCACACACTGAAATAACGTGCAAGCTCTCTCATACCTATTGAATATATTTAAATTTAAGCTAGAGATATCTTGATGCTAATTTAATCTACTACCTATCATTATTTTTTAAATAAAATTAATAATTTAATTGGATATATTACTTTTATTTTATAAATTTAATAGTAGTGCTAAATACAAGCTTAAGTTGTGCAAGCCTTACATAGGCCCTTGGTAGAAAAGTGAGTCCCACTTAAAAGAACAGTACATCTTTTTAATACTAAAGGGACTGTAAAAGCTTGTATATCTGGGAGGAACAATACATAACAATAGAGCACCAAATGGATGGAGATGAGCGTTATTTCATCCCTTCTTTTGGAAGTACAAGCAATTAAACAATGAGGCACGACTTGATCATGTAAATTAATGTTGATGTGGGCAACTCGACATCTGATTCCTTTGAAGTCCGTCAATGACTTTGGTGGGATAACATGCTGCTACTATTAATACAATCTAATGACTCAATTTCTCAACAAGTATATAGTACCGGACCGGTAGAACCCAAAATACAACAGTAACAATGTGTTTCAGCTAATCTACATTCATTGAATTAGCAAAACATAAATACAGAAGGAAATACATCAAGAGGTGTGACTGCAAAGCAAGCCAAGAACCGGCGAGGAACGAACGATTTAAGATATCGAACTCTTTGGGCAAGTCAGGCGAGATCAAATCGCAAATAACATCTCGGTTCAATATGTTCAAGGTCATAGTGCTGCCATCATGGTCCCTCTTGCTGCATCCCTCTTCATCTCAGCAGCCTTGCCACTGCCTCGGAAATACATGTAAACTTGCTGCAGCATAGAGCCAGATAAGACAGCCTCAGAAACCAAAATGTACCGTGACCCCCACAATTATGCAGAGTTTAAGTCAAAATTGTTAAACCTGAATAACCCAGATACTGAGCAATGATTCAAGGCAAAAAAATGCAAATCCAATAAAGTAGAATATCTGCAAGTAAGAAAAAAAGCATTGTTAGTATTAGAGGACATGGTTGTAATTAGTATAGTTTATGAGTATACAATAGTCATTTGTATGTAATATGTATAGGATGTTGAATGTTAATGAAAATACGAATTCATTCTCTCTCTCTATGTTCGACTACATGGTATCAGAGAAAAGTGTAGTCAGTTAGTGGTGGTTGTGATTGTGCGATGGAGTTAGTGGTGGTTGTGCGACGGCACTGTGGTATCACCGTCGTTGTCTGTGGTGGTTAGTGGCCGTTGTCCTCTTCGTCGTTGGTGGCCAATATCTGTTTCAAGGTGTTTCTGGTGACCTCAGGTGTCGTCTCCAGTACTGGACACCAGAATCGAGATCGTCGGAGTTTTCTATGCACACCAGTGTCTCCCGTCGTCATCGGCTGCCAGAAACCCTGTTTATCGCTGGCGACGTCGACATCTCGAAGTGTTTGGTGGCAAGTCTCTACTATCCTATCCTATCCTCGACTACGTATGCCCCCAACCCGGAGTAAGGTTTTATTTCTATCCAGGATAACGTATGTTTGGTAACACGTATACAGGAAACTTATTACTGTTTAGGATAAGTTATCCTCGTTTGAGATAACCTATTCCAGTTTAGGGTTAGTTTTTTAAGCCGGTACCGGCGATACCCAAAACACACCCGATACAGGCCGATACAACCCGATACAGGTTGGTTCAGACCCGAAACAGAGCGGTTCAGACCCGAAACAGGCCGGTTCAGATCCGATATAGGCCGATTCTGAACTGATACTTGCTTGTTTCGGCCGATACATGCTTGTTTCGACCAATACAGATCCGAAATTTGGGTTTTTAATCTGGGTTTCTACTTTTCCAGATTGTCTCTCCCATTTTTTCATCCATATTTCATATTTTGTGTATTCTTGACTCCAAGTTGAATTGTTGTGATACTTTTCTCCATGACAACTAAATTTGAGTCAATGTCTCTTGCACCAAACATTAGTATGTCTATGACTTCGGTGAAGTTGAATGAAAAAAACTATATGTTGTGGTCAAAATCTGTTGAAATGTTTTTGAAAGGCAAGGGTCTTCGTCGTACTCACTTAATTGATCCAATGCCTGACTCAGCTAGTTCTATATTTGCTCAATGGGAGTAAGAAGATGCTCAAATATTGTCCCTAATGTTGAGCAATATTGAGCCTAATATTTGCACCAGTTTAATACATTTTGACACTGCTCAAGAGGTGTAGACGCATCTCAAACAGATGTATTTGGGTGCTGGGAACATAACTCATATTTATGAGTTGTGTCAGCAATTCTTTGGATTGGAACAGGATGCTTTGGGCCTGGAAGAATATTATTCTCAAGTGATAAGCATATGTGAAGAACTTAAAATGTATCAATCTATTACTTCTGATGTTTCAAGTATATGCTAAAACAACGGGAAGATTTTAATGTTGTTCGGTTTCTTGTTGGCTTAAAACCTGAGTATGAGTCAGTGCATTCTCAAATTCTGGCAAGTCCACAACTTCCCTCACTTCCTTATGTGTTCTCCCGACTTCAGCGAGCCACATTATCTGGACAAGGATCTCAGTTTTCTTCAAATCAGAGTAATGAGAGATCCGCTTTAGCTACCTCCTATGTTGCTTCACGTGGGGGGCGTGATGCCAGAGGTAATCGCACTCGAGGTCGTGAATCTCGTAAGTGCACTCATTGTGGTCGCACTAACCACTCAGTGGACTATTGTTGGGATCTCCATGGTAGACCATCTGGATCCGCTAATCAAGCTATTTGCCAAAATGCTACATCACCGTCAACGAGTTCCAACCCGACTCCAGAGATGATTAGCATATCGAATGATAAGTATGATCAGTTTTTGGCTCGCACACGAGCGACTTCATCTTCCATAGCTACTCATGCCCATTCAAGTACAGCGTCCGCCTGTCTTGTCTCAACTCAAGATCCATAAATCATCGATTCAGGAGCTAATGAACATTTGACCGGTTTGTCTTATTCCTTATCTAAGTTAGATACTTTGACATCTCCAAAGAGTGTTACTCTTACTAATGGTTCTCTTGCTAAAGTTACAGGCATTGGATCCATTGAGCTCACCAATTCTATATCCTGGTCATCTGTTCTATATGCTCTTAGTTTTTCCTTTAGTTTGTTGTCCATTAGTCAAATTACTCAAACTCTTCAATATTATGTGACATTTTATCCCTCTGTATGTATCTTTTAGGATCTCAAGACGAAGAAGAAGATTGGTACGGGGCATGAAGCTGGTGGTCTGTATTACCTTGATGTCAAATAGTCACCCACTCGAGCCCTCACATCCTCATCATCTGCTTTTGAATGGCATTGTCTCCTTGGACACCCATCTCTTTCTCTTTTGAAACGTCAAGTTAGGAATCTTGAAAATGCATCTTCCTTTCCCTGTGAAGCATGTCCGCTTAGCAAACACTATCGTGTCTTTTGTACCTCGAGTTGATAATCGAGCATCTAGTTCTTTTGAATTGGTTCACTCTGATATATGGGGACCCATCAAAATTGTATCAAATAAGTTTCAGTATTTTGTTACATTTATTGATGACTATTCTCGTATGACATGGTTGTTTCTAATGAAGGCACGATCTGAACTTCTTTCCATATTTGAAGTTTTTCGAAAAAGAAATTAAAACTCAATTTAGACAAAAAGTTCAAGTTTTACATTCTGACAATACTAAAGAATACAAATATAGTGTCTTTGCTACTTACTTAAGTAATAAATGAATTGTTCATCAAACTTCATGCTCTTATACACCCCAACAGAATGGGGTGGCTGAATGCAAAAATCGTCATTTGTTAAATCTAACCAGAGCACTTTTATTGCACATGCATGTTCCTAAACGTTTTTGGAGTGATGGTGTTCTTACTACATGTCACCTTATTAACCGTATGTCTTAATCAGTCCTCGATGGTTCCTCTCCATTCTCCATCTTGTTCCCTTCGTCTCCACCTTTTTCTCTCCCTCCAAAAATCTTTAGGTGTGTTTGCTATGTTCATAATCTTGGCCAGGCTTTGATAAGCTTGATCCACGTGCTACCAAGTGTTTCTTTGTTGGTTATTCTCGGACTCAAAAAGGATATCGCTGCTATAGTCCTGCTCTTAGACATTACTTCACTAGTGTTGATGTCACCTTCTTTGAGTCCATACCCTATTTCTTGACAACATCTTCAGTTGTTGAGTGTGATCCTCTACTATTACCTACTCTTACCCTTTCTCCTGCACACTCACCCACTTTTACCCAATCCTCCTTAGTTCCTTCCCTTGTTCCTTTATAGGTGTACTCACTTCGCGTGCGACCCCCAGCTCCCATGCCTCCACCAATCTTGTCTCTATCTTCAGATCCTGAGTTACCTAGTGCTTCAGACTCTTTACCTATTGCTCTTCGAAAAGGTACTCATTCTTGTGTTACTCAACATCCGATTGCCCAATATGTCTCCTGTCATGCTTAATATCCATTTTTTTCATGTTTTACTTCTCAACTTTCAAAACTTTATGTTCCTAAGACAGTTCATGATGCTTTATATGATTCGAAATGGAGGACAGCTATGAAAAATGAAATGGATGCTCTTCACCATAATGGGACATGGGATCTTGTTCCTCTACCACCTGGTAAACACCTTGTTGATTGTAGATGAGTATATACAATCAAATTTCATCCTGATGGGTCTATTGAACGTCTGAAAGCCCGTTTGGTTGCTAAGGGTTACACTCAAACTTATGACATTGCCAAAATTTCCTCTATTCGAATATTGATCTCTTGTTGCTAACTTGGATTGGCCCTTATTTCAGTTGGATGTTAAAAATGCATTCCTACATGGCGACTTAAATAAGGAAGTGTATATGGAGCAACCACCTTGGTTTGTTGCTCAGGGGGAGTATCGAGATACTGTGTGCAAGTTAAAAAAGACATTATATGGTTTGAAACAATCTCCTCGAGCATGGTTTGGGAGGTTCTCTGATGCTGTATTAAGATTTGATCTTTATAGATGCCAAACAGACCACTAGGTATTTCACCTACACACTGATGCAGATCATATCTTGTTGATTGTATATGTTGATGACATTGTAATTACTGGAAGTGACTCAGCTGGAATTGCTAGGCTAAAACAATTTTTACATGATCAGATTCAGACAAAAGACTTGGGCAAACTTAGGTACTTTCTTGGAATTGAAGTTGGTAGATCTAAAAAAGGCATTAACCTATCTCAGAGAAAATATGTACTTGACCTTCCGGAAGAAACTGGCATGTTAGGTGCACGACCTATTAACACTCCTATGGACCCAAATCATAAACTCTTGAACGATGAAGGTGAGTTGTTTGGAGATCTAGGTCGGTATCAAAGACTTGTTGGAAAATTGAATTATCTTACTATCATTAGATCTGATATCTCTTATGCAGTGAGTGTAGTGAGCCAATTTCTACAAACGCCCAGGGTCTCACATTGGGATGTTGTAATCCATATTCTTCATTATCTTAAACGAGCTCCTGGCCTTGGACTATTGTATAGATCAAATGGACACCTTAGAATTGAAGCTTTTTCAAATGCTGATTGGGCTGGATCTCTTTCAGATAGAAGATCGACTACTGGATATTGTACTTTTGTGGGAGGTAACTTGGTTACGTGGAAGAGTAAGAAGCAAACAGTAGTAGCTCGGTCTAATGCAGAAGCCGAATACAAAGCAATGGCTCACACTACTAGTGAGCTGACATGGTTGCAACACTTTATTCAAGAGATTGGGTTTCCAACTCCTGTCCCTCTTCAGTTACTTTGTGATAACCAAGCTGCAATGCATATTGCGTCTAATCCTGTATTCCATGAGGACTAAACACATTGAAATTGATTGTCACTTCATTCGGGATAAGATACTAAGTAGTGACATTTCTACACCCTTTGTGAATTCTGCTGATCAACTTGCAGATATGTTTACCAAACCATTGTGTTGTAATCAGTTAAAACTTATTTGTTCCAAGCTAGGTTTATATGATATATATGTCCAGCTTGAGGGGGAGTGTTATAAGACATGGTTGTAATTAGTATAGTTTATGAGTATACAATGGTCATTTGTATGTAATATGTATAGGATGTTGAATGTTAATGAAAATACGAATTCATTCTCTCTCTCTATGTTCGACTACAGTCAGAAGTAAGTGTCAACATTAACACAACAATTCATGTCCCAGTCCATTTTCCTCTTATAGTTGGCAACATTTAGAACTAGATCCAACCTGACCTCACGAAATCAAATGAAATCAACTATGATAGTAGTATCAAGGTATACTTTGCCGGATTTCATTCTACACAATACTATACCACCACTACCACTAGACCACTAGAGCAATTGTTTTGCTACTCTAGTGGTCTAGTGACAACATCCAAGTCAATATAGATATATACAATGGTTTGAAACTTACCCCCACCAAAGCATGCCCGCTTAACACGTCAATTGCAGGCAAAATACCTCTGTCCACGGGAGCACGCCATACAAAATCAGAAGCAGAGTACAGAAGGAAATAATTAATACCAGTGCTCTGAACTGTGCATGGTCAAACACCCCCCCCCCCCCCAAAAAAAGAAAAAAAAAAACCAAAAAAGGCTGGTCACTAATATCTACAAACGCACTGATACAAGAGGTGAAAAAATACCAAAAAGAAAAGTGTTAAAAGGAACTTTTGCCAAAAAATGTATTTTCTCTAATGTGAATTCATTCTCTCTCTTCATCCATACTTTTTTACCTACTTGCAAAAGAAGAGCCAATGAAAAAACTAGAATCTTACGTGAGGGATTTCCCTTTGAAAATAATGGGAGGAGCAACTGCAGCAAAGATGCAAAACGCAATGTGTACCTGCACGGAGGACAACAGTATCGAGCAATCCCAACACATCTTCTATGCAGAAATGACATCTAAAACAAGAATATAAATTAACTTACCACGTAAGACAGAAAAAACCAACCAAACTTCAGAGCACTATCGGTCCTATAACAGGAGATGGCACACAATTTTAGAAGAGAACCTGATATGTCAGAAAAAACAATAAAAAAAGTTCATATAATCAATGATACAGGAGCAAAAAGAAATATCTTCTTTTCTTTTATTTTTCTTCATTCACTCCCTGCCAAGGCACTGAATGAAGCACTACATGGCAACCGAAAATATTAGGCAAAATATTGACAGTGCTTTACAAGCATGTTGGCATGGACATACACAGAGTCAACTCACTATTGACACGCTGAGACGCTGATAATCATCATTTTCACTAACGCAGCCTTTATTGTTTCCTAAAAAACATGCTATTAGCCAAAAATGCAAGGTTTAAACCATTGGAAAGGAAACTCAACATAGGTCAAGTCTATGGTCTTTTCTTTTTTATTTTTATATATTTTTTTTTATTAGTAAGTCTAGTCTACTGCCACTTAGCCTCAAAACTTACCCTTACAGAAAAAATCTCGTTGGTGGGGCATGCAACATAGTGGAAGCCCATAGCAAGCTCATCTATACCATATGAAGCATGCAATATAGTCTTCAAGTATATGATAGTAGCCTTCCTTCAAAAGCCCCTTTACATAACATGTATGAAATTTTTTTTATATGTAGATAATGTAGTGGAAGCATGCAACATAAAAACATTTGAGTAAACTGTTACAAAACGGGTCATACATATATAAAATATATGACATGTAATGTAAGTTTACTCAACTGTTTTCAAGTTGTATACTCTGCTATGTTTATGGTATGTATATGCCATGTTACGAGAGGAAAAGAATAGACCAAAACAGAAAGGAATATTATGTATGAATGCATGAAATGATTCTAAATGTGACTCCACCCATACAGCCACTGGAATCGAGTCAAGATCCTTATGATTACCAACTCTCACACACAAACGTAATTGTGTGTAGGCTACCAAAGAGAAAAAAATGAAAAATGCTTTGTGATGTGTGTAAAATGTTTTATCGATATTTTTGAAAGATAAAAGATGTTTTTTAACTATCGTTAATGTATGATGTATCTATTTACAGAGTATTCAATTCATGTTTGTTTTTATGTTTTAACTACCCAAAGACTGTCAAAGACAAGTCTACAGGTAACGGTCATGGGCCAAATCCTTTATCTACAAGATGCTTTTACAGGTGCCTTTAGCACAATAGAGAGCTCATGCTTAGTATGATATTGTTGGAATGAAGACTATATTTAGTTTTTAAGTTTCTTTTTAGCAACAATGGTTGCTTAGGCTTTTGATTTACAGAACCGTTTATTCTTTCACTATGATATGAATAGTATACAGCATCATATCCCTAAAGAGAATGGAGCGTTATGAAATCAGACAGAATAATACCTCATAGCACGATAAAGAGGCCGATACCATAACACATATGCTCCAGGAACCCCTGATATGAAGTAGATGATAGCAAGAAACCAAATTGTTGGACCTACAAGAGAAGATAAGTTCAAGACCAAATCCCGCAAGACTGTTGTTTGTTATGAATCAAGATTATAAGCCTGCATAAAAATGCAAAACAGACCTTCCCCTTTTATCCAAGCGGTCGTAACTGCCACAATATTCCACAAGAGACACACAACCAAACCTACAACATGATATAGAATTCATAAGCTCAGAGTCACTTTTTTTTTTTTTTTTTTATCAAAGTAAACAGGGACATTCTGACCATTTTTATCACAACATCCTTTATATAAAAACATTGAATAAAAAAATGAAAAAGAAAATAAAAAGGCATGAAGATCTCTCTCAAACAAGTGAACAGAGACATACCAACTAGAACCTTCAATGTTCGTCTTACAAGCATAAAACCCAAAAACAAAAGAAAGAAATCATGCTTTCCAAGGGTACAAATAAAAAGAAAATGGATAATTACACATTACATCCTCGAACTACCACTTTTCCAACAACATGTACTCCAAACTATGAAAACTTGTGATATCCACCCTAACCCTTGTGATATCCACCCTAACCTCCCAATAGGTTTCAACGTGCAGCTTCTATTAAGATCTAGCTGTTAAGATTATATTTTGTTCCTATTAACATTTAGATCATAATCACCCATCAGAGTGCAGCCTAGTGGTGGAAGGGTGGGCTTGGAATGAATTGTAGACAAAGACATCCTTTGCTCTATGAGTTCCCTTGGATTACCAGATACGCGGTTTGAAGTGTGAGGGTCATTATCCAAGGTTCACTCCTCGGGACTAAGTCTGAAGGGCCTTGCCTTGGTGAGGTTCCACGTCATCAAAACAATTAGCAGTTAAATCGTAATCAAAATGCACATTGAAACCCATTGTTAATTTAAGGTGGTGTCATTTCCTAGTATGGTGCACATTGCAAGCAGAAACACCATTTTATCATGAACCACAGAGGTCCCTACTATAAAATAATATCTAGTAAATAACGTGTAAAAGAAACTTCAGGTAGCCAGCTTGAGCAAACTAAACAAATTAAGAACCAAACAAGAAAAGGGGAAAGGCAGTGACAGCTGTGAACAGCCTGAATGTTAACTCAATAAAAAATGTGAAAACTGAACCTTTTAAACAAGCTGTTTTTCTTGAGACATGATTCAAGCTATATTGGTGTATCTCCCCCCTTCTCTCTCTCACTGCAGAATATGCTGATATTGAGCACTTAATAACACTACTTCTGAATTACAAAATATGATTCCAAGTCTCGAAACATGGAACTGATGCTTGACGTTAATAATTTTGTTGACTCGCATTTTTATTTCTTGGGTATTATCAGAAGCATGATGCTGCTTGTATTTTTTTTAGCGGTAAACAAAGTTTTATTGATCAAAAGAGTAGGCAAGAGCCCAAGTATACGGGACATATACAAGAGCAATGCCTAAGCATGCTAGTTTAGTGATACAAGGAATTCATGAAAGGTCTTGCCATGAAAATCAAATACAATCGACCAATGGAGTAAAGTACTGATGATGCTGCTGGTATTAGCAAATCTATGTTAGATATTAGAAGATGTGGGCTCCAGTGTTTTATGGTATTGGGCATTTAATGAATGTCAAATTCATTTTACAGCTATTAGGATTTATCCAGGCTATTTTAGAATCTGACCAGATTCTTTGAAATGAAAAGTAAAACAATCCAAGTTGGAATTTGGATGCCAGTAAATCTAGCTTTTTAACCTATCAAAAAAGTAAATCTAGCTTTTCACCTAGTAATAACAAAGTAGAAGGTGTGATTATGGATTCAAGACCACTGGGTGCATGTGTAAATTTAAGGTGCGGTTTAGATAGTAAGATGAGATGAGATAGTTTTAGATAAAAGTTGAAAGTTGAATAAAATATTGTTAAAATATTATTTTTTAATATTATTATTGTTTTGAGATTTGAAAAAACAGAATTGTTTATTATATTTTGTATGGGAATTTGGGAAGTTGTAATAATGAGATGAGATGAGATGAAACACTTTCACTATCCAAACGGGGCCTTTAAAACTTAATGCCTCTAGATTCAACTTCCAGAAAATTCTAGAACATCTTAACATCAATTTGCATGTTCAAGAACTAATCTTCTTACAAAGAAAGCAATGTGAATATTAAGACATGAAAATAAGTAGGTTACAACCATTGAAACACTGAATCTAATTGCCAAGAGAGAGGATGTGTAGTTAACATACCCAAATATGTTGTGAAAGCAACATACTGAGTTCTTTGTAGATGGATAGGTATTTCATTTGCAATGTCATGATGGATAAGAGGAAAAAATGGGGGCCAATTTTTCTCCTCTATAACAATTCCCGCTGCAAAACAAAAGAAATAACATATGTTGAAAATTTGCAATGGAAACTGGCAATGCACATTCCCCTCATTCAAGCACATATAAAAAATAGAATACCTCTTGCTATAGCATCTTCCCTCCGCTTTAGTTCCTGTGAAGCATCATGAAAGCTGATATGTGATCATCAATTAAGTACAGTTTATGTATAAAAGCCCATGACACAAGCAAACTAAAAAAATTCCATGCTCACAACATATGGAGTACAATTTCAAATCTAGTTTCAACATAAACACAGCAAAGTAAAAGCACAGGGTATAAATATATATATATATATACATACCATTATATGCATGTGGTGGTACATAACACAGAGTTTGCGAATAATATTAAGCTAATATTTTTAGACGAAAAAAAGAAAATGATAAAGTTTTGAACTTGAATATGTTACTACCCCAAATTAGTCAACAAGTGGCCATTAATTATTCTTGCCCTACCTGCAGTTACAAGAAATGAATTAACATGCACTTTACCTAGTAGAAACTAATTGGCTAATACACACCCTAAAGTTAACAAACCCGTAGTAATTTTATTACCATTCTATGAAATATTGGTCTATAGTGTTTGTCAAATCGCAGGTATGTAATTTACTAATCCATGCTCAGATGCTAAGCATGCACTCTTAGGAGTAATTACCTGTTCTCTCTTTTTCAACTCGGCTTCTTTAGACTGGAGCTCCTTCTCCTTTGATTTCAAATCCTGAGTTAAACAGGAAATAAATTCAAACTAGAAAAGGAAATTCAACCATAAATGTTGAAGGCAAGAGAATCTGCTTTTTTTTCATAGGCACCAAGATGGACTTGATAATTTAACATTTTCAGTACTTCAATCTACCTTTGCATTATCAAGAGGAATATCAATTGTAGCACCACGGTCATAAGGTTCAGGAGGCAGGGGTGAAAGCCCTGAGGTTGCGGGAGGAACACTTCCAGGATTCTAAGAAATTCAAGAATAATTTCATAAGAAGCTCTATGGAGTCAGTATATCTGAAGCCACAATCAACTCACTACAGCATGATGACACATGCATACAAAAGAATAGGTAAAATGCCACAAAATTCAACCATAAATGCTAAAGGCACTCTCCCAGAAAAAAATCGATGAAGCAAACAAGCTAGAAAAGTGTTGTAGACAGTGTCAATGTCTACAAAGATTAAGCATAAGTAAAAGGAACAAAAGAACAAGAATGAAATAAGTTGCTTGGAATCTACCAGTGACAATTTTAATACATCATAGAAGTCAAAATCCTATGAACTCATGAAATAGAGTTTGGATCCACAATTAGCTTTGAATTCTAGAAAAGGTCCCGTTTAAGTCAGTCTAAATTCTAGACAAAACTCAACAGCTCAGCCAATTCAGTTCCACATCATGAAGTATAAAACTTTAATGGATCAATCAAACGAGGGAAATGGATTTCTAAATGCATAAAAATCCAACTTTTCCAGTTCTTTAATATTGTGATGCATGAGTCTATCAGTCCAATAAGTAATGCCATCCATAATTCTAGACCAAGTGCAATGCAAAATAATCCCAAAACTTTAAGCACACAGAGATGCCTCTTCTGCATGAGTTGACACCAAAAAAGGAAAAGAAGAAATAAAGAAAACCTTTATGTTAAGGTAAAGGTATCAGGAAAAGGAAAAGGGCATACTCACTGTTATATAAAATGAACCTCCGCCATGGTTTGATTGCCCTGATCGCTTCCCCCGAGCCGCCGAATCCTATGATATCAACAATTTAAAACTTTCTGGGTCATATAAAAAAATGGAAAAAGCTAAAAGGCAATAATATAAAGAACAGCCAAAGAGTACACGGAGCATGTCAACTCTGTAACAATTAAGCAAATCACAACAAAATAAATTGCCATCTATGGCCACCAGAAAGCTCTCCACGATTATACAAAACAATGAAAACATAAACATCTCGGTAGGCCATTCCCCTCCATGTAATCCTAAAATAAGCTATGAAGTCTTTATACATTTCAATTTGCTTATTGTACAACTAACAGTTTGTTCCGTCTTGCTTAGACAAAATTCAACATCTCTTTCTCATGTTCATGGATAAAGACTATCAGACATTATTAAACATATCGAGTAAAATTACTTACAAAAAAAGCATGTCGAGTAAAATTCATCTTTACCGAAAAAATTGAAAATGAGCACAAATTCTTGTGTAACAAATAAGACATTGCCATAAAGAAAATAGAGAACTAATTCGCTTCAACAGCAGAAACCATTTGAAAAGTAATTTTTTTTTTTAGAAGTAAAAAAAGTTGAAAAGTAAAAATAAAAGTTAAATAATTACGAAAGAAAAGGGAATATATAAGAAAACAAACTTCTAGTTTGTTCTCGGTTCCTCAGCAACTAAATAGAGGAAGTTAAATTCATAGAGAAGGAAAATACAGGATACATTGCGCTTTATGAATTCTCATTCCGCCAGAAATGAAGCATCAAAAGCAGATATAACTACTAAATCGATATCAGTAACCAAACAACCAAATCCCACGACTCCACAGCCTATCACATCCACGATTCCACAAAATTAAATCCAACCACCAAAATCTGAACACAAAAGATGTAAAAATCATGTACGAGTAGGCGTGGAACTCACCGCGAACGGATTGACCTCTTCTTCGTCGAAGGGATTGGAATCGTAGCGACTCATTGTCCGGGTCGGATCTCCAATAACAACGAGATCTGAATCGGAGAAATCAGTGTCCTCCTGGGGCTGCTTAGTAACAAGAATGAGAGCGTGGGAATCGAAGGAATGTACAGACTTTTGTTTGAGAAACACTACTCTCCGAATTTTATTTTTTTTTTTTAAATTTAATGATTAAGTACATATTTTTTTTAAAATTTGTAAATTTTATTTTCTAAAAAGTATTTAAAGTTATTTAAAAAAATATTTAAAGTAAAAAATAAAAAATAAAACTGGTACAAACTTTCGGTGGATTAGCACCGCTTTTTCGTTTTGGATTGTTCGTTTTCTTGGGAGTTAAAAACAATTAAAAATGTAATTTAGCCCGAGAAATAATATTTGCACCGATAGAGTGGACAAGTTTTATATATATATATTTTTTTTAAATAAATAAATATAAAATTTATATAAAAAATATTAATTTTTAATAGGAACTATTTACAAATTTTAAATAAATAAATATTAAAATATTAGTTTTTATAAAAAAAAAAAAAATTGACTTTTGATTCAATTTTAATGTTTTCAAACTTAAAAATAAGAGTAATCTTATAGACAATTATAAGTAGTATAAGTGCCGAGCATTCTTTTTGAAAAAGAGAGCTTCATTATTAAAAAAATTAATTTTTTCATGTAAATTTTATATTTAATTATTTTTTTAAAAAAAATATATACGACGCTTATACACTTTATGACTATAAATATTATTTATCATTTTAAAAACTAATTGGTACTTTTTTATTTGTAATGGATCACACAATAAATAATATATTAACATACCAACTTCCATGTAGCAAAATCTAAAAAAAATATTTCATTATCAATTTATGAAATAGTTGTATTTCAATTGTTATTATATCGTTGCTCTTATCTTTAGATTAGGTCTGGTTTGGATATCAAGATAAAATATAAACTATCTTATTTAAATTGTACAGCTAATTTCATCTAAGTATCCAAACGGCCACCCTCAAGTTTGTATCTCATTTCAAAAGTTTTTCAACAATTGTAATGAACAATAAAAAACATTGATAGTGAAAAGTTTTTCAAAACAATTTCTCTCTAATAGTGAACACTAAAAACATTAACAATAAACAGTAAAAGTCTGAAAGTGAATAGTTCTCCTTTACTTTCCCATCACATTTCAATTTTTTTATGAACGAAAATTGGTGGGACCCAAAGTAGTGCTACAGAGCAGCCACTGTAGATGTGCACACATTGCACACACAACGTGGATGCTTCTCATCTTTTTGTTTTTTTTTTCTTTTGTGCAAAACGCACCAGACAGCTCTCTCTCTCTCATTTTCTTTCTCTCTCCTCGACTCTCTCTCTCTCATCAGATCTCTATCATCGTCTCTCTCTCTCCTCGACTCTCTCTCTTATCAGATCTCTCTCTCATCCCTCATCGACTCTCTCTCTCATCTCGGCCTCTCTCTCTCATCATCTCTCTCTCGTCATCACTCTCTCTCTCGTCGTCTCTCTCTCTCTCATCTTCGCTTTCTCTCTCATCTCTGTCTCTCTCTCATTTTCGCTCTCTCTCTCATCTCTGTCTCTCTCTCATTTTCGCTCTCTCTCGCATCTCGGTCTCTCTCTCATCTTCACTCTCTCATTAGCTCTCTCTCATCGTCTCTCTCTAATTTCGAATTTAAGATATGTGTGATTTAGATGATGCCACGTAGGATGTGCAAAAATAGCTGCTCCCAACAGTGGCTGCTCCCAATATTTTTCTCTCACTACAAATGTATATTTTACAAGATTTAAATATGTATATTAATATTTGTAATTAATAATAAATATTACTTTTTTTAATATATTCATATTAAATTATTTTCAATCATTGATGTGGCTCACCTCTTTATCAAATCTCAAAAATTTAAAATTATATAATCTCATCTCATCCAAACACATATTTTTTTATAAATTATCTAATCTCATCTTAACTTAAATATCTCATTACTATTTAAAATATCTCATCTCATATACGTATCCAAACGGAAATATAAATCGAGTAGACTCAAACACATTTTACAAATGGAAAAAAGATATACACGACGTGTTGATCTCGCTAAATTAAATATTTTTTTTTATGTAAAATCCTTAAACCATTCCATTATAAAAAGGCTACAATACAAGTAGGAGGATCCTCCATAGTTACAATGAGATCAGAAATGGTAAGAGCATCTTTTGCAAGTAAATGGGCTATATGATTGCCATTTCTCCTAACATGAGAAACTTTCCATTTTGCAAACAACTTAAGACAAAATCTAGCCTCACTCCAAAACATGCTAGAGCTACTCAGTGCTTCTCTGTCTTCGACCAAGGCCTTTGTGACTTGCAAGGAATCACCCTCGAGTATAATCTGGTGCAAACCAATCTCCCATGCCACTTTGACAGCTTGTAGAGCCCCATATGATTCAGCTAGTAAGGGATCAGGGTAGAGCTTTTTCCTCTGCCTCATTGTTGCAATAACCTGGCTAGAACTGTCCCTTATAACCACTCATATGCCAATCAGTCCCTTGGCTTTGTCTACTGCCCCATCCCAATTGATCTTGAACCAAATCCACTGGTGGTGCTTGCTAAGAAATCACTGGGGAGGAGGTTTGGTTGGTGCACTGATCTAAGTTCTTCTCTGCCATCAAGTTTAGCACTGCCCTTGCCTCTCTAACAATGAGGTTCAGATGAGAGAACCCCTTCTTGAAAATAAAAGAGTTCCTTCTCCACCAAATTTTCCTTGTTATCACCACAAATTCTTGAAGTTCCTCTGTACTCAATACCTTAGTTAGTGTATCAAAAAGTTGAATCATAGGGAAGTTAGGAATGGAACATTTCTGTAGCCTTTTGGAGCATTGACTCCACACATCCTTAGCTGCTTCACAGCTCCACAGAACATGTTGCACGCTTTCTTCTTCTCTGCTGCAAATAGGGCATATAGGGTCATTCACAATTTTCTTTTTAAATAAGTTGGACTGAGTGGGCAGGGCCTCCTGACAATCTCTCCATAAGAAAGTTTTGTCTCCTGGTGTAACTTGCATCTGCCAGATCTTGTTCCAAACTTCCTTGAGGCTATTGCTAGTTGATGCTTGACCCTGAGCAGCCACCTCCCTAGCCTTTTCCATGTGATAAGCACTCCTCACTGAAAAGTTGCCATCCTTTGTCCCATGCCAAATGATTCTATCCCTAGTAATCATAGCACTGATAGGAGCTTCCAAAATCAGCTGAGCTTCCCTCTCCTCAAAAGTGTCTTGTATCAGTTATTGTTTCCACCTCTTCGTATCAGGGTCAATTAAGGCAGCAACTTTTGCATTCCCATCTAAATTCTTAACTGGATTGGTGACTTTCCTTGGATTAGTTAGGTCTAACCATTTGTCTCTCCAAATACTAATTTCTGACCCTGTGCCTACCCTCCAAAAGGAGCCAGCCTCAAGAACATGCCTGGCCGCCATCAAGCTTCTCCATACAAAGGAGGGTTTAGAGCCAACCTTCGTTGTTTGTAGAGTCAAAGAAGGGAAATATTTGGCCTTTAGCACTCTAGCAACTAGGGGGTTAGGATCTTGGATTAGTCTCCAACATCGCTTAGATAGCATAATAGTGTTGAAACATTCCAGGTCCCTAAATCCCAAGCCCCCTTTTGATTTAGCTTGTCTTATTCTCTTCCATGAAATCCAGTGAATTTTATGCTCCTTATCTTGTTGGCCCCACCATAAATTTTGAATAACACTGTTGATGGCATTAAGTAGAGTTTTTGGCAACTTGAAAACACTCATAGTGTAGGTAGGAAAGGATTGGATGACTGCTTTTCTTTCCCAGCCTGAGATAAAGTTCGAACTTTGAAGTTTCTAAGTCTCGATCTAATGTTATCCAAAATGCCTTTAAAAGATCTTAGTCTATGTTTCCCCACTACAGAAGGCAAGCCTAAGTACTTTTCATAAGGTATAGCTGACCTCATTCCAGCTATTGAAAGAATATAGTCTTAAGTGGACCTTGTTGTGTTTTGACTGAACATGATAGAGGTTTTCTCTAGATTTAGTCTTTGTCCAGAGGCCATCTCATAGGTTCTAAGCAAGTTAACCAACCTTCCCCATTCAACAGCATTGGCCTTGCAAAACAAAAGGCTATCATCTGCAAAGAAAATGTGAGATATTCTAAGCTGCCCTCTTACAACAGGAACCCCATGTAGCAACCTATTTTCCTCAGCTTTGTGAATTAAATTTCTCAATGCTTCAGCACATAGGATAAATAGATAAGGTGATAATGGGTCATCTTGTCTAAGTCCTCTTGTGGGATGGAATTCAGATTGAGGGACACCATTCACTATGAGAGCATAGAAAACAGTTTCAATGCACTTCATCACTAGTTCCACCCATTGGCTGCTGAATCCCAGCTTATAGAGGACTGCCCTCAGGAAGCTCCACTCCACTCTATCGTATGTCTTACTCATATCCAGTTTTAAGGCCATGTATCCTTCTTTCCCTATCATTTTACATTTCATGGTGTGCAAAGCTTCGAAAGCTACAACTACATTATCAGTAATTAATCTATTTGGAACAAAGGCAGATTGTGAGGGAGAAATGATGCCATGCTACACCTTTTTTAATCTATTTGCTATGACTTTGAAAATGAGTTTATAGAGGACATTACAAAGGGATATTGGCCTGAAGGCTATGACTTTCGTTGGAGTTTTCTTATTTGGAATGAGTGTTATGAAGGTGCTGTTGATGCTGCCCATGCTGCCATTTGAGTTAAGTATATGCAACACTGCCTCACACACTTGAGGTCCTACTACTAGCCAATGTTTTTTATAGAAAAGGGCAGGAAAACCATCTGGGCATGGGCAGCTTAAGCCATTCATGTGGAATAAGGCATGTTCTACCTCCTAAGTTGAGTAAGGTCTGGTCAGCAGCTCATTCTGTTCTTCACTCACTCTGGTTTCCAGTGTTGCAATACAAGTTGTTGGGCTGCTGGGGTTGGAAGAGGTGAATAGATCTATGAAATAATCTTGGAAAAGCATGTTAATACCCTCCCTTGAGGTGATTTCTTGATTATTGCTATCCAGGAGCTTTTCTATCACATTTGTTTTCCTCCTTTGTGATGCACACTGGTGGAAGAATTTTATGTTTCTATCACCTTTCTTCAGCCATTTATGTTTTGCTCTTTGTTTCCACTTGAGGTTTTCAGCTTCCAACAGTGTGTCCACCCTTTGTTGTGCTTGTTTGATCTCTTCATTTAATTGGCCCGTGTTCCTGTCTTGTAGATTTGAGAGAAGTTCCAATTGTTCTTTGACTTCTCTCTTAAAATTGCCTAGCTGCTGTTTACTCCACTGAGACAGTTTCTACTGGCATGACTTGAGCCCCTCAACAATGTGTTGTATTTTGTGTGGTGCTACCCTAGGTATACCCCATGCTTCCTCCACTGCTTTAAAGCAACTCTCCTTCAGGGTCCAACAAGCCTCAAATCTGAAAGGCCTCTAATATCTAAGAGAGCAAGAGTGCACCAGGTCCATCACAATCCACAAGGGACTATGATCAGAGTTGAGGGCTGGAAGAGTATAGACTCTCGAGTCAGCTAACAGGTTTGCCCATGCATTATTGCAGAAGGCTCTATCCAGCCTTTTGGTGAAGGCCTTACCATGCCTCCCATTTGACCAGGTAAATTTCCTTCCATAAAATCCCATATCATTGAGCCCACACCTATCCACTACCTCTCTAAAATCCTCCATTTGGTTATAAGGTCTTAAAGGGCCTCCCCACTTTTCATCATACCTCAAGATTTCATTAAAATCACCTACACAAAGCCAACCTGTTGTACCTGTAGATGTAAGAGCCTGTAATAGTTGCCAGCTTTCATGTCTCGTTGAAGTGATTGGGTTGCCATAAAAGCCTGTACGAATCCAGTGACCACCAGCCCTCATTTCCTTTACAATCAATGAGATATGGTGTTGTGTATAGGACAAGACTTCAACTTCTGTTCCTTCTTTCCACAGGAAGGCCAAGCCTCCACATGTTCCTTTTGAGTTCACCACAAAACTGTTTTCAAAATTCAATTGTCTTTTGACTATTTCAATCTTTACTCTATTACACTTTGTTTTCATTAAGAAAACAAAATTTGGGGACTTGGTTTGCACCATGAGATGCAAATTATTCACTGTCCGAGGGTTCCCAAGCCCTCGGCAATTCCAGCTTTGGCAACTCATAGCAAATGGTGGGGCTGTACCACAGCCTCCACCACCTTGGCTCTGTCCGAATTATCAACAGGAGAAGCCCCATGTTTTGCTTTCTTCGAAGCTTGGACTGCCCCCTTTGCCATTGATCTAGTAACAACTTGCTTTGTTCTCCTCAAGCCCAGCTACAAGGCTTTCAAAGCTCTTGTTTCTAGCTTTCCTTTTCCAGCTTGCTCTTTTTTTTTTATCTTCTCCAATTCTTGGACCTGGCCCGAGACAAAATGGGCCAAATATGAGACTTGGGCTCTCAGGTCCAGACTACCCTCAAGGCCCAGGCCTGCCTATTGGGTATTGTCCTTTCCTATAGTTTCTATTGCACGCTTGGTGCACACCTCGATGCCTTGCAAGGAACAGGCATCCTCAGCATGAAAAGTCAGCCATGGACTTTCCAAATTAAGTACAGAGGGGCTTACCTTAATAGGCTTCTAGAGTGTTTCTGTAGACAACCTAGGAGAAAACAACTTTTCAGTAGCCTTTCCCTTGCCTGTGTTGTCAACATCAATCGGGCATGTTTCCTGGATTTCTGCAGTTGGCTTGGGCTTGCTTTTTTTACCATCATCCCTGACCTCCCTTTCCTTCCTCCATGGATGACCTTCTGCTTTATGCTAGGTGTCTTCATTGCCATAGGTTTTGTGGGTGCTCTTGCTATCCTTTGTTGCTGGGGCTTGCAGCCAGGCCCCATACTGCAACTTGCTATCTCTAAGTGAACTTACCGAACATCTAGATTTGGCATGCTTGATAACCCCACACTTGAAGCAAAAGGTAGGGAGGCGTTCATACTTGAGAGGGACCCAAGTTTTTTTGCCTGCAAATGATAAGAATACCCCCCTAAGCAGTGCTTCTGAGATGTTGACTTCCACCCTTATTCTCAAGAATTTCCCCCAACCAATCCCTCTATCATCCACCTGGATAGTAATAACTCGACCTATACAGCCACCAATCTGAGCTCCAACCTCGTAGGTCATGCTGGAGAGTGGCATGTTATATGCATGCACCCATAACTCCTCTTTATTGAATAAGACTTCATTTATGGACCTATTCCCTTCAAATACCTGCAAGCACAGTAGCCATCTGTCGAATGACCAAGGTCTACCCTTGATAACTTTCTGCTGGTCTTCCTCTTTATTAAACTTGATCAGGAACTTGTTCATACCTACTTCTGAGAACTTGAACCAGCTCTCACATCTCCATATCTTGGCCATTGTGGACTTGAAAGCTTCTCGATTTACTGGTTTCTCTGCAATGATCACAACCAGTAGGCAAAACTTGCCATATTGTTCTGTTACTTCAGACAAGTTTATATTCGGAACTACTTCCTCTTTTTCCTTCTCAGTGAGACTAAGTCCTTCCCACTGTTTAGCTAGATCATCCTCTATTGTCACCTCTTCAGATCAACCAAAGCCGTATAAGGGACTAAACTCTATCCAGAGAGAAAAACCTCAGTGGGAGGACTGATCGTTGCTAAATTAAATATTTGGGTACACATTGTACATGAGTAGGCTTAAATGAAGTGGGCTTAATATGTTATATCTATCTTTTTCTGAAATGTTGAAAGTGCTTGAGTAAACTGTAAGACCCTTTCTCAAGGTCAGGACATGCATTTGTAACCTTGCGTCCGGTAAAGCGATTCAAAATCATAATAGTACCTCATTTATTGAATCATAAAACTAGCTTGACATAAAAAAAAGTGTCATAAATAAAAATAAAAATATAATAATGTAAGCATAAATTAGTCCAACGTGACAATAACAATTATTGTAAGGTTTAAATGCTCGTTTGGATACTTGGAATATCTTAAGATTCTGTGAATGGTAACGAAATGATTTTAAAATATTTTATTGAGTTATGAGAAAAGAGAGAAAGAAAAAGTTAAATAAAAATATTATAAAGTCAACAAATTGTCTGAATATATTTATTTAATATTATTTTTGTTTTGAAATTTAAAAAAGTTGTATTTTTTTTTATTTATTTAGAAGTTTGGAAAAATTGTATTGGATTTTTTGTTTAGATAATAATTAGGTAATGATTAGATAAAAAAAAATTCAAGATTTGAAATTGAAAAGTGTTGTATATTTGAGTAATGTTTGAGAAAAAAATTATGAGAAGTTTTGAGAATATATGAGAATAACTCGTTACCCAAACAAGCCCTGAGACTTTGAAAAATAAATCTACTCCTAGCCCTCATGCTCGTTGTCCACGCCACCATCATCTAGGGCATTAAAACATAGAAACAAACAAAAATGTGTCGAAAACTCTATAAATAGTACATCATATTGTAAACGTAATTAAATTTACCTCAGGCTTGGCTTTGAAAGTTTTCATGCATAATCATGCATATATAGCATGTGGATTGTTAAAAGATAACTTATGCGAAATTTAAGAAGTAATCATGGCAATTCATGTAACATAGATGAGTAAATGATTGACTCTATTAATCTAATATGTGTTCATGCATGACTTGTTTATCTTGTATTTTACTTGCATAACGACCATCATCACATATGTGCATCGGTGCAATTGTCATTGACCACATAAATCATAGCATAACATTTGGTGGACCACACTTAAACATAAGTATGTGGCTTACACATCCAACCATAACATAAGGCCAAATATTAAAGCTTACTTATCGTTCACATTACTTCTTTTTTATCTTATCATGATCCATATGAACATATTGACTGCATGATTTTCATGGCATGTTATACTCAAATGCATGTCATAGTGTTAAACATGGCACATTAACATAAGCATGTTTATTGTGACATGGCATCCACTTATGGCAATTAATAAGCATAACATAAGATAAGAGTGATTTTCATGACATAGCATCCATTCTAAATAAATAACCAAATTAGCATATCATACATAATTATATTCACAAGCACGTTTTTATAATTCATCGAGGGATCATAAAAATGGGGCTAACATTGAATATACACAGCATAAGTAAACAACCATTCTTCATGCAAACAGAATAGTTACAGGACACATAAAAGTTATGATCATATCACTTACCTTATCTCCTTAGTTTTGAGAATCAACTAAGCACGCAAATGACACACTTATGTATGTTCATTTCAACTCAAACCCTTAATATTGACAAGATATGAACCTATACTCTATAGTGTTGTTTGTTGTCTACCTAGTGACATTGAGCAAAACTGACCTTGGGTTATGCATTATACTCTTAAGTTTAATTACATGCTGCATATGTATGTATAAACATGCCTTTTATGATTTTTGGTAAGTTAGAATTCATGTAAATCTCAAAACAGTGACTATTTGGTCCACTTGGGGTTGCTGATAGCAACATTTTTTTTATATAAGAGATTCATGAAAATTTTGGTAATAACAGATGCTAACATGCTAATATGTCTTGGGTATGCACATGGTTTAAAACATTTTTCTTCCTAATCACTAGTTGTTGTGTGTGTATCATACAACAATAAACCAATCAAACAAGATATGTCAGTATGCAAGAAATCATGGCTTAATGAATGATTGATAAGGTTTATGCTTTATATGCTGAAATTTCTACTTTCAATGGTTTTGATTTACACCAACTTGAATTAAAACATTTTACATGCAGTGAGTGGGTGTCATGCATGTGCTTTAAGCATGTTCCTTACCTCTAAACATGTCAAGCATGAAAATTTATGACTTTCATAGCTGTGTGATGTTGATGTGTTGTTGTCAAGCTCTTGGTAACATGTGTTTTGTGTGTGCCATGCTATGATGTGAAAATAGTATGTGTAGGAATCTCTCATGCATGTTTCTAAGCCTTGTAGTACAAGGTAGGGGTAGGTGTTCTAAAGGTTGTCTGGGTTGGTGGCAACAACCTAAATTCTTAGTGCTTCTAAAAGTAGGTTATTTCTCACATTTTTCAACCTGAGGTAGAGTTGGAGGAAGTCCTTAGTTACCTCAACAGCAGCTGTGTCCCGCAATGCCACTAAGGTATGAGTTCTAAATCCAAGCTTCCATAATATAATTGTAATGACCAGGCCCAATATATAATTTTATTAAGCCAAATTAAGCTCAATGAGCCGTTTTAGATAAGTCCATGAGCTATAATTTATTGAGGTTGTCTATGAATTTTAGACTAGGCTCAGGCTCAGAAATTTATTTTAAGGCCGTAAAGGACTAATTGATGGTTTTAGACGGTATTGATGGTTAATATTTCTAGGAAACCTATTTTGAGGTGTAGCGAGTAAATTCGAATAGGCCACGAGCCCGAATTCTATTATGATGGGTTAATGATTTTATTAGGCCTAATTAATTAGTTTCAAGCCCACTAAAATTGGACATAGCCCACGCATATTTGTGATGGTCCAACCCAAGGCCCACGGCCCAAAACCATTTAAAATGCCAAATCACTTTTGTATCTTCATCAAACCGTGTATTTATATGCTCTTCTATGTATCACGCATATATCTCGGGTGATTCCTTAGTTGGAAGTTTTCCTATCTGTAACCGTTGTACAAGCCGAGATTCTCACATATTTATATACTCTCTTTCTTTTTCCCCACGACATACCTCCCTCAACCCTCAGCACAACAAACCAAGACTTACACAGCAAGCCAACCGTGAAGATCACTCACGTCCATCGTGGAAGAACTCACGTTGAAGCTACGCTGCTCCTTTGTCCAACTGTGTGCCGCTGTGAAAGTCATAACCACACCACTGCACCATAAAGACCGGCAACACAAGCGACCTTCAACTCACAATAGTCCCTGCTTTGAACATCTAAAATTGTCTAAATAGAGCACGTTGCCAACTCTACCTGAGCCTCCATGAAGCAAGCAAACCACACGACAATCTCACGACTGAAACAGCAGCCCCCACAAAAGGAACCTCACGATGCTCTTTGTGTCAACAACAAATAAAAGAGGACAGCCATAAAGGCCGAAGCTCAGATCGACCACCATCGTATGCTGGAATATAACCAGAAGACCCCAACGGTAAGCTCTCTTCCCTCCGCGATGGGCGTTGACCCCACCTCATCCCTTCGTCGTTCTCTCTACTGAAAGAGAATTATTTTACGTGGTTGTTGTGCTCCATCATCGACTACCATAGAAGGAGTTGGAAACACACGGGTCACAGATGCACCAAGCCCTCATCCAAAGCCAGCCTTCCTTCGTCCAAGGTCTCCACCGCACAAAACAACCTAACACAACCATGAAACACCTTTTTTTTGCTACCACAAAACAGAGCAACCTCCAACCCATGGCCAACAGAAGACTTTGTGAGCCACCCAGTTACTCCACCCAAGGACACGACGAAACCACCCTCGCACTCGGACCACCACGAAATTGACGTGAACAACTATACCTGCCTCCACCATCAGACACCACCAAAGACTTGTGAACTCAAGGCAACCACTAGCCTCCCCGACAGAATCCTCAAGGACAAACACAAAAACTGCCGGAAGGTTCACTCCCATCACTTCGTGTCGCTCCGGTAAGCCCACGCCCAATCATCTTCCGCTTTACCTTTTCCGTCTTTCTCTCCCTCTAACTGCATCGAAACCATCTTTTCTCTAGGAGCTCCGCCACCATGCACAGAAGCTTCCGCCACCATCGACCTCGACCAACCACCGTTTATGTCGTCCCTGGCCATTTCTCTCGGTGAGCCCAAGACCCTCTATCGCACGGCTTTGCCTTTTTAAAGTAGCTTTATTTATTCATATGTATTTCGCTTTTCACTTTTGGTTTCTACCTAAACATTTGATATATTACAAATATGCCTTTTTAACCCCTTTGTCGTGTAGCTCTTTGAAGCATTTTGAAGAACTTTTTAGATATTTTTACTAGGGGTGGGCAGCGGGGCCCCCACACCCCGCTAACCCGCCCCTTGAAGGAGTGATGCTGCCCTTGCATATGCAGATATCACCCCTAGTTTTTACGTTATGCCCCAAATTATGAGACATGGTATATTGTTTTGGACTTTAATTCTTATGTGGGCTTTGCTTTTAAGTTAGGCTTATCGCTGAGTTCAATTTGTGTTTTTACTATGGGTTGATTCTTGTGTTGGGCTTTACTTTGATTTAATTGTTCCAAAAAGTATTTTAAGTAAGCTTTACTTCATGTTATCCAGAAACTTCATTTTACAGAAATTTTATTTTTCTATAGTAAGCATAATTAGGGGTTTTATTGATGTTATTGAGTATTAAATTTTACAAGTTTTAGAAGCAAATAATACAAGTTAAATTTTATCCTTAACGCTTTAAATTGAATAAGCCTATTTTATGATGAGTTTCTACTGTTATTTAATATATTTAAATAAAATACAATTTCCTACTAAATTCTAATATGTTATTAGTATTATATTATTTTTAGATTTTAATAAGAGTTTAACCATGATTTGAATTTTAAATATCATTAGGTTTAATTATCAAAATAAATTTGCATTATTATTTTGTCATATTTGATAAAAATTATTATAGTTATAACTAGAAAATAAAAAATAAAAATATGTTAAGATGATATTGGTATTATTTGACCTTTTTATTATAAAGAATATTTATTAAATTATTCTCCATGGTAGGTATTTACTAAGTAGTATAGTATGACATGTTTTTCTAGAAACGTTAGTAACATTCAGTACTTCGTATGGGTAGCGAACTACGAAGTGAATTCAGGAAGCAACGCAACGAGGTAAGTAGTTTGATCACAAATTATAATCACCACATGTCAGCTTATATAAATTATTATTAAAGTCAATTCTTGAAAGCCAATGTTTGTATATCTCGCATGTCATGATATATGCAAACATCTCATCCAGCATAGCACACGATCCTATCAATCCGCATCATGTTCAGATTCAGAAATTATAATTATATACATATTATGTCATGCATCTCACATTGCATAAGATATGTAGGCTTTCTTAAGATCAAGTGCAAGATAAGATCAGATCAATTTAATTAGATGGTCATTCAAATGCATGGTACTAATGATGTTTCAGGGTGAATGTGCAAACCACAGACTCAAACATAGTCCATCGTAGTATGCCAGAATACTACTCGGCAGCTCCTCTTGTGGCCTCAGGATGCGGGGCTAGTGCAGACAGAGTTAAGTGTGTTGGTCAATCAGCTCAGTTAGTTAAATTAGATCAGTCGATTAATTCAAATAAATCAAGACACATCATGCATAGCATAAGCATCAGTATGATCCGTCATATTTTAAGCTCCTGACATGAAAACTTTTATGAAAACCCTACGCTTATTCTATTTACGTTGTGATAAGTTTCTTACTGAGTTTTCGACTCATTTTAGTTCTATTTTATATTTTTAACCACCTAGGTGAGGATGATAATTAGTACGAGCAGGCAAACCAAGCTTAAATGGAGCAATTGGATTTAGTTCCAAGCTTTGTTTACTTATTATTTAGTTGATTTATTAATTATGATATCTCCTATAAAAAAAAAATCATGATATCTCTTGCCTGGCTATATGTAAGTAAGCACGTGACATTCCCAAACCAACAGGAGTATGGTGTTACAATGTGGTATTAGAGCCTAAGTTGAAAGATTCTACAGACTTTTTTAAAAATAAAAAAGTATTTTATTAATTACAGGATAAGATAGCCTAGGATGCTCTTAACCCGCTCAAGAGTTATTAGAATATTTCATATTAAGATAGGATGCTTATTAGCTCTCAATAGATAGCACTTTGAGGTTGTTGCTGTTCTCATAATTATTATTATTCGAAATGCCAGTTAATGGTTACCTTAGAATATGGAGGTTCCCCCTAAGAGTTTTGGTGGGGAGAACTTGAGAAAGAAGGATGTGGAAATGCATGCAATATACTATGAGAGACATCATAGAATTCGAATTACCTAGAGAGAGTAAGAAATACTCATTTGGAATTGCTATTACCATGCCTATTTGACAGACTTAATGGTATACTCCTGATTTTGGCAGCCTAGTGTGACAGAGAGTGGTGGCACAATGGTGGTAGCAACCTTGAGAATCCTTTTAACACTTTGATGGTATGAATAGTCAACTTCCTTCCTAAGTAGTCCTAAGATCTTAACAATCTCTTCAGTCTTCCCTAATTTACTCATGTGCTAATAAGAATAATGGCTTACCTAATGCATTCATGAAATTTGAAATTCTGCTACCCAACAAATTTTGGAAATTCCCCACGTCTTATTTCTAATAATAAAATTAAATCATATAAATTTAATCAAATACGATAAATCTAGCTCATGGGGCATAGTTGAAGGTCAACTCAAACTTTGGATTTAATGCTTGGGGTGGCATAATTCTATAGAAAATCATGATCCTTCATGTACATGAAAATGAAAAAAAAAAAAAAAAAGACGAGACAATAGATAAAATGTATTGTGAGATGTTTGATTGGAAAATTTTAAGAGGAAAATTATTAAAGTATTTTAGAATTTCTTTTAATGTCATAAATGTATTTTTATTGAGTTCTATGAAAGTAGGTAGAAAGTTTTGGATGAGATAGTTGCAAAATTAGTATATCGATTTTGACATTTTTGCAATTTATGGTACATCCGTCGATTTTTCGTTAGAAAATTAATGGAAAAATTGCTACATGGCATCAATATGTCATGTGCCAGCCTTCAACTGGTTAATGTGGATGTTGATGCCACATGTCAGCCAATCAAAATCTAACATGTAGCTTGTTGTTATTTTTATAAAGAAGAATTGACGGAGGTACCTAATTGCAAGTTTCTTGAAGTTCACATATTAATTTTGCAAATATTGAAAACTGAGGCCTTCAATTGTTAAAACGTGAAAACTTAGGAACTAATTTCCAATTAACTCTAATATTCTTTGAAATATGTTATATACCGAAGTTTGTGAAAGTCGGTACGTAATTAAAAAAAGTTGTTTGAATATAATTTTTTAAAGTTTTTTTTATGAAATTTGGTTTGATTTTCATGTTTTATTTGTTCATGGAAGGCTGATCAGTGACAATGTTCTTGTAGCATTAAAAAATGATCAACTTTCTACACTATAAAAGTAAGGAAATGAAGGTTTTATGTTTGCTAAACTTTACATTAGCAAAGCATATGATAGAGTGGACTATGGAATGTAGTTTTCTTGACATAATTATGAGGAGACTGGGATTCAATGAGCAGTGGATTTCACTACTTATGATGTGTATATCAACCGTGTCTTACTCAATTCTAGTGAATGACAATCCAAAATGGCCTATCATTCCTTCTCGGGGTATAAGGCAAGAGATCTACTATCCCCTTACCTTTTTATGCTTTGTGTCGATGGCCTATTGTCAATCTTGAAGAAGGTAGAGTGGGCTCGAGAACGAACAGATCTATTTTTTCGTTGATGATTGTATCTTATTTTGTAGAGCAAATTTTCAAGATAATAAACATATTTAAAATCTCTTATAACTTTATGAAGTGTCATTTGGTCAGAAAGTAAATAGGGATAAAACTACAGTTTGTTTTAGTATAAACACTCCAAACAAAATCCAAGAAAGTATTTTTGCTTGTGTAGGGTGTCGAAAGAGCCAAAACCACATGAAAAGTATCTAGGGTTGCCTTATTTAATTGCTAGGTTAAATAGATCAATTTTCATATTCTTGGCAAGGGATATATCAAGCTAAGTGGATTTTGGAGTAAAGATGTACGTGGAGAGTTGGGAATGGACAAAGGATTATAATTTGGAAGGACATGTTGTTTCCAGAACCATTATCTTTTCAAGAAATTGAGAATCAAAATTATGATCAGAAGAGTGGTTTGCTTTCATTGAGAACTACTTATAAAAGAGCTTTACAAAGTAGATATCACCAGCATGGAGGAAAAAACTCAAATTCTGATGTGTGGGAGAAAGTACACAAGAGTCTTTATGGAATATACTTTCCCCAAACAAAACAAAAATAAATTTGCTTTGAGAGTTTGCAATGATATTCTTCCTATTGCACAGCTGCTTAGAAATAGAAATATCTTGAAGAATAATAGCTGTCCAATGTGCCAACAAAAGGTAGAAAGATGTATCCATGTTGTTTTTACTTGTGAGAAGATACAGGAAGTGTGGAATAAGATGTAGCCTAGTATGGTTCTTGAGAATAGCACTAATTAGGACATGGGTACTTTCGTTTTGTGCTTAAAGCTAAATGATGTAAATTTGGATTTGGCTGAGTATGTTTTAGTACCTTTGAGCCTATGGCATAAAAGAAATATGGCTATTCATCGAAGTAAAAACATTGAGTATGCTTTTACTTTGCTTCAAAGTTATAGAAAAGTACAGGAATAGGTAAAATATACAAGGCCCAAAGTGGTTTTCTAAGTCTAACCCAAGGTGGGAGGTCTCATCAGGAGGGAAGAAAGAGAGAATGAATGAGGGGTCAAAGAGCTAAGGAGGGAAAAGGGTGTCAGAAGGAAAAGTGGGGACGTGACGTAAAGAAGAGAAGATGAGACATAAAGCAAGGGAGGAGCAAAGGATAAAGGGGGCTACCAAATGTAGGGCTCTACAAGAAACCGGAGAACCAACCGGAATCGACCCAGACCGGCCTCTGGAGCTTGGAACCGGCTGAAACCGGCGTAGAACCGGTACCGAACTAATAAAATATATATTTTTTTTTTTAATTAAACATATATGAAACGGCGTCGTTTTAGGACTCGGTGTTTTAAAAAAAATATAAAACAAACAGTGTCGTTTGGCTTTTAAGCCAAAAGGCGCCGTTTCCCTCTAGGGTTTTAAATCCCACAACCTTTCTTTCTTCTTTCCCATTTCTCCTTCTTCTTCATTTCTCACGCCGTCCCACTCCTCTCTCTCTCACACACACACCGAGGCTTCGCAGTTCGCAGGCAGTGGCAGGGTCACCTCTGTCGCAACTGAAGATGCCGACGAATCGACTGTATTTATGCCGAGACCGATATCAATAGTTTTCTCCCCCTTCACCGGCCGGTTTCAGTCGAGATTTTCTTCATTTTAAGGGATCGGTGCGATTTCGGTTTTGGACCAAAACCGCACTGATACCTTCGGTTTTCACCCCTAGCCAAATGAATCTCAAGGGGACTTCGACTTCTTCTTCAACCTCACGAGAGAGACTCCAATGATGGGATCTCCACCAGAAGATAGAGCTTAGATCACCATTGTACAACGAGGATGAGAGACCATGAGAGACTAAAATACGCATATTATAGTGAATTTGTCCTCCAAACAATCATGGACAATGGCCCAATGCCGCACCATGTAAATCTGTGTGTCCCCGTCTCTTATTTTTCCTGCATTTATTTACTGTCCACCACCACAGATGAATGCACAGACACTGCACAACCTCACCAGACTGAATCGTCACAGCGATCAAGACCCTAATTGTCACAACGGGGCAAGGATGAGTCTTTCTCCCCTTCCAGCTTGTTGCGCTATTTTTAGGCGTTCACAGTTGGTGCTATCTGTGTGATCTGAGTTACTTTTTACACCAGAAGCAGGAGAATGATGATTTTTTGGCGCGCTAAATAATACCCAAATGAGCATATCAAAGTTTTCCAGATAAGTACTCTCAACCCTCCAAATTTTATTTTTATGAGCATTTTGCGAAAAATGGCGAGCGAACCTTTTCTCGCCAAAGCAAAAAGTCAAGTTCCTAGCCAATTGAGCTTCAAATGCTTAGTACACTTTTAAGTGCACTGTACAAAATGAGAGAGGGCGGGATACACTCTGAACGCACATACGAGCACAGATAAAGTGTGCATTGTGCACTGGTGCAACGTGGTGGCCATGCATGGCATGCACAGTACCATGCACGTCCCACTATGCGTTTACATTGCACCTCAGGTGCACGATAACGTGCACCCAGAGGCTCACGGTGTCTTGCCACGAGCCCAGTTGACTGGCCGACAATCACCATTTGGACCGTCGGTGGTTCCTGACAAGAGCCACAAAGGCCCTCATCCATGGGGCCGTGAACAGTGATGGCAGCCACAACAACGCACGACACCAACTCGGCCTAGTCAACATTGCGACTGGGTAGGGGCGCCAACAGTTACCCCGTGGCACGCCAATGTCTTCTGTCCCCAACCACCGTGCCGAGCAAATGGTGGCTTGTGACTTTTGCACGAATTTTACACGACAGCCACCCGACGATGCTCCCTCTGGTGGTCACCACTTGGACCGCCGGCATATTCTGCCAACCATGGCAAACGTAAGGCGACCCTTGGCCATGCACTCTGGGAGTCTCTTGCCCACCAGCTATGGGCCTGACAAGGGTGTCGGTAGCCACCTCTGGTTTCGCCAGAGATTTATTCCGCCACTGGAGCGCCCACTATCCACCAAGGCAGCACACAACATGCACCACGCGGACCGTGAAGTCCCACGAAGGCCACCACCCCGCCAACATTTTCTGTCATTGACTTGGTGGTCTTTAGCCACAGAAAATGCCGGTGGGGAGTGTCCCCACCTGTCCCTCAATAGAAGACGTTCCTCGACCATATTGTGAGCTTCCCGTCCATACACGCATCATGTCCCAGCCATGCACATGAACTCCCGACTCCGCCACCCACTGGCGAGCACATTCCCACGGCCACAAACAGCTCGACCCAGTCAACGTTTACACGACCACATACTCGACTCGGCCAAGCAAAGCAACAGACTCCTCTCCCACAGCCACTAACTTGACTCAACTAAAGCAAGCAATGGACTCCCCACCCACAGCCTAAGACTTGATTCGACTCGACAAAACAAGTACAAACTCATCCATCAGCAGGTCCCAACTTGCCCAACCAATCTCGACTCGCCCAACACCACCCGACTCGCCCAACACCACCCCTACTCAGGTAGCTCCATCCTAACTTGGTCAACACAGCTAGTGCCAACCATGCACAAGTCCCAACCTCTACATGAGCATCACGACTACATGCAAGCCACCCGACTATATGACCCTGACGTGGAAGTTGATGGATTTGAGGATTTCGTTGATGATGCTTTCTTCTACAAAAATAATTATGATTAAAATTTAGGAAACTTGATTGAATATTATGGCATCAAAACTGAGGTTGAAATTCCCAGTGGGAATATTATGAGAATGGTCAAGTCTTTCACTAAGAGAAGAGATGCAGAAGCAATTAATGTGTCTATTAGGTCCTTGAGAATGGAAGCTAGAGCTTGTTCAACAAGAAGGGAAGTGGGTTGGATTCTAGTGATGAGGAAGTCTTTGTAAAAGCTTCAGCATGGTGCCATGTCATGTATCATTCATGTTATTAAGGTTCCTACAATGAGGCTTCTCTTGGTGTATCGTGAATAAAAGAAGTGGCTTTGAGGTCATTATTTCCTTTGAAGATTACGACTATATGCAAGCCACCTGACCACGTGCATGAAGCGGGTAGTGACCACCGCGACCACATGCACGCAGAGTGCAACTCCTCCAATTGCAACCCAAAAGAAAGGAAGAAGAAAAGACGAAAAGAAGAAAAGGCAAGCATGCATCACAGAGGCGTACATCTCAAAAAAAAAAGATGGAAAGAAGAAAAGGCAAGCATGCATCTACATCTCAAAAAAAAAAAAAGAGAGAAGAAAAGGAAGAAAAAGAAAAGAACAAGAACAAGAAAAGAAGAACGAAAAAGAGAAGGAACAACAACCAGCGGTTGTAAATTCCAGTCAAGCAAAGATTGCCTAAAGCGGTTAAAACACCCGGTTTGTCTCTCTCTAAATTTATGTGAGTTCTATTTACAAAATCGGCTCCTGCAGCATGAGACAACGAATATACAGCCCCACACGAGCACTACCTAGACGACTTAACATGTCCTCATCAAAATGGTCTTCTGGGCATTAACATGCATGCAGGCGCCCCGAGCCTCCGCCATCACCGAAACACAACTGCCCCCAGATTCCCGCCAACGGGCCTCAAACCTTTATCGCATTCCTACAGGATGAATCAGGTTCGCAAATCTCATACATGTGATTGCAAATGATCTACGCTAACTGGCTTGGCTTCTGTAGCACGGTCAACCACCCCAACTACTTACCTCCCTCAAAGTTTACAAGACTTAAGGTGAGTTCAGTCTGACGTACTGCTCGACCCCCATCATGCATGCGAGGGCCAACGAGATGAGTCTAGTCTGACGTACTGCTCGACCTCCATCCAGTCAACGGGGTGAGTCTAGGATGACGTCCTGCTCGACCTCCATCCAATCAACGGGGCGAGTCCAGGTTGACATCCTGCTCGACCTCCATCCAGTCAACAGGGCGAGTCCAGGTTGACGTCCTGCTTTATTCCCATCCATTCAATGGGGCGAGTCAAGGATGACGTCCAACCAGTCAACAGAGCAAGTCCAAGCTGACTTCCTGCTCGACCTCCATCCAGTCAACGGGACAAGTCCACGCTGGCATCCTACTCGACCTCCATGCAGTCAACGGGGTAATCCACCTTACATGGCCGAGCACATCTCTCGTCGAAGCTAAGCTATGCGCTCGCACCTTGCATGGTCAAGCACCTCAACGAAGCCGAGCTCCACGCTTGCACCTTGAACGGCCGAGCACATCTCCCTCTGAAGCCAAGCTTCGTGCTTGCACCTTACATGGCTGAGCACATCTCCAGCCGAAGCCGAGCTCCGAGCTCGCACCTTACGCAGTCAAACACATCTCCTGCTGAAGCCAAGCTCTGTGCTTACACCTTGCATGGTCGAGCATAGCTCCCGCCGAAGTCGAGCTTTGCGCTCGTACCTTGCACTGTCTAGCACATCTTCCGTCGAAATCGAGCTCCACGCTCGAACCTTGCATGGTCGAGCACATCTCCAGCCGAAGCCGAGCTCCGTGCTTGCACGTTATGCAGTCGAGCCTTTTTTTTTTCCTAGCCTCAGGCTGGGAAATATTTATCTCCTAACGCAAGTGAAAAGCAAATGATCCACTCTTGAAATTTATTTGGTTACAAATTTCTACAAACTACCTCAGTCGCATATTTTATCTTAAAGATTTTCAAGACTTTCTTTCGGAGTGAATTGACCTTAAGAATCGCCAACAACTTAAATGGATAAAATATACCAGGCTCCAAGTGGTTTTCTAAGCCCAACCCAAAGTGGGAGGTCTTATCAGAAGGGAAGAAAAAGAGAATGAAGGACGGGACAAAGAGCCAAGTAGGGAAAATGGTGTCAGGAGGAAAAGTTGGGATATGACATAAAGAAGAGAATATGAGACATAAAACAAGGGAGGAGCAAAGGATAAAGGGGCTACTAGATGACTTTCAAGGGGACTTCAACCTCACTAGAGGGACTCTAGCGACAAGATCTCCACCAGAAGATAGAGTTTAGATCTCCATTGTATTGCTAGGATGAGAGACCATAAGAGACTCTAAAATATGAATATTATAGTAAATTTTCCCTCCAAACGACCTGTGAACGTAGGCTCAGTGCCGAACCACATAAATCTATGTGTCTCTATCTCTTATTTTTCCTGTATTTATTTACTGTCCACCGTCACGGATGAATGCACGAACACCGCACAACCGCACCAGACTACTGTTGGGGGCTCCATTTAGCACCAATCGAGGCCCGAATCATCACAGTAGGTCGGGAATGAGTCTTTCTCCCCTTCCGGCCTGTTGAGCTATTTCTAGGCGTTAACAAGTACATTCTAAAAGAAGTATTGATAAAATAGACAAATGTTTGGCACAAACCTCCTATAGATACAATTAAGCTAAATGTGGACAAGGCGGCTTTTTTTTAATCAAATAAGTCTGGAGCGGGATCTATTCTAGGTGATGAAAATGTGTCCATTTTAATGGCATCTTGTAAAGTGGAGAATGGGGTACAAGAAGTAGATACAATGGAAGCTCTTGCTATTCTTAGGGGAGTGCAACTAATTTTTAGTATAGTCATTCAAAGACTTATTATTAAGAGTGACTCATATACCATTGGAAAATGATAAATTCATCTGATGTGGAATATGGTCGATTCTACAAGAAGATGAAGGATATTAGAAGTTTGTTGCATTTCGTCCTAAATGTTGTCAAACAATATGTAATTATAGAATCATCTATGTAATTATACTTTTGTATGGAATGATGCTAATGAATAATCTTCTATTATAAAAAACATACATAAAAGCTTGCAATAACAAATGCTTGGAAATCATAAGGAACTTCTTCTATGAAGACTCTATTTGCTTCTAAAGCAAGAGGATATTGCACTAAATAATGAGCTACATAATTTGTCTCTCTCTTTATAGGACAAACTTCCATTGTTGTAATAAAGATAACCTCTTCCGAATATCTAAAGTGAGGTGACCATCCTTACTAAAATCTTTAGTTTCCTATTGAACTGTTCAACAACTTGCTTGGCATCCCTTTCCATTATGACTTTGTTGCATCCCAACTCCACACAAAAAAAAAGCTGCCATATAAGCACACCACTGCTCAACTATTTTTGGTGAAAGGAAAAACTTACCTTGGCATCTATCTAGAAGCTAGCACATGTCCCATATCATCCCTAAAATATATGGCAATTCCCATTCTCCTATTCCTATTGTCCAAAGCAGTGTCCCAATTAACTTTGATGAAATTCTCCTTTGGTGGTTGCCACTTTGGTTAACTCACTTCTAATATGATATCACTTATATCTGCTTGTTGAAATGAGTCTCAAAAGTATGTTAAAACTTCTCCTACTGAAACTACTACTTGATAAGGATGTTGAAATGAATCCTTAAAAATGTAATCATTTCTTCCTAGCCATACGAGTTTTGCAATACCATCACCAACTCCATTTCTAATGGTTCTACCCTAGCCACCATTTATAAAGGATCTCTATAGAGTTGGTTCCTTCACAATTACGATCTGTTTACCACATGCTTCCCATACATCTTAGGCTGAAACACAAGTCCATAATATATGTTTAGTTGTTACCTCTTCCAGACTACATATCAAACACAATGGATCTTCAATGACACCTATTCTTTTCAGATTCAACCTAGTAGGTAAATGTTGTTACAAGTTCTCCATATAAATTTCTTAACTACATTTGGCAGCATGGAATCCTGTATCACTTTCTAAACATTCTCTCTATTATTTCCTTTGGAACACCTAGATTTAGATCTATCTAAGAATTCATGGTGTAGGTGGGAAGCACTTTTAACTAAAAAAATGCTATTTGTAGTGCATCTCCACACCAGTGTATCTTCTCTACCTAATGAACTTAAAATGAGACTCAAAATAGCTTCAACATCCTCTTCAGTAAAACTATCTTTAATTAGATTGGTGTTCCAATCTCTTGAGCTTAGGTCAACTAGTTCAGATACTTTTGCTTGCTCAATCAATGTCTTGATGGAGATTGAGTTGAGAAAGTAGTAGACCTTGAGACCCATCTATCATATAATTTGATACTCTTTCCATTGCCCACCCTCCACCATGATCCTTATTTCAAAAGCTCTCTAGTTGAATGTATATTTCTCCAAGCATATGAAGTTGTCCTGTGTAACCGAGTATTCTGCAACGAGCAAAGATGAAAATTTTGGCTTTAAGAATTACAACTAACATTGAGGAAGGATTCTATATTAATCTCCATAACTGTTTTGCTAGGAGGGCACTATTAAAAGCTGCAAGTTCTTCAAAACCCAAACCTCCATATTGTTTAGTTATTCCCATATTCTTCCAACTCAACCAATAAATCTTAGAATCCTTTTCCAACTACTCCTAAAAGAAACCTTGAATCATACAAATAATTTGAGAGTGTAAAGCCTTTGGTAATCAGAAAATACTTATACAGCATGTTGGTATAGCATGGATAACAACTTTTGAGGAGTACCTTGAGGATGGTACGACCACCCCATGAAGTTGGTTCTTTATCTTTCATTTGAGAAAACATTTGAATTTGGATCTTTGAAATTTAGATCCCCTATTTAGATCATACTAGTGGGAGGGCACGTGCAAGGCAAGTGCCTTTTTTCCATATACAAATTTTTTGAAATTTGAAGAAAAAAATTGATACTTGAAAAAGTGATCTTCTCTAGGTGAGCACCATGGAGATAAAAAATGCCCTCCCCTAGGACATGCACCATGGGAGGCAAAGTACCCACCAACTCGGCAAGCACAATGAACGAGCATGAAGCTTGTCACCTCAAGCGAGCACAACGGGAGGCAAAATGCTCACACCCTCGGGCAAGCACCATAGGGATCAAAAGTGCTCAAAAGAGCATCATTAAGAGCAAAAGAGTTCGCCACCAAGGCGAGCACTGTGTGAGCAAAACTGATGGCCACCTCAGGCAAGTACCAAGGGAGGCAAAAGTGCTCACCCCTAGGCAAGCACCATATATAGATAGCAAAAGTGCTCATCACTCAAGCAAGCACTGTGGAAGTAAAAGTGTTTGCCACCTCAACTTGCACCATAGTAAGCAAAGTGGTCCTCACAGATTTGAGCATAATGAAAGAGTGAAATTCTCCACCTTGGATAGTATCGATAAAGGAAATGTGCTTGCCACCTGAGCAAGCACTGCGAGAGCAATAATAGTGCTCATCACCTCAGTGAGAAACCTAGATGGAGCACAATGCTTCTCACCTTGATGAGCAACATCATGGAGAATGAACCTCGTCACCTCGGCTCATGGAGAGGAAAAGTGCTCGCCCCTGAAGCGATACCATGGAGAGTAAAAGTTCTTGCCACCAAGACAACCACCATGGGAGGCAAAGTGCTCGTCATCTCGACAAGCACCGTGAAGAAGCATTAAACTCGCCATCTAGGCAAGTATTGTAGAAAGGGAAAGTGCTCACCACCCAGGCGAGCACCAGAGCACCATAAAGGAGCATGAAGCTCGCCACCTCAATGAGCATCTTCAAACATGAAAGTGCTCGCCCCCCAGGTTAAAGTACTCGCCACCCAAGCAAGCACTGCAAGAAAAAAAAAAATGCTCACCACCTCAGTGAGCACCATGGGAGGCAAAATGCTTGTCACCAACGGGAGGTAAAATGTTCTTCATCCCGACAAAATGGTTCATCCCTGGATCGATTTACACCCACGCCAGCGTCGTGGTCCATCTCTATGTTGATTTGGTCCCACGGCGATGCCATGGGTTGATATCGACACATGGCGCTACCGTTAGTTTGGTTTTGATTGTGCTGACCCATGGCAACGCTATGGATCCCTTGTTCTCAAACCCACGACACCACTATGGGTTTGATCTTGATGATGCTCAGATTATTGTGATCTTGATCTTTCAGATGAAGATGAGAATTTCTATTTTTTCTATAATTGATTGAGATATGAGATAGAGATTCAGAATTCTAGTTTTTTATGACTGGTTTGGTTTGGATTAGGGGTATTTTTATCTAATTTGATGTTATAAGGGTAGTTTAGTCCATTCAAATATGTAGTTAGAGGCATTTTAGTCTAATCCAAGAAATGTATTAGGGACGTTTTGGTCAAATCTATATCTATAACTGAGATATTTCAAGGTCTGTTTGGCAACATAACTATTCTCAAGTATTCTTAGATATTCTTAAACATTTCCTTCCCAAACATCACTCAAATACAAAACATTTTCAATTTCAAATTTTTAAAATTTTCATCTAATCATTTACCTAATCATTGTATTTTTCTAGAACTCTCAAACAAAATACAAAAAATAATACTACTTTTCAAATTTAAAACAAATATGATATTAAAAAATTATTTCAAACAATTTTTTAATTTTATAATATTTTTATTCAATTTTTCTCTCTCATTTTCTAAAATACAATAAAACATCTTAATTCAAATTATTTCACTACCATTCACATATATACTATAATATTCTAAGTATCTAAATGGGCCCTCAGTCAAACATGGGATCTGCATAAGGACATTTTTGTCCAAATCATTACATGAATTCTTATGACTAGCCACTAAACTAACTCGCTCTTTTATTATAGCTGAATGTTAAAATTTGGATTTCACATTATATCAAAATGGAAGAAATCTGAAATCATGGCATTTCAAGTTTATTGACTTGAAATCCAATCTAAATCCAAACTTTTTTTTTTTAAATCCTAAAGCAGCCTATAGGTATAAAAGGAAAGTGGCACAAAATTGAGAAATACCCCTGTAAAACTAGTAACAGTTTCTTCAAATTTATATGATCCTTTTAATTCGTGTTGCTTAAATGATTCTTTTAAAAATTCATGTGTGATTGTTATTATTTTGATTGTTGTTAATATTATTTATAAAATATTAACAAGTATTAATAACATATTTAAAATTTTATATTGTTAATTGTACAATTATTATATAAATAATATATATATAATATTTTTTTATTTTTATTTTTTATTTGGTCGGTCCGGTCCAGTCCGGTCGGAGAAATCTCCACCCCGAGACCGAACCGAAGACCGAAATTCCCCTACTTATTGGACCGAAACTGACCATGCATTTTTTCGGTCCGGACCGAACCGGTCAGTCCGGTCGGTTTCTCCAGTCCGGACCGACTGTTTTACACCCCTAGTCCCAATTATAGAATTATGTTATTTGAGTGTATTCTATAGTGGTATGATTATTAATACATTAGTGATAACTCTCGATAGAGGTTGTGACATCGAACTGTTCGAGTTCAAAGCTTATGTAGTTTATTGCAAAAGTCAGGTAAACGATGCTCTTATGTTAGGCTTTGCTAGAAACTGAGATTGATTTTGAAAAAACTTGCATATCTTGCTATAAAAACTTACATATTTTGCTATGAAGAACTACTTTAGTTATTTTTTGCACTATTCTATGTGCCTAAACATTGAAATGAGAGTTTTGTCAGGACTAATATAGACATAAGCAGTTTTGTTACTCTATTTCTTTATGGCAAAAAGTACGAATGACTTCTGAAATTTTTATGTGATTATACGATAATAAATATTCAATACACTATCTATTATTATATTGTATCTGAAAAATCCTATGGCATAACATTCTATTTTTGCTTCTGTTCTAATCTTATCATAGGTGTCAAATTGTGGTTTTCATTATTATGTTGGTACCAACATTTTTTTTTCTATTTTTTAGTGCACCCACTTTGAAGACAAAGTGGTTCTCCACTGGGTCTTTCCTAAGTGTACACTAGACTCATCGAGTTTAATAGGGGAAAATTTCACTTTCCATTCTGCTTGATTGGCCATCAAGATGCACAACCGAAGGTAAACACAACCTTTGTTTCTATTATGATGTTTTAGTTATGTTTATGTCAAAGATATTTTCTAACTATTTTGTTACAGGAAAATTCAGTTTTGTTATTTTACAAGAAATGAGAAATCTCTACATTTTATAACTAACTCATATTCTACACACTAGTATAGTTTTACTGCTTACTGAGTCGGTGGACTTTCCTTGAACTCATATTTCCATGATTTGGAAATAAGCATGGTAGAATGTTATGATCCTGAGGGTTAAAGATACCAAGACATTTTTATCTAGCATATAAGTCGCCCTCTCCATGACTTGTACTCGTGGCATAGTCTCTGCTCTTATATCAATTGTTAAAGATCCAACCATTAATCCAAAAGTCCTAGAACTACTGGATACTAATTTAATAAACTTTTAACCCTCATAGTCACAACATTCTACCATAATTCCGAATCCGACATCTATGGCAGCCCTCTCTATTGATACTGACTCGATGGTAGCCATTTTCCTTTTGACGACTTTACTCATCTATTAATATTCAATGACTTAATACTATGTCCATACATAGCACCAAAACATTTTAATTCAATTTATAGGTCGCCTCCTCCATGACGTGATCTCTACTCTGATACCAATTGTTAAAAACCCAACCATTGATCCAAAAATCTTAAAGACCGTTGAATACTAATTTGGTTAAACTTTTAACCATTAAGATCATAACACAGCATGTCTCCCATACAAGATACAAACGGACCTTTGATCAAGCTATCTATTCCCAAAAATGCATATAATTTATTCTTTAAGACAATTGGTTCACCAGCTCTATGAGTCAAACCTTAAGCAAATTGAATCCGGATTCTTGTCGAATTTTTAAAGAGCAATACTACTCTTCACCTAGATTGTATCATCTCTAATTATATGTTCTGATGTGACAGTTTAAGTGAAATGTTGACATATAAAACCACATTAAATGCATGTAATCAGTATGCATGGCTCTGGTAATGATAAGAAATAGACGGCATCTCTCATTTCTATAAATGGACAAGTAACTTGAATCACAACTCAAAAGGATACACAACAAGAAGAAAAAATTTCATTATAAAAACAACTATGAAACAATAAGTTAGCACATTTATGGGGTACACACATCTATGTTTTGTTTCATCAACAATAGAATGATCAAGAATAATGGACCATAAGAATTGGACTCTTCAGGACCAAAAAGTTCTGCGGCTGACAGGAAGACTCCTAGGTAACAGTTTTGGGTGTGTTAGCCCACGCATTCATCCGCAGCCTGTTCAGGGTAGACTTGTCTTCTTGGGTTGTCATCCTGCAGAGTAATTTCTGCAACTTCATCGTTCATAAGCTGAAGTCGCTACTGCATTCCCTAATCTAACTCAGTCTCCATTTGATCCACTGCTGTTTGACTCCTTCCTTATCATGTCCAATAAGTCTTGGACAACTTCAGACATTGGTGGCCTGAATTCTGGCTGGGACTGCAAATTATGCTTCAGATTAGGAAATCAGTTGGATAGAAGAGCATAATCAATCTAAGCAGACACCGAACTAAGGGAGGACTCTAACAAATATGTGTGTGGGGGTGTGCAGGTTTGACTCGTAAAAATTAACCTAAGCCCATTTGCTTCTATAAGAAATCTTATTTTCTCATTCATACTTTGGCCCCTCTAATATGAAATTATGGTTGTCTTAGAAATTCTGGTTCCACCCTGAATCAGAGAGAGAAAATTTGGTTGTATATGATAAATATTTGTCACTCTAAGCTTATTCTATTCAAACTTTTTGAAGCATTTATGCATTGACCTAAGTGTACCCACAAAAGGATGGTCAGGACCCAGAGGAGTCCCCCCATTATGGACTAAATCGGTCTTACTCAAAATCCTAGAAATCAACAACATTGCTCACCCGAACACAACGAGCAATAATGTCTGCAAAGTTCGACAGAGATTTGGCTGGGTATTCTCCATGGAGAGCAGGATCAACCATCCTTGATAATGTATCAATGTCATGAAGCTGGGGTATTGCCCATCTCACCAGATATTGCTCCCCACGAGTCCGTGAGCTGTCCAAAAGTTGAGGAAGATAAAATCTTCACTGTATAAAAAAAGCACAAGCAAATCTTAAGAACAATTTTTTCATGATTTGTACCTGTCATAGGACATCCGACCGGTTAAAAGTTCCAACATAACCACTCCAAAGCTGTAAATATCACTTTGCTCAGTATAAATTCCAGACTCAAATTCTGGAGCTCCATAACCATAAGCTGTTAACAGACTTCCTGATAGCTGAAATTAAATAACTTTAGATAGTTATGGTGGCAGCAATGGTGATAATAATCATTAATTGTGCGCCAATCCAACAATAAACTCAGAAAATAGGCTTTCCACAATTTCTAAAAGAAATAATGGTTACTCCCCTATATCCATAGAAGCAAGAAACCTCTCTATCTATAAGGATTATCACTTACCTGACTTACAGAGCCTGATGCTATTAATGGAGCCAGACCACAATCAGATACATGCACCAAAAGATCATCATCAAGAAGAACGTTTCCAGACCTAAAATTCTTGTGTATGACAGGAGGCTGACAGACCTCATGCAAATACCTTCACACAGAACACAACACAACGAAATCAGTACTAGAAACAGGGCATGACTCTTTTTAAATATTATGCCACAACAGAACAAGGATAACTCTCCTGCGCATATTCTCTTATTCAATTGTATGTTGACCAGTTTATAGATTAATTAGAGATCTGAGAACAGTACTAGTAAAGTTTCCTTTGCTCAACTGATGTAAAACCATTATATTGCATTCACACTTGATCCCACCTTTCGACCCAAGAGATGAACCAAATTCATGACCTCTTAATGTGATATAGGGGTTATTGTCCATGATGATCTGTTCATATCCACTTGTTATTTTATATCTGCTATTTACTCAATATATTTTTGCTCATCATTTCAGAAAAATTAGCTGAAAATTCCCAACCACTGCATAGTTAATTAATGTTAATATCTTGAGTCATCTCCCAATCGATAGTATCATGTTTGAGCATGTCTGGGCCCTAACAGGACTGCATTCACTTTTAAGACATACAGATTACTCAATCTGTTACATCTGGCCACAATTTGAAGATGTATGTTTTAAACCCATTATTAGTAGCGAAGTTAACAAGTTGGATCACAAACTATCATCTCAATGGTTATTTGACTTACTCTAAGGCTCTTGCAGCTCCAAGTGCCATCCGAATGCGGGCATTCCATGACAGTTTCTTTTTAAGTTCATCATCTGAGTGTAGTGTATCTTGCAGTGTCCCATTACTGCAATACTCATAGATCAGAAGCCTTTGACCATGCTCTACACAGTAACCGATAAGTTCAACAACATTGGCATGTTGGATTCTATCAATGTTGTTTACCAGTTCAAGAAATTCATCGTCCTTCTGACTGGAAGCTCTCTTGTCCAGTTTCTTGACTGCAAGTAGCTACAAAAGAATCCAAAAAGATCAAATATAAGTATCAGAAGCCATTCTAAACAAAACATAAAACAATTGCAGTACATAAGAGTGAGACAATTCAGAACATATTAGATTGACTACCTCCATAATGGATACAAAAAGCATATAAATACAAAAAGTTTTTATGATACAATAATCCTTTGATGATTTAATCATATTTATGTTGAACAAGAAGTCGAAACAGCAGGACCCACGGTAAAATAGAAAAACAGTCACTGAATAGGATGATAGTCAAATTTGGCATGGTAAGAACTTATTTCTGACGATAAACATGAAATCCTAATAAAGGGGATTGACTATCTTTCAGCATTAACTTCTATATAGCAAGCTGTTTTAATGCAAATACATAAAGATGTGAGCAATTGTGTGGGGCACAGAATGTAATTATTACTAGAAAAGTGAGATAATTTATTATTGTGAAAATAATGTGTATCCTGAAAGAATACCAGTAAAAGCAACCAAGTAAACGAGAAACAAACCCCTAACATCATCCTACAAGTACAATACCAGAGGCGACTAAGAACTAGTCATGTTTCCAAAACAATTTTCATACATTTCATACTGTGCACGATTTTAAGAATCAGGGAACATCAAGACAGCAATTGATGATGTGGTAACTGAAATGAATCAAATGACTTTCTCACTACTTCCTGGAAGGTTATTTGAGATGATGTTGTAGCTTGAATATTACTAAACTAGTGCTCCCATTCCTCTTCTATGTTTTCAATTCCAATGCAAGCTCAGTTATATCTCATATTTAGTTTTTAGTCAGTAATACGAGTACTTGGAGGCTACAAAGATAAAAACCTATACGTTTGATAAAAGGAAAAGAGCGTACAAGAAGAATATTGAGAATAGTCAAATTGCTAGAAGAAAAAGGAGCAAAAAATGCTTAAAGTAATGAGAGCCCAGGATACGTTCCAGTCATTAATCCACAACAAAGTAGTTGCTATAAATTAATGAAATCATAGTTATAGATAGAACCTTCCCATCAGGAAGCTGTGCCCTATAAACAGTCCCCAACATTCCTTGTCCTATAAGATTTTCTTGTGAGAAGCTGTTTGTATATTGCTGAAGGGATGCAATTGTGAAAGACTTCGCACGAGTGGGGGGATATAGAGTTTTGGAGGGAAGCTTCATTGTAGTCACTTCGGCAGGCAATTTTGGCGCTGCAATGACCTTTTCAACAGGAGGGGGAGGAGGGGGAGGAGGGGGAGGGGGAGGGTAAGGGGTAAGATGCATCAGTTGCATATCAAATGTACTCATGTCTTTCTCCTTTGGTAGTGTACCCCATCTCTGCACATTTCTCTCTTTCTCATCCTCTGATTTTGCAATCACTTCTACTCTTCTATTCTCTGCCTGATGGTCCTCCTTTGGTCTCACAACTGCCCCCTTTTGAACTGTTCAAAAATCCAGCCATGCATAAAAAAATTAATGGAATAAACATTATGATTAGGCACCGGATAACTTAATAGTAAATTGATTGGGAAATCAGAAATACTTTTTTACCTTTCTCATTGTTTGGTGGAGATAAAGATCCATTGTCTCTAGGATTCTGCCTGTCAGTTTCATATGCACCTATTTGATGTAGCCTGGAAAATCTGTCATCCTCCCTTCGTCTGCTAAACCATGGGATAAGGAGTGCAAGTCCCAGGGCCAGAATCACCAGAAAAAATACCGCCGCAATTGATATTCCAACCACCCGCTTAGTGGTCCAAACTTTCTTCGTTTTTTCAGAATTCGATTCCCCTGTTGCAGATGGTCCATCAGCCTGTTTCGGAGGCATACGTTCAGGAGATAGTCCCTTAAAAAATGGAGGTGCTGGACCCACTGGTGGAGGTTTTAATGGGGATGTAGGTGGAGTTATTAGTGGAGGAGTGGTAGTATTGAATGGGTTTCCATCTTTCCTGCATAGCAATTACCAAAATATTAGTAAAACAGGTGTGCAAACTAACAAGCATAACTACGTGGAATGCTGTTTACTCTTTTGTTGACAACAACATAATGCAGAATTAAATCAAAGCAAGACAGACACATTAACTGCAAGCAAATAAAATGAAAGTTGACAGCTGCAGCTGTGGTAGCAAAAGTACAGTCATCGATAAGTATAATGTTATTGTATAGGTATACATCACAACATTGATTGTTCTTAGAGCTGCTCAGAAACATGAATGGTAGATACGTTGACGTTGTGGGCCTGCTGCATGGAAATCCATGTGAAACAAAAATTTGCAAGACAGGAAGAAATGATATTTTGTCTAATTATCACCAGCTATTTTGCCAAGAAAAAGAGCCCCAAATCTAAAGGTAGCTCATTAGTTTATCCAATAAGGTTTCCAGACCTGCTAGTTTAAAGGGAGCTAACATTGGTCATTTTTTTGCCAATGACAGCAGAAATCAGAAAAACATGGAATGCGCTACATCAATTTCTTTTATCTATCTATAGCTATTTCTAAGCTGTTGATTCTTAAGAAACTCTTCCTGTAAAGGTCAAGAAAGAATCTTCATTTCAGAAAAATTCTAAATTGGTGGAATGCACTTCAATTATTGAAATATATCTCGTTTCCAACACAGGTCATATATTTGATGGTCATATTTCAAATGGAAATAAACCAATTAATTGAAGGCTCGGGGTTCTCACCTGAAGTATGGGATGCTTAGCAACTTCTCAGGTATTGGTCCAGAGAACTGGTTATTCTCAATATTCCTGTTAAACAAGAGGGACAGTTTTCATTAGGGAAAAAAACAAGTATAAGCAATTGAAGCATGATAAGGCAACATTATCCTACAAATTTATAAAACCTCTGCATGATTCTCAAATTAAAAACATAAGAAAATGAGATTTCTTCTAATTAAAGCATTGTTGAGAAGAATACAAATCTCTCAGAGGCAGATCTTGTAAAACATCAAGGGTCCCAGAAAGCTGATTGTTCTGCAAGCGTCTGACAACTACGAAGTTAGCACTATACTTAGAGATAAAGCAGATCTAAACAGCCTTACCAAGACAAAATACTTACAGGGTGGTCAGAGTAGACAAATTTTCAAAAGAAGGTGGGAGTTCCCCACTCAAATTGTTACTGGACAAATCTCTGCACAAAGATAAGTGACTCCATCAACTATAAATAGCCTATAAAGTTAATCTAGACATGAGAAGGTTGCCAGATATAAATGAGATCCTACAGATTGATCAACCCTGTCAGAGATTGAAAGGCATCCGGTATTTCTCCAGATAAATGATTGTCATTAAGAGACCTGAAAAGGCAAAAAACAAATAGGCTTATGAAAATTGGGATGACTTCTAGTAAGAACCAGCAAAACAGAAAAGTAGACAAGGGAAAAAATTACATGGCTGTCAGTTGAGTTAAAGAGGATAAAGTACTCGGGATGCTTCCACTGAACTGGTTAGCTGAAAGAAAACTGCCAAGGAGTAAAGATTATTATATCTTTTGCATTGGAATGCAGAACAGATGCATACTCAGGCAGATATAATATTTACAGAAATGAAATTTTAATTTGGCTAAAGACTAATGCATACAAGTTTTGCATCGTAGATGGCAACGTGGTCGGAATGCTGCCCCCAATGTGGTTGTTGCTTAGATCTCTGCAAAGGAAAAAAAAAGTAAGGATATGACCCCCACAAATGTATCAAAAAGAAAGATGACTGCCTAATACCCATAAGATCCCATAACATAAACATAAAAAGACTGGATTCCTGACTTGTCTTTCCCTTCTTATATCTAATTTTCATGCATAGGGGCACATCAGCCAGCTTGATAAATGAAACTGACAGAACATTCAAAATCAGGCATCAGGATTAGGGCTGTTAATAAACAGTGCTAAGCAATAGGCAGCTCGAATTCCGCTTGATTAAACTCAAACTCAACTCAATTCAATTATTAAATAGGTTGTTCGCAAACAAAAAATTAGACTCGATTATTAAATTATACAAACTAGTATAAAACTCATCTAACTTGATTAAAGTTCGCGAGCATGCTCATATAAAGCTCATCTCGACTCGTTACCTTGCTCATATATTAACACACACACACACATATATTAATATATAAAAATACATAATGATATATATGTATATAGTTCCCTATATATGAATATGTAGTACTTACAATGAATATATGTGTATATATAATTCACTATTTAATGAGTATGATTACGTAAATGTTATGAATATACTGATACTTTCTACAAGTAACAAGTATAATTGATTAGAGTTGGATAAGAGCCAAATAGTCATATGGTGTTGTAGCCATTTAATTGTATTTGTCAATAATTGTAATTGTGAGAATAAATTTGTATCTAATTGTATTTTTTTTTTTTTTGGATTGGCACTGGGTGTCTGAGAACAACGTCTCAACTAATCTTGGGGGTGCACAAGCCCTCAGTAAGGAGTTTCCCGCAAGTGCACCTCAAGTAATTGAAGGGGAAAATCCCCTAGTCCGATAGCTCCAAGGAATTGTTTCCACCCAAGAGGATTCGAACCTTACACCTGGAGGTAGCATACCACCAAGACCAAAGTCTTTACCACTTGAGCCAACCCCTAGGGGTTCTAATTGTAAAATGTGAGTAAAATATTTTTTTTGATAAGTACGAGTAAAATATTTTGTCATTTTATTGAGTTTGGATATGAGAATATCTTGTTCAAGTCGAGTTCAGACATCCAAAAAAACTCAATTCAAGTTCAAGTCGAGCTCGAGCCTTATTTTTTAATAATCGAGCCATATTTGACTAGGCACTACTCGCTCAAACTCGGCTTAGCCCTAATCAGGATACTCCAACAAGCAATGACGAATAAGAAAGCAGATCTACAAATGACACACCCAGCTTTGCATTTATTGATGAAAGGCATGTTACAAGTATTATTTATAAAATAATTAAACTGGGCCCTGGATACGGGCTCTCAGCCACTAGAACTTGTCTATCAAGTAATTCAAGGAACTCCTACTGTAGAATCAAGCACAATATGAAAAAGCAATAAATAAACTGGAAGAAATAGATGATGAAGTCTACCATATATCCCCAACTATAGATATCATTACCACAATGTGTGTGCATGCGGAACACGCAGAGAGAGAGAGAGAGAGAGAGAGAGACTTACATTGCTTTAATAGAAGCAAACAATCCTAAATTACTGCCCAGTTCTCCTCCCAAATTAGCACCATTGAGAACACTGTAACCCACATATCCATATTAGAGCTGACAGTTAACCACGTTTAGAAAATATCAATGGATGTGCATTGTCAGAATAGGGGTTTCCATACATTCTCATTATGTCTGTATTCGTACACACCACGCCTTGCCAAGCTTCACCACATGGGTCTCCACCAGTAGCAACCCATCCAGGAAGAAGAGGGGAGCCCATTGCAACATATAGGTTATTGATTGCAGCCACTGATTCAACGGAATTAACACTAGATAATGTTAGTTCTGATTGATAGAAACAATAGAAAAAAACAGTGTTGCAGACACTTCCACTTCATTTTTTCATTTGAGGGTGTTAGAGATAATATTTTCATCATGATCAATATATTTGATTATCCAAAACAAGATCAAGATATTTACCTTATTCTCATCTCCATGTAATTTCCCTATAAATAGGGGCCTATACTTTGCATTCAACCACAATTGATAATAATAAAGATTTAGCCCATAAAATCTCTCCGTAATTTACTTATAAAAAAAAAAAAAAAAAATCTCTCCCTAATTCTCCTCCTCTCTTTTCCATTTCAGTTTCTATGATAGTTCAACTTCTTTCACGGTATCAGAGCCCTCATCCAATGCCAGGCTCAATCCTGTGGATCACTTCTTTTTATTCAATCCTTCGTCTCACTTTATCTCTTTCACAGAATCTTACATCACAGAATCTTTAACCATATTTTGTCCCAAATCAACGCCTTTGGAGTATCTTTATAAGCTGGGAGCCTTTATCATTGGGTTCTTTGTTAGTCATTCTTAATTTGATATTATCTCTAACAGGGGTGCTTCTGAATGCTCATACTAAATAGCCACCCACCCTAAATGTCCTAAGCCCAATGAAGGTGGAAGCTGTGTTGCTACAACACCAAGAAACTTTATTGGCACTGGAAAACTTTGATTGAAAAACGGTTAAGCATTACTATTATGAAAGATTTCCAGCTAAGAATTTGTTCAGACTGGTGGTCCATCTCCAGAAAACTCAAAGCAAAATGACATAAAATAAAGGGTTTTATTTGGTAGCCATTAAAACATGGGAAAGAAAGAAGTAAAGTTAAATTTGGAATTATTCAATACAACTATTATTCCCCTGAGAAACAAAAACCATGAATAAGCTGCGCTAGACCGAGCTATTTGACCAAATTCTCGGTGAAAATTTACAATCATAGGACTCGAGGTCGGCATAAAAATACTATTTTATCTTTGATTTCTATTCATTTTTGCAACAATTTCTCAGCAACCAAACAGATAACAGACAAAAAGAATCATAATGCAGACGAATACCCAGGAAACAAAATCGAAATACCCTTACCATCACTTGGATTAGTCTCTCCACGCGAAACAGGAGCCGCCCAGATCCACAAGAACCACACCAAAACCAGTGCAGAGATCTTCAAATCCTTGGACTTCATAGCAGATCTCTTCCCACCCACTGATGCCATACTCAACCCCATTCCTCAATTCATTCTTTTCCAGCAAATCCAATCACAGAAGACATCCTTGAATCTGAAAACGAACTAGAAGCAAAATTAAGCTCACGGTCACTGACACGTTATCACAGCGCAGCAATCCAAAACACCCACAGACAATATCGCCAAAAGCAAAAACAAACAACCCCCATAATTCAGCAAAAACACTCACACACCTATATATTTAAAAGACAACACACATATATGTACATATTTAAACATACAATCAAAAAAAAAAAAAAAAGCGAACAGACAAAATCTACAAATATAAAAGAAAAAACTTACAAAGCAGCAGGGATTTTGGAAAATGCTGAAGAGAGCTGAAGTCTACGAAGCAGTTGGCAAAAATGGAAATGGAAAATTGATCACAAACAAAAAGAAGTGCGAAAGAATTTTTAAAGAGGAATTAAGCAAGACTTAGGAGCTAAGATTCAGTGAAAACAGCAACTAAGTGGGATACGTAAGAAAATAGTACATTACGTTAAAAAAAATATATAAAAGGTGCTAAATTTGGAGAACCCTAAGCTTTGGAAAGAGATGGGAAAAAAGAGAAAAAGGAGACGTAGAAAGGTGCAATGGGGGGTTTCTGCGAGACTCTGAAACTCTTTTCTTTCCATTTATTTATATTTTCTGAAGTTTTGTGCTTCTTCGCTTCCTTCTCTCTCTTCTCTTAACTAAACTAAGGAACAGTGTGTTTACGTGCGTGTCATTCCATATCTATATCTTCTCTGTGAAATGACCGTGACACGCTCTGTTCGGGCGCGTGTTCATGAAATTATGTTTTCTTCCTACTTTGAGCATGGTAATTTTTGCTTATTCTTCGAAATTCTACTAATCATTCTATACATCACATAATGTTTCTTTTAATTTTTTTTCTTTTTTATCATAATAAGTAAGTAGTGTATGAATAACAAATAAAAAAATTTAATTAATTTAGTAAAAATAAAAATAAAATATTTTTTAAAAAAATATATAAAATATGTAGTATGAAATTATGAGTAATTCAGAATAGGATTCCCGTGAGACGAAAAATTGCCAAATTCACAAAAAGAATATTACAAAATAAAATTTTATAAATTGAAATGGTTGTGTTTAAAATGTTGAATCTTCCTTACAAATAAAAAAAATAAATTGTATAATTTAATATACCACAACAAACCATCTTAATTTGTAAATTTTAGTGTGAAGACATGCATAATTATTATTTTTAAATTATGAGTAATGCTAAATATAATTATGGGTTGTGCAAGCGCCGCGCACTCCTTTTAAAAAAGAGTGGGATCCACCATTAAAAAATTTATTTCTTCACATGAGTCTCATATTTACTTATTTTTTTCAAAAGAGTTCTCTAACATACTGTCACTTTTGTGTACTCATTACACACTCTACTGATGTGATTAGTCAAAACAGTTATTTTATATTAAAAAAATAGCACAGTCAATCATATTGGTGAAGTGTACAAAAGTGACTGCACATAAAATTTTTATTTTCAAAATAAGTGCACGGTACTATATATAATTATATTTTGAGATTGGTAATGATATACCTACAATTATTTTACAACTAATTTACAAGCTATTTTACAATTAACCAATGTTCGTATATAAAGCTTTAAAGAATATAGGTATCATTAAGTATAATAAGAAAAACAAATCTATTTTCACTTATGCAAAGTTTTGTATATTTTCAAATAGTAAAAAAATATTTTAATCCAAGTTATAAGTGAATATGATTTGTATTATAGTAATTTTAGTCAATGAATAAGAATAAAAGTAACTCTACCTTAAAGTCAGTATATGATAATAAAAAGCACTAAAAAGTAAATGATAAAACCCAAAATTCTATGCCAAAGGATTCATGACATTTTCAATCTAGGTCAAATCGGAGTTTTTTAATTCTACTATATAAGTACACATAATCTATCATGGGATTCATTATATTCATAAAAAGAATTAATAATACCAATACTTTTATGTAGACTAGTGTAGTAAGCTTCTAGACTAACAGTGTATTTTAATGTTCAATAAACAAAAATATATATAAATAAATTTATTCTTTTTTTAATGGAAGCTATTGCATGACTAGACCTATATTTTATTATTCTATATATATATATATATGAAGAATACTACATGTAGTCGTAGAATGCACAAATATCACGCAATTGCTTTAAAAAGAATGTAGTTTACTATTAAAAAATTAACTTTTTTTTCATATGAATTACATATTTACTCACTTTTTTAAAGAGATCGTGTTGCGTTTGCGCATTCTACAACTGTAAATATCATTTATCTATATATATAACTCAAAAGGTTGAATGTGATTCTAAAATATCTTAATTCTCTCAAGAGTTCTTCTACTCAGTAGTTTTATATACACACCTGTTGATGTAGATCTTTATTTTTTATTTTTATTTTTTTCAGCAAGTGCATGGTGTAGAAAATACTGAATAAAAATTTTCTTTCTTTCTCTCAATCCCATGATGAAGTCAAGCAAGGTCTTTCCCTTAACATAAATGCTACCTACCGTATATAAATGTAACGAGAAAAAAGAAAATGCATGGGAAGAAGTTGTTGAGTTGGACTTTAAAATTGACTCGATTTCTATAAGAGCAATGTTAAGTACAGTTTCTAAATAAGAATTGTAATATAAGTATAAGCTATTTTAACTTTAAAATTTTTTAAAATTATAAAATTATCTCTCATAAAATGATATTTTTTCTCATTTAATAATGTGTCTGTATATATCATCTCTATTTGAAAATTGTAAATAGAACTTCTTTTTATTATAATATTAGTTTTATTACGACTTGGGAGGAAAGTGGAAACCACGTGCATGAAATGCGAAAAAACATATCGACTTGGAGTTGGGGTTTTACTTTTACCACCGAACTATAACGTAGTTAATAATAGCCGCCAGTTTTTCTATGGGCTTCACGTGGTCAGACGAATTGTCGTTAGCTTTCTGTCCAGTTGAAAATAAAATACACACTCAGACATTATTGGTTCTTTTTACTTTTTCCTTACAAAGTAATATTCTTTAATTTTAACATCTATTGCCATTGAGAATAAGGTTGGTAACTTAATTTAATTATTTATTTTTTAATTACGAATATGATAGATATATTAATATATGGTGTCAATGGTGTTACCTTTACGTTAATAGTATGATATTTTTTTCTTTTATTTCTCCAACTCAAGTTTGGTGTGTGACAATGTCCAAGATTATAATATATAATATTAATAGCATAATACTCAAACTTTCAAAATATAGATTTTGGATTCGAATTCCCATCCCAAATAAAAAATAAAAAAAATTTGGTGTGTGACAATCTTGAAATTGCAAAACACTCTTGAAAAATAAATTTATTGACCAGTTACCACCTACGTACCGATGGACCGGATCTAAAACTGTTCATCTAGGTCGAGTTTTTTTCTTTCAAGATCAAGACCCACATAGCAAAATATGGATACACCTTATACCCGATTTATTTTTATTTTTATCATTATATGGATTCAACAAGCTCTGGGGTCGAAGAAATTGTCTACAAAATTCAAATCGATGATCTGACTGAAAAGACGCTTTTGCCCCTAGCATTTTCATTTACCTATCTATTTACTTGCATAATCATGCTCTAATTAATTGTTATTGTTACTAATCTTATCATCATTAATTAGTTTATTGAGCGTCTTTTTGTCATTTTGTTGGCCGGCTGGGGCGGTATTTGTATGGAACTAATGTCTTGTTTAGACTTGTAGATGTGCTCTGTTTCTCTGTTTGTGCACTTCACAAGACTCATTGCAAAGAAGAATTTCTATCGACAGAACCTCAGTGATCTCCAGCATTTCTAGAATGAGGGATTTGTAAAACTGCAGTAGGAAAACTCTTTATCCCCAGCCAAAGCTGACATGTTTAATTAATGAAGCTTTGTGAATTTTAATGTACCCAAAAAAAAAAAAAAAAAAAGTAGAATCTGGAATCTGAGTTTTAAAAAATTTAAATTTATCTAGATTCTGGTTCGGGTTAGAAATTTGAGTTTCAATTGGGTGTGTTTGAATGTTAAAGTGAGTTGAGTTGAGATGATAAAATATTGTTAGAATATTATTTTTTAATATTATTATTATTTTAAAATTTGAAAAAATTGAATTGTTTATTATATTTTATGTTGAGATTTGAAAAAATTATAATAATAAGTTGAGATAAATTTGAGAACCAAACTCACTCAGATTTCTAGATCGAAATCTAGATGAATAGTCCTAGCCGGATACTATATAATTTCTATCACTTTCTGTCCCTTCACGTTTCCATTCGGACAACCTTAAGGTAGGGTATCTCTCAGTACTCTTCTACAACCGCAGGAATCTCTTGAATGGGTTGGCAGTGGCACACCTAACCAATGCATTTCTCCATCGCTACCCGATTTATAATGTGTCGTTTCTAATGTGTCCCTCAGCTCTTATTCGTTGGACGTGCCACTAGTATAATCTCTTTTTTTTTTTTTAATATTTTAAAATATTTTTTAAAACATTCTATCCGGATGCATTGACAAGAGCACTTTACATCTTCCAATGGCATAGATCGACAACTCAGTCTAGGAGCCGTTGATATGAGTTGATTTGAATTATAAATAATAATATTTTATTGATTGAGACGTGTTTTAATTTTTTTAAAAAAAATTAAATAAATAATAGATCCTATTAATAATTAGTTTAAAATAAATTGAATTAAATTCATCTTCTAAACACAAAGCACTATTTTCCGTCCAAAAAATACATATAGACCAGTCTTCTCTTTGTAAGAACAAAGTTCTTACAAATCTAATTCAATTGTTCTTTTAAAGACTGACATGTTAAAGAAAATTATCATGCTAGTTAGCCACAGTTTGGATAGTAAGATAAGATAAAATAATTTTAGATGAAAGTTAAAAATTTAATAAAATATTATTTAAATATTATTTTTTAATATTATTATTATTTTAAAATTTAAAAAATTAAATTATTTATTATATTTTGTGTGAAAAATTAATAAAATTGTAATAATGATATGAGATGAGACAAAACACTTTAACTATTCAAACAGAGTTTAATATTAGATATGACGGCGAGTACATTACTCTTTTTAAAAAATACATTTTTAAACAATTTTTAAAAAATACAAATTTATTAATAGTAACTTTTTTAAACATAAAAAAAATAAAATACACTAATAGTCAAACAGAAAACAAATAGAAAATGCATCAAAGAAATGAGCTCTATCCAAATATTTTCTATCCAAATAAAATACACTAGGATTCCTTTAGGGTTCGCCACATCAGCTTAATCCAGCAAGGATATTGCAGACAAGAAAAATTTTATTCTTAAGTCTCATACACCACATACCAACATTTTTATGATTTCTTTAATTTTATTCTCTTATCAAATGTGTGGTATATAGATTATGAGCAAAATAATTCAATTATTTTAAGAATAATAAAATAAAAAAAAAACTTCAAAAAAATTTTAAAAAAATAAAAAAATTTTGATATGTGATGTATAGGCTTATGAATAGCAATGCTCTGAGACAAATATCATGCAAAGATAAGACAGAAAAGCTCTTCAATTGGATTAATTTTGTTCCTTTTTCTATCAATCGAATTAAGGTTACCGTGGGAACGAAGCGACCACGAATGAGACGTAAAGTAGATCGAAGAACCGGAGAAGAAAAACCTTCATGAACCAAGCCATGGCGCACGATATGGCCCTTTGCTACAATGCACCGCCAACACACTTTTCTGATTTCTCCCCTCCTCTTCTTCTCCCTCACGCCAACACTACATATTTTAAAAAAAAATATGAAAAATGAAAATTTTCATCTTTTTTTAAAGACACAAAAAGAGAAAATAATGGAAAGATATGTAAAGTTTCGAATGGTGGAGATTTAGATAGTGAATTGTGATAAAAGTTGAAAGTTAAATAAAATATTATTTTTTAATATTATTATTATTTTAATATTTAAAAATTTTAAATTATTTATTTTATTTTATGTGATAATTAAAAAAAATTATATTGATGAAATGAAATGAAATGTTTTTCTATCTAAACCTAGTCTAGGCTCGTTTGGATACACAATATCTCAAAATATTTATAAATATTAGTGAAATAGTTTGAAGTAAAATATTTTATTGAGTTTAAGAAAAAAGAGATAAAAATATTATAATGTAAAATAATTTTTTAATATTATATTTATTTAAAATTTTGAAAAGTTGTATTATTTTTGCCAAAAATTTTCTCTTTTTAAGAGAGTCCTCCAAAAACCATTTTAGATAAGAGGACCTTAAAGTGACATTGCCATTACGTGGAAAAAAGAAAAATAAAATAAATATATATATATATATTTATATAAAAACCAGGTTAGAAAAGCCACTTTTGAAAAGAAAAAAGGGTCGGAAAGTCGTATAAGAATAAGATAATATATGCGGCTTGAAAGGTAAACGTTCTTTATATCTTTATCGGACCCGACCACTCATAAATTATAATTCTCATGACGACCTATCTATTTTTTTTTTTTCACTCCTCACTTTGTAACTTTATCTACCGAATTAAAAGAAAGCCATCTTCTTCTCACTAAACCAACATTTTTGGTTAAAATATCTTAATCCTCGGTTCAGAAGGCATTCATATAAAGCTAACGGAACAAAAGATAGTAATAAAAACTAAAGATAACATATGATGTGAGATTTGATTTCTATAAGAGAAATAATTTAATCACAAAAGAATTAGATAAAAGAAATCATATAAATTAACGTAACTTAATATGATTAATTAGATTATAAAGTTATTTTTATTGTAAAGTAGATCTAACGGATCAGATTAACTTATGTCAATTTGTGAGATTATTTTTATATAATTCCTTTATAGATGTAGCAATACTTTTTCCATAAACTCTCTACTCGATTCCCCCTAAAAATTCAAACACATCCCTTCTTCCTTTAGCCATCCTAAGAGCGTTGGTATTAACTTCATCAAAAGTCTAATCAAATATAAAATATGATGAATTTCATCAAAATAGAGCTGCATTGGATTAGCCAAAGAGATAAGTGTGAAACTTTAAGTTACAGTAAATATATATGTTTCATCAAATTTGAAATGCTACTGTTCACTCATCAAATCTATTTTTTATTTACTTTTAATCTCCAATGATCTTTTTTTTACTCGTTTAATTTTTAATCGTCTTGTAATAATAATGTAAGAATCAAATTAAATTATTTATTAATTAACATATAATTAGTGTAATTATAAAATATGAAAATAAAAAAAATATTATTATTAAAAAAATAATATTATATTATTATTTTGATGAATTCAATACTAATGCTCTAAGAGGGAGAATGAGCTCTAGCTCTCTTCAAAAACCCAAATACATATTGTGTTGTCGCAAAACAATTACTCCAATGAATACATACGCAACAATATCGATAAATTCTTTGGAATCCTCCACACTTTCTTCCCATTTTCATTAGCGTGCACACGCGCTAGTACAATCACGTGTTTTTTGAATGCCACTTGGAGATGTTTGGATTCGAAGATGACTTGAGATGAGCTGAGATGAGTTGAGATGGATTGTGAATAGTAATGAGATGAGTTGTGAATAGTAGTCAGATTTGTGAGTTAAAGTTACTGAATAGTAATTAATAGTAGTGAGATGAGTTGAGATGAGTTGAGATGACTTGCGAATCCAAACAAACCCTTAAGACTTATTTTCTAGACTTAACTCTTCCATTACGTTCTTACAGTGGAAGAGGAGATTTTTAACAAAATACGCCAACAGAGACGACTACAGTATATTTATAACAGCCACGAGTTTCCATTGTAACTATTTGATCCATTTGTTGGATTATGGCAGGTCGATGCCTTCTTGCTGTCCCATTCTTGACCAGTTTGAAAACATGAATTCGAACCTTTGATTTGTTGTTGTTGTTATTTTTTTTTTAATTTTATATAATAGCCATGATCTTGAACACTATGTTACTATAACATGATACTTTTGTAAACTACAATATCTGCGCTCTTATTTCGTATTTTAATTCTATTTTTAATGCATCGAACGTCTGTCGATCTATAACTTAAGAAAACGCTACATGTGACAGTGACCCTTATTAATTTTGTAGTCATTCAGCAACATAGGATACACAGTATACTTCAAAATTTTGTTTGAGGAATTATTATGTTGGTGGCCCACCACCTTTGATGCTATTGTCTTGTTGGATGTGACGCAGAATCTTTGTTTCTTTTCCTAAACCCCAAAACAAAAAACAAAATGCAATTTCCAATAACGAATTTCGACGTTTAATTTATGTTTACAGATAATTTGTCCATTCCATTTCAAAAAAACAAAAAAAAAAACAATATTGAAAAAAAAATCTTATAAAAAGTAAAAAAAATATATATATATATATATATCACAAACTTTTAAAGACAACAAAAACACATTCATGAGTACCATCTCACTCTACTATTTAATAAATTTTGAATTTTTTTATATTTTTTAAATGCCAGCAAAATTCTATAACAGTGAAATGATGATATAGTAGTGTTTAGATTTTGTTTTCTATTTTTTTAAAAAAATACGGCTGATTTTTCTTTTAACATTTTCAAGGTTTTTGACATGCAAAGATCTTCAATGAATATATAATGCTATTATATTGTTTCATTTTGTCCTCTCATTTTAATTGTTTATGTATTTAATTTTTTTATATTTTTTTCTTTTACTTACTAATTAAGAAAGTGACTATTAATGTATTAATTTTTTTTTAAAATTTTAAATATATTAAAAAATATAAATAAAAAAATGAGATTTTACCTAAGGACACACCCATGGCACCCTAACAACACTCATATATAAAACACTTTTTCTTTTCTTTTCTTTTGAGTGTATAAGAGACTAGAGTATTCCTATTGGATTCCCCATAACTTATTTTTCTCTATAATTTGAGGAAACATAGATGTTTGGATTCGCAGGACATTTCAGCTCATCTCAACTCATCTCACTACTATTCATTAATATTCAGCAACTTTAACTAACAAATCTCACTACTATTCACAACTCATCTCATTACTATTCATAATCCATCTCAACTCATCTCAAGTCATCTCAAATCATCTTCGAATCCAAACGTCTATAATTTTAAGAAAAAAAGTTAGGGAATGGAACCACTATTAATTTCCTAAATCACTTTTATCAAAATTTTATTCATTTCAATTAAATTAATTATTCTTCCAATCATCTACATTTTTCTCTCATATTCATATTATAGTTTTAAATAATAGTTTTAAAAATAATGTAAATAACTACGAAAATATAAAAATGAAATAATTATAAAAATAATTTAAATTTTTATTTAAAATATTCACTAGAGTAATAGCTTAAAATATAAGAAAAAAATATTGAGTAGTTAAATTTATAAATAGAAGTGAGAGAAAAAAATAATAAAGAAAGAATAGAGAAATATTATTTTAATAGAATAGAGAATGAGATGTAGAAAATTTTTAAAATATGAGTAAATTTTATAAAAAAATTTTATCAAATATATTTTTAACTAAATTATAAGAAATTTTATGAAGAGTCCAATATGAATGTCGTGAGCGGAAAAAGTAAAAAGTTGTTATTTTCGTTGACAAGAAAGGGAAAAGTATAAAGCTATCGGTAGTAAAAGAATTTGTTATAAAAACCTAAAATTACTTATTGGCCCTGCTTAGCCATTGAGACGAACGACCCGAATTCAATTCCATAATCGCTTATCCCATTAGGGTGTGGAATGGAATCCAAAGTAAAAAACAATAGACTCTCGTGGAGTAGTCCAACCATTGTTCAAAGAAAGAAAATATAATATATAGAAGGTAATTAAGAAAAATTTATAAAAAATTTATTTTTCTACGTGTTAATTATTAAAATGTTGAAAATTATAAAATTTAAAATTTGAATTTAAAAAAAATTAATAAAATAAATCTTGTATATAAAAGTGTAAATAAAAATTATAAGTAGATGTATCACTATTTATATATATATATATATATATATATACTTTTTTTTAAGAATTCTTATTAAAAAAAAAAAAAAAAGGACGGTGGATCAACTGTTGTTGCTCATCAGTTGCAATTATAATTAGTTCGTGCTAAGTTTAGTTCTATAAATTAGGGGTGTACAGGAACCGACCAAACCGGCCGCAACCTACTGGAACCGACCGTCGGAGTCAGGAACCGGCCGGCGTGCGGTCCATATTTGCTGAAACCGAAGTTTTCCGGTTCGGTATCGGTTCGACCCAGTGAAAAACCGATGAACCGGCCGACCGATTCTTATTTTCTTTTTCATTTTATACCTATATAAGAAACGACGCCGTTTCATTTAAATGAGTGAAACGGCGTCGTTTTAATCCACCTAGTTGAAAAAAAAATAAAGCAAACGGCGTCGTTTGGTCTCAACCAAACGGCGCCGTTTCATGATTAGGTTAAGGTCCCCCTTCCCCTTTCTCGTTCTCATCTTTTTGCGCCGCTCGTTCTGCGTCTCAGCTCTCTCTCTCAGATTCTCTCGTCTCCCTCTCAGCTCCCTTTCTCTCCGATGCCATCCCTCTCTCCCTCCATCCATTTGCACCGTTTCATCCATTTGCATCGTTTCAAGCTTCCATCTCCGATTCGTTGAGGTTTGTTGATGGGGACCACGGTTCTTTTATTTTTCTCAGAGAGGGTACCGATATTGTTGTGATAATGTGATATTTGTTGTGAATTATTTGATATTTGTTGTATATATTGTAATTTTGTGAATTTGTGATGATGGAGTTCGAGTATACATGTAAATTTGCTCAAACCGAAGTTTTCCGGTTCGGTTTTTGTGTTTCTCATTCCTCTCTCTCTCTCTTCACTCTGCCGACAACGCTGACCAACCGACCGGTAGAAAACCGAGACCGACGTCGACGGTTTTCTTCCCCTTCACCGGCCGGTTTCAGTCGAGATATTGAGAATTTTCAGTGTATCGGTGCGGTCTCGGTTTCGACTCTAAACCGAACCGATAGGTCGGTTTTTCACCCCTACTATAAATGTAATGATTATATGGATGTGATGGGGTTAAATTTTTGAATTTCGCCATTTGATTCAATTCTTTTAATTGTTTCCAAATCATGTTTATTGAGTATTTTATATTTATTACATAATAAATGTTGACTGATTCACAAACTTTGTTTATCCCTTATCGTCTGACGTGTAATTCAATAGATGTTCCCTCTCGTGGATTCTAATCTCGATAGAAAAGTTGTCATCTTTTTGTAGAAAAGAAAAAAAAGGAAATCGTGAATATAATAATATCATGTACAATTACCGTGAGATTATAAGGTCTGATTTGGTTATACAAAATTAAATTATCTTATCTCATATAATTATTATAATTTTCTTAAACTCTTACACAAAATATAATAAACAATTTAACTTTTTCAAATCTCAAAACAAAAATAATATTAAAAAATAATATTATAATAATATTTTATTAAACTTTCAACAAAATATCTAATCTTATCTTATCGAAACTACATAACCAAATGTCATTTAATAACTTAAAAAGGAAAAAAGAAAAATACTAATTTTATTTAACAAAAGAAAATACCAGCAAGCCAATTGGGCTATCCAACCCCAAATAATAGTCCCTCAATAATAGCCCTCCATATAAGTACTTCAATTTACATATCTTGCACCTATCCTACAGAAGATCAAAAACTCCACAAAAAGCTTTCGTGCCCTCATCGTCTTTCACCCTGACCAGACCCAGAGAAAACAAGCTTCCAAGTCTCGTGCCCCCTTCGTCTTCCACCCTGACCAAACCCAGAGAATACCTTGCCGAGCTGTGACGGGCTCTGTCTTGCCGAGCCACAACGGGCTAATCTTGTGACCCCCAAGCACCCATACCAAACCTAGGGTCTTGAAATAAAATTCTTATATGACGGACTGATTTTGAGAATACTACCCCATTCACTAGCTGAGTTCTTTGTTTTTTCTTTTCCTTTTGGTTCATTTGGCCTTCGACAACAATGAAGCCTGAGAGAGCGACCTGCGGTGGAGTTGACGGCAGTGAGAAAATGGTAGCAAGCTCAGCATTATAGATCTAAGAAAATGGCGGTGTGGTTTTCTTAGGTTGCTCACCACTTTTTTTTTTTTTTGTATGAAAAAAATGAGATTTGTGTGTTATGGTGGTGTTGGGTGTTATCGGTGATGGTGTTAGGAAAAAATTGAACTATGTTTTTTCTCCTAAAACATAGAGGTTTGTTGGGCTGGACGATTGGGACATGGTGTCTGGGCTATTTTCATGGTGGTACGCAAGTTAGATGTGGGGTTTCGCATTGCACTTTCCTTGCGGTGCCATGCAATGCTGGGTTGTCTAATGATGCAATGATTTACTTATTTATTTATTTTGCAAGGGATGGTGGCGTGCGGTGGGGTTTTGGAGGTGTGTTAACGGAGGGTAAACGTAGTGTACTTTCTCTCTATGTATGTGTGTGTGCAGTGGCTTCCAAATTCGGGATTGATGTGGAGGGGCTATTGTGGGTTCTATCATGCGGCAGTGGAACTGAGATGGCATTGGGCTAGTGGTGGTGAAACTCTACTTTCCTATCGTGCAGCGGTGAAACTAGAAGCACCATCTGGATCGATTTTCCTATCGTGAATGAGTGTCTTATTTTCTTTCTCATGTGAATGAATGTATTGTAAATTTGGTGTAATTTATTAGGTGGCAGCATATGTGTGGAAGGCTGTTAAACAAAGAAAAATAGCCTGACCGGTTAGAAGCGGAACTGTTAATAAAAACTTATTTTTTCATGTATCAACTATTGATATGTTTAAAATTATAATATTTAAAATTCAAAATTTGAATTTAAAAAAAACTGACAAAATGAGTCTTATATGTAAAATTATAAATACATGTAATATTACTAAAAAAAATTCTAAGTAATCAAAATCCACCAAATTCTATAGGAACAGAATTTTGGCAATCCACAAAATTTATAAAATTTTCAAAATTTCTCATAATTTCATTCATAAAAATCAATAAAACTTAAAAAAAAATCTATTTCAAAATTTAAAATTTTCATATAATCATTAATGAAACACAAAAATTAATATAACTTTTACAAACTTCAAAACAAAAAAGAGAAATGATTTAGCTACAAAGAAATTCCACCAAATTAAACCTACAAACTTATGCGACTTAATGTGGTATGTTAGATTGTAAAACTACTTTTATTGTAAAGTAGATTTAACGTATCAAATGAAATCATATAAATTTGTTGATTTATTTTTGTAAAATCTTTTTGTGGCTAAAGCAATTCTCAAACAAAAATAAATTAAAAATATATATTCAATCAACTTTTTAACTTTATTTATTTGCTTTCACAAACTCTAATACAATATTTATTTAAAAAAAAAATTATTCAACTTTTCTATCTCAAATAAATTGTCGCAATTTTCAAATATTCCAAATAGCCAAACACAGTCTAGAGAGAAAGACGAGAACTAATAATTTCACTATCTTTCTAATCAGCCACAAGTTGGAGAAAGGTCAGTCTCCCATATATGTATCCATTAGAACACAGAAAATAAACAAAAAGAAGAAGAAAACAACAATCGACAACACAGAAGACAGTGTGGTGTGGAGACAGCTGAAAATTGGCACCATGCGTTTCTTTCTTTCTGTCTTCAAATATTATAAATTCTATGATTTAGATAGTCAGATTGTAGGACCCAAAATCATGTTGGGTGGGGCCGAGCAATTGGGTATCTTTCATTATATTGTTAACTAACAACTCTCAATTAGTCCCAATCATGTTCTCTAAAAGTCATATTACTCTCACATGTAAACAAACTTGTCAAAGTTTTAATAAAACTTGGAAGAGGACAGGACCAGAGTGTACAAAGTCCAGATAGATATAGCTTGGAATCCTTCTCTTACGTGGCTACCTAACACTTCTTGCATGTCATTTCAAAAACGAAAAATTCTTATCATCAGTCACTATTTACTATCTATTTTAAAATTCTTATAAAAATATTATAAGTTTACCATTTTTCTTCTATTTAATGCGTCTATCTCATTCTCATTTAAAGTCTTTCAAGTCTTTTGCGTAGAAAAGTATGTTAAAATTTCATATTTTCTATTGACTTTTATATAATCTAATAAAAAAAATCTCAAAACCTTTCTAAAAAAATATTAAATATCCTTATCTAAAGGTACTCGATCCTCACTTATAATCAAGTCACGGAATAGGGGAACTTCCGGCCTGCAAAAGACAAATATAAAAGGTTGATGCTAAAATAGCCCCCGTTCTAAGCCCAAAGCGAGCTGTCCAGAAATTGTAACCCAGCCTAGTTGACCAAATTATGCTGAATTAGACAAATTCTAATCTCTAACCCAATTCGAGTAAAATGTATAGATCTCCCCAAAATAAGTACATGTTGAATCAATGCTTCTCTCCCATTTTTTCAGCCCATACAAATAAATGGTCTCTGAGCCCACCTTGTTTTTTTTTTTTATTACTTTTTCCAAACAACAAAAACATCCGTAGCTCCAAGAACCTTCCCACCCACAATGGTGTAAGTAGGTATGAGCAACTATAAAGTATGACTATTATATTATCTTAACGTCTTATATAAAGTCATAAAGGTTTGTTTAAGTGGTCAAGGTAATCCAAAATACAACTCTAATAAATTTATATTCTTTTTGAATGTATAAATTTTAATTTAATTTATATTGTAATTTAGGTCTAAAATTTTTTTTAGACAAAAAAAAAAAAAAAATATTATAAACCCAATAGATTATTGGGTTGAGCAAGGGGTGGGGCGGGGTGTGGTTTCAACCCCACCGGGTTGGAAACCTTCCACCCGCATGGTGCGGGACAGGGGGCGGGGAAGGTATGATGTGGGTTGCACCCTTAAGTGACCGTTGCTTTTGGAACCTTTTCAGAAGCCAGGCCACTTTCCTCAAATTTTGATGATATATGAGGCGAAAAATTTTATTTTACTGTAGGTATTGTGATAGATTACTTATTTTTTCAAGTCTATATGCAAATTTCTTTTAATAAATTATAGCTCAATACATAATTTTTATAATAATAAAAATATAAAATAAACTGATTTTATAAATATTTCATAATTATTTAAGAATTTTGTAAATAAATATATTTTTATTCGATATTTTTTTTTATAGAATTTGATTTTATAAAAATATTGTCATCTTATAATATTATTATGAATTAGATTATATAAAAAAAAAAACTGGGTATGTAATTTAAAAAATTATTATTACTTATTTATAAATATATTTATAAATATATTTATAAATAAAACAAAATCATTACAAATACTATACAATCATTTGTGGGACCTACATCTATCTCTTCTCCAACAACTTAAAACCATCTCATCTCACTTCCAATCCAAACACACAAAATTTTCAAAAATCATCTCAACTCACAAATCTCACTACTATTTATAAATTATCTCAACTCATTTCATTCCATCTCTCAATCCAAATGGGGCCTAAGAACATTTATTCGACCTGCTGTCATATAGGTTGAATAGTATAAATGGCTTGCTATCATGTGATATTTATTTATTTTAATACTAATCTTTTGGTTTGTTATTTAATACTCAATTAGAGATGGAAGAATGTTAAGATATAAAATAAATAATAAAATCTATCTCTTCCTATCAAATTAAACTTTTGGGACAAATGGTAATTCACATGGTATTAGAGCAGAAGTCTTGAGTTCGAATTCTGACTCTATACTTTATCCTATTTAATTAAATATTCTACGTATTGGGTCATCCATTGAGGGAAAATCTGACCCACACATGAGGGGAAGTGTTAAGATATAAAATAAATAATAAAATCTATCTCTTCCCATCATATTCAACTTTTGGGACAAATGATGATTTCATATGGTATTAGAGCAGAGGTCCTGAGTTCGAACTCTGACTCTACACTTTATCCCATTTAATTAAATATTCTACGTGTTGGGTCATCCATTGAGGAAAAATCTGGCCCACACGTGATGGAAAGTGTTAAGATATAAAATAAATAATAAAATTTATCTCTTCCCATCAGATTAAACTTTTGGGATAAAAGATGATTTTACAAAGAAAATATATTGAATTGTAATATTGATACAACTCAAAACTCTCTCCCCAAATTCACATGAAGACTCTGTCTCTCTCCATGTGTCTTTGACTTCATATTTTCAATGCTCATTGCCGAAAATAGTTGAACTTCTCTTCTATGTTACATTTATTTTTTTTTCTCATTTTCCACTCTTGTTCTTTACTCCTCTATTTTCTGGATTTTTTTTGTTACTAGATTTTTATGATGGGATTGTGTTGGAAGCTTCTAATCAACCAAAATCTCTTTGATTTAAAATGTGAAAATGATCAGTGGTGGAGGATTACAGAGAGAAGTCATAGGGTTTCAAAGTTCATTTCTATTGATGTCTCTACTATGGACTGGTTGGCAACTACGGCGGGACCTTGCAGTGCATATGTTGGCTCTTCAGAGTTCTATAAAACTCGTAGAAAGGGAAATCAAGTGTTGTTGGTCCAAAGATGTCATAAAAGTTATGGCCGATTCTTGAAATTGTCGGAATATGGGCAAGAAATGAGGCGAGGTTTCATCGCTATCCCAGAAGGTTTGAAGGGAGATGGTTGGAGGAGGTTTGATGCATCGCTGAGAGAGGCTGTTAATCCCTCCTTTATTTTGGGGGTGAAGAACAGAGCACCCTTGAAGGATTCATCTCCTATACACGTTGTCGTGGGAAGTAATGAGTTTTTTTTGGAGGTCCTGAAGAATTCACCTTCGTGTTTGGGGGCTAATGGTAGCTTGGAGGGTAGGCGTGATGCGCGTGGGGTGGCCGGTGGGGAGGTGGTGCAGCTAGTGTTGTAGTTGTATCATTCTCTCAAGGGTGACGGTTGGTTTTCCAAGGGTGGCTTGACAGGGGATAAAAATTGATTCTCATTAGTGGACATGAAGGAAAAAGTTGATTTAATGTTGCATTGGGTGGAGCTGGGACTGGGTTCAATGGGCTATTAGGATTAAAGGCTGGCTGATTGAGTAAGCAGAAGATTGATGCTGTTAATGGGTTGGACAATGATGCAAACTTTAAGAAGGCCAAGGCATCGAAAGGAAAAAACAAGGTTGATGGTCAGGACGTGATTAAAAGTCTGAAACCTGTGCGAAGGGTGAAGTCTAGTGCTAATCCTATCTTGGGCATATCAGTTTCGACTTCATCCCCTAACATGTTAGCGTCGTCAGAATTGGCATAAGCTTCACTGCCAGTTCCAGGTGAACCCTCAGGTGGTGTGACAGAATTGAAAATGTTGCCGCAAGGGGAAGATGGTGAATTTGTGCCACAGAATAATGAACGGGAGGTGATGAATGGAGGAGAGTTAAACTAGTTAAGGTGATGAATGGAGGGGAGTTAAACTAGTTAAGGTCTTTGGTCCCTTTTACTTAGGGTTTGCATTTTTTGGAGCCTGTTCTGATGGTTGTTAAGTCTCTTTTCTATGTTGAAGTATTTCAGCAATCAGAGTTTGACAAAAGGGTCTTAATTCATGAGTTGACTAACATTAGAGTATTGCAACAAGATATCTCACCAATAGGGATTTTAGATGAGTCTAATTTGCAAATGGTTCTGTGTGAGGGGGACTGCTTTGATGAGAATGTGGGTGGTCTGATCCCTTTATGCAATATCCCACCTCAATCTTATTCAAGTATTGTTTTGGATTGGATTCTAAAAAAGGTTGATGAAGTACGTACAAGCTAGTGTGGGGATATCTTATGATGGTTTTGAAGAGCAATCTAATGCTCTTATTGTTGCTACCAAATCTAGATGTTCCTTGACTTTGCATCCTCTAAAAAAGAAAGGAAATTAAGATGATTAAAATGCGCCATTAGTTACCACATTAAGGAGTGAAGTGGTAGGAGGGATAGATTGAAAGGGAGGGTGTCTCATGTTTCTCATGAAGCCTAAAATTTTCTCTTGGAATTTTAGGGGGATCAATGACCCAACAAACTTCTTTATATTAGATCCTTACTACAAAGCTAGAAGATTGATATTGTTTGTCTACAAGAAACAAAGCTTCGTTTTATTGATAGAAGTATAATACATAATTTATGGGGGTTTTCTTTTGTGGGTTTGGCTTATTTGAAGTCTGTGGGAGCATCGGGAGATGATCTTTTGATGTGGGACAATAGAGTAATGGAGTTAGTGAATGAGTGTATTGAGAATTTTTCTGTGGCTTGTTCTTTTAAAAATGTTAAGGATGGGTGGAAGTGGGCTTATGCGAGAGCTTATGGGCCAAATTCAGATAGGGAGATGAGTCTTTTGTGTGAGGAGTTGGCGGGTTTGTAATGGGATATGATGTGGTGTATGAGTGGGGACTTTAATATTACTATGTTCCCTAGTGATTGTTTGGGAGAACTTAGTATTTCTTTGGCGATGGAGGATCTTTTGGAGTTCATTTTTTATTTGGATCTTCCTCTTATAGGGGTGCATCCACTTAGTCCAACCACCAGGGATGGTCTAGATTGGATAGATTCCTTGTATCTCCATCTTAGGAAGTTCATTACCCAGAGTTGTGCCAAAAGCAATTGTCTCGTGTATGTTCATATTATTTTCCTATTTTGTTGGATTGTGGTGATATTTATGAGGTCAGAGGTATTTTAAGTTTAAAAACATGTAGTTAGGAGCTGAGGGTTTTGTTGATAGGGTTAGGAGTTAGTCGTCTTCTTATTAGTTCTCGGGTAACCCCAATTTTATCCTTGCTGGTAAGCTTACAACTACGAAACTTGATTTGAAGAAGTGGAATGTAGAAGTTTTTAGGAATATTGACTATTGAAAAAAAATTCTCGTTTGGAAGAGTTGCATGTTTTGGAGGTTGGGGAGGAGAATGAAGATATGTCCGATGAGGCATTGTTGAGGAAAAAAACAATTTTGATTGATCTTGATAGGGTTTTGTTGATGGAAGAGATTTCTTGGACGCAAAAATCAAGGGATCTTTGGTTGAAAGAGGGAGATAAATGCACTATATTGTTTCACAAAATGGCTAACTCACATCAGTGTTGTAATGCCATTGAATTGCTTTATTATGATAATAGTGTGTTTTCATCTCCTCCTAAGATTCATGGTCATATTGTATAATTTTATGAAGCACTTCTAACTGAACCAGTTGCTTGGAGACCTAAACTTGATGGTTTGACTTTTGGTTTTCTAGATCCTCTTAGTGCGAGCTGGTTGGAGAGACCGTTTGACAAAAATGAGGTTTCCTAGGTGGTTAGTGGGATGGTTAAAGATAAAGTCCCTAGTTCGGATGGCTTCTCTATGGCATTTTTTCAAGTTTGTTGGGATATTATGAAAAAGATGTGTTGCAAGTTTTTCAGAATAATTTTTTTTCCTTTTATAAGTTTGAAAAATCTCTTAATGCTAACTTTATTTCTCTCATTCCAAAGAAATATGGAGCTTCTGAGTTGATAGGTTTTCATCCTATTAGTCTTATAAGTGGGATTTAACAAGATAATTTTGAAGGTGCTTGCTAATCGTATGAGTACTCTAATTGAGCGAATTATCTCTAAGGCCCAAAATGCTTTTGTCCGGGAAAGACAAATCATTGATTTTGTTCTTGTTGCTAATGAATGTTTAGATAATCGGTTAAGGGAGATAGCTATTGGCATTCTTTGTAAGATTGATATGGAAAAGACGTATGATCATTTAAATTAAGATTTCCTTTTCTGTTTGCTTGGAAGGTGTGGTTTTGGGAAGAGGGGGTGCGTGTGGATTAGATATTGTGTCTCTACTGTCTGATTTTCAGTGTTGGTTAATGGTAATCCACGTAATTGTTTTCATAGTTCTCGTGGTTTGAGATAAAGGGATCATTTATCCCCTTTTCTTTTTGTTATTATCATGGAGGCGTTAAGTCAGATGGTGGAGGCTGCTATAGAGGGGTTCCTCTTTGATTTTTCGGTGGCAAAGGCCAATAATGGGTCTATTACACTTTCTCATCTTCTTTTTATAGATGACACTCTTATATTTTGTAATGCAGATCGTGGTCAGATTCAAGTTTTAATGGATGTGTTATTATGCTTTGAAGCTGTCTCGGGCCTTAAGGTGAATCTTGATAAATCGGAGATGGTTCTAGTGGGGGAGTTTTGGAATATTAATTGTTTGGCAAGCTTTTTGGGCTATAAAGTTGCTTATCTAGCCATGAATATTTAGGCCTTCCGTTGGGGCATCTTTTAAGGCTAAGGCTATTTGGGATGGAGTGGTAGAAAATGTTGGCTGGTTGGAAGAAGCTGTGTTTATCAGAAGGGGCAGAATCACTTTAATCAAGAGTACACTTTTCGATCTTCCAATTAACTTTCTAACCGGATTGAGAAGTTATTTCGTGCATTTGTATGGGTGGAAAGGGAAAGGAAACTAAATTTCATCTTGTTAGTTGAAATAAAGTTTGTTCTCCTATTTGTTGGGGAATTGTTATAGAGATATCAATTGGAACAAGAGTCGCTATGGAAGAAGGTTATTGATTGGAAACATGGGGGGGGGTGTGGAGCTCTAAAGAGGTTAGGGAGCTTATGTTGTGAGTATTTAGAAGTTCATTAGAAATGAGTGGGAAATTTTTGCTAAACATGTTAACTATGATGTTGGAGAGGGTTATAGGATCTGATTGTTTTTTGATACAGTGTGCGGTGATCGAGCCCTTAATAAGGTGTTTTCGGCTATCTTATGTCTAATATTTGATCGGCATGCATATGTTTCTAATTTGTTAGTCCGTTCTAATAGATCCTTGCAGTGGGATGTTTGTTTTACTAGAGCTATACAAGATTGAGAAATTGATGATGTTTTAGGTTTTTTCAGCTTTTTATATTCCTTGAGACTTGGGGTTAATGATGGGGATATGATGTTGTGGAAGCTCAAGGGAAGTAAAATGTTTACGGTTCGTTCGTATTATAAGGTGTTGACTATTCAACGTTGTCATATTTTTCCTTGAAAGCGTATTTGGAGTTCTTTTCCAAAATTATTCTTTTTATATGGACTACCTTGCTGGGGAATATTTTGACGACGGATAATTTGGAGAAGTGCGGTCTCATTGTAATGGATTGATGTTTCATGTATAAGAAGCATGAAGAATTTGTGGATGATTTACTTTTGCATTATTTCCTAGCATTATGAAGGCTTTGATTTGCACTCAGAATTGGATTAAAGAAAAGCTAATTCAGGTTCTAGAGGTTGTAGACTTTCCGGAGAGCTACAAGGAGGATGATGTTGATCAGTTTGGAAATGGTAATCACTCTTAATTCATTATTTTGCTTTTGCTTATAATAGATTGTGTTATAATTATTTGACAAACTTAATTTCCAATTCAATTATTGTCGAGGGCAACTTTGAGAAATGAGACTTCATCTCAATCTACATCGGTTGCAATTTGACTTTGATACACCACCATTGGTTTGTTTACTTTGTTAGTTAAATATTTGTAGTTTTTTATATATGTTAATAACGTTATTAATTCATATTCTCGTTTTTCTTTTGTTTTTTTTTAGGATTTATGATGTCACTTGCCACTTGGAGTAACCATCCCATCTTGCTACAACCCTACATGTTCATTTTGTTACATTTATTTTTTTTTTCCTTTAAATGTATTTTAATTCTTGAAACACTGTTATTCATTCAATTTATTTGATAAAATATAATATTTTTAGATAAATTTGTAATGTTTTAGATTAATGTGTAATAGTTTATTCTACTTATAATAACATAGAGTTATTAGTTAGAATTTAGAATTTAGCAACATTTTTAGAGAATATTTAATTTTATATTTTATTCAAATTAGGTTTTGGGCCAAATTTGGTTCAAAAAAGGGACTTTGGGCCCAATAGGCCATTAAGGCTCAGGGGGGCCAGATGGACCGGTGGGGCAAATCCACCCGCTGGCATCCGGATAGGGTCAGGGTCGGGGCCTAACTTCCTTGCTCCCCCAAGAGCCCATGTATGGGTAGGGCGAAGTGTCGAGAGCCACCCGTCCAGGGGTGCGGGTAGCACCCCTATTTGAAATCCACATAAATTAGGAGTTCTGATTGAAACCCATCATATAAAATACAAACTAATTTAGGGTTTCAATCCGAACCCCTAATTTAGGGCTCAATCTGAAATCCTAACATAAATTAGGGTTTCGAATTAAAAGCCTAAAATTCACAACCTCCAACGAGAATACGAAATAAATATGAACCCCAATCAAACTCTATAGTATCCAAAACATAACCCCATCCTCCATTGAAACAACCAAATCCTCCATAGGCCACAAAAACAAAAAATAAACAAATTTTGGATTCTGGAGAACTATGAACTGAATTGAGCAAGGATTGATACTCAGAAAAAGAAAACTAGTGGTGGTTCCTTTATCACTATTTAAGGGTAAGATATTATAATACATCCATCATAACCACAGGTAGGGCATATGGGCTAATACAAACCTTGCAAAGGGACAAAATGGATTTCTATTTAGAGGGAATGCATAAAGACATTAAGAAGCTTGTCAAAGAGTGTGATGTATGCCAAACTAATAAATATGAAACCCTTCATCCAGAATGACTACTTCAGCCATTGCCAATTCCTAGCTCACCTTGGTTGGATATTTCAATGGATTTTATTGAGGGTCTTCCCTTATCTAATAGACTATGTGTAATTTTCTCAATTGTGGATAGGCTTACAAGATTTATTTACTTTTTCCACTCTCTCACCCCTATATAGCAAGTAAGGTGACTCAAATATTTTTTTCCTATGGTTTTTAAGATCCATGGCATACCCAAGAAAATTGTCTCAGACAGGGATTTGGTGTTTACAATTTCCTTTTAGAAATAGTTATGTCATCTACATGGAACCTCATTGGCCATTAGCTAAGCTTACCACCCTCAATCAGATAGCTAGATTGAGGGTTTAAACAAGTGTCTGCAAGGCTACTTAAGATGTTACATTGGTAATAAACGAAAGAAATGGAGCATGTGGATCCCTATGACAGAATAGTGTTATAATCAAGGCTCAGAAAAAACGACTTGATTCAGCTTTATTCAAACTGATCGGTAAGAAACCGAACCGAGTTTAGTGAACATTTTGAATCATTTATTGAATTGCTCTAATCTATTGATTTAGACTAATTCTAGCCAATTTTAGACCAATATGAACTGATTCCAACCGACTCAAAACTACATTTATTTTTAAGTTGTCTAATAACTGGGTTTTTTATTTTAAGTGTTTGTACAAAAATATAATAGAACTAAACATATATTAATTTTTATCATTTTTGTATTCAATAAGAATTGCAGGAAAATTGAAAGATAAAACATATAGTTCTTTAATTTTTTTAGTTGAACAAAAAATTAACAAAATGAGTGAGTATTTTATATTCAATTTATGGTTGTGCATAAAATACTAAATTTTCCATGTATTTATAACTTAGTGGTCTTTATATTTTTCTTATATAAGGCCAAAAAATGTCGACTATTCAGGCTAAATACATAAATTACATATTTATTGAAACTATTTAGAATCATATCATACGTTTATTGAAAAAAAAAATTGTGATTTGTCGGCATTTAAAAAGCGCCGGCAATGGTTAAAATAAATGTTGCTGATCAATTAGTGACGTTTATTTACTGGCACAACCAAACATCGGTATTGGGTGGTCGCTATTTACGCGTTTCGGCTTTTGCCCAAACACCATGACTTGAAAACCTCATTACCGACATTTTTGTACAAATTAACAGCATTTACCTAAATGCCGCCACTAGTATGTTGCCGCCACATTGTATAAATTAATGACATTTATCTAAATGCCATTAATAGTACGTCATCGGTGTTTGTACAACCGCTGAAACATGAAGAATCCATTAATAAATTTATATTTTATATTCTTTTATACATTATTTAAAATGCTTGAAAATTGCTTCAAATTTGATTTTTAATACTTTTTTTTTTTATCAACATTGAAATATCCAATTCAAAATTGTTATGAATCGTCCGATTCATTAAATTCGTACTTACCTGATTTTGAACACAGTTTTGATTTTTCGAGTCTTGGTTATCATACCACAAGTCACTCTCATCCATTGAAGTCTCTCCATTCAAATCTCTCTATATACCCCCTCTTAAGCTACTCACTTACATTCTTGGAACTACTGCTAATGCTGTAATGGATCATCAATTGAGATCAAGAGAGTAGTTTTTATTACTGTTGAATGAGAACTTGCAAAAGGCCCAATAAAGAATGAAGGTTTTTTGTAAATAGAAAGAGAACTGAGGGAAGCTTTGAAGTTGAGAATGAGTGTTTTTAATGTTATAACCTTATAGGTAGGAAATAGTGGCAATGCGCCATAGCTTAAAGCTAGCCTCGAGGTACTATGGTCCATTTCAAGTGGCTAAAAAGATAGGGATGGTGGCCTATCGATTGAATTGACCCTCAAATTCTAAAATTCACCTAGTTTTTCATGCTTCATGTTTGTAAAAGAAGTTGGGTGAATAGATCTCTCTTTTGCCTACATTACCACCTCTAGATTAGAAAGGAAATACTCAACATGAGCCCTAATCCATACTTGAAAAGAGGATGAAAAAGGTTGGCAACCATGCATCAACTGAAGTTATTCTTCAATGGCTCAGTGCACCTTTTGTAACACCTCGAAAGAAATTTGACGAGAAGAATTTCTTTTAGTTAGATAGTTAAATATCGAATTATGATTCGCTAAGGGAATGAAATGCCTTTTATATTTTTAGGCACTTAGGATCATAATTAAATGAAACAGATTGAACCATTAGATTCGAATGAATTTTTAGGATTTTATGATACAATAAAAAGTTTCATGATTTTTGGACGCCAAATGGGCCAATTGGAGAGCGCCACGTGGCATCTAGTTATCACCAACCAGCTATCACATTGTCATGTAGGATGTCCAAATCAGCCTAGGAACACTAGGAGACCTCTTGGACACATGGCACAATCACCACCCTTCATTTTGACCTCACTTTACACATCAAGCTTAGTACACGTGTAAGGAGTCTGAGTGTAGAACAAACAAAAATACATGCCTTCTTACAAAAGTCTTACACCTTTTATACCACCTTGCCGTGGGGCCCTTCCACTTACCCCTTGTACCTTTTTTACCAAATTTGGGTTTGAAATTCAAACCCCAAACCACCACACACCAAAGCCCTCTATGGTCATCGGTTTTTGCATTATTCTTTCACTCTTGATCTGATCTTTCTTGCAAGCAACCTCCCACACACTCAATGTACCTCTCTTACACACAATGCCTCACTCTTACACTCTTGTACCTCCCAATACTAACCCCCATTGGAATTGAGCTTGAAACCCCAATTGGTTTTCAACTTCTCATTCCCTCTTGAGTTAAACCTCTCTACAAGTAACCATGACACCCCATAGTACCACCAAACCAACCCCCATGACCTACCTTGTACCTCCCATGTCAGCCCCAGAAGCCTACCCCGCACTCAAGCAAACGTACCACTCCCATCCCCACTCAATTGGCTAAGTCATTCACCAACCACCCAAGATTTTGTCTACTTAATCAAGCAACCTTCCCATGACCTCCATGCCATTCCATGACCGGTTCAAGCAACCCCCCTCCCTTACTCCCTTTTTGTCTCCCATGTCACTTGAGTCCCTCCTCACTTGCGCACAACTTCACACATCTAACTTAGCATTTTGAGAGAAAACCGAGAGTGAGAGACAAGTAAGGAAGCTAGGCATTTTCTCTTGGTGATCAAACTTAGTAAGTTATCTTCCACAACCTCTCCTCTCCTATTTTTGTGTTACTTTAAGTTAGATACTTGTTGGTGTTAGTGTTTGACTATTTTCCTTAAAATTAAATGGTAGAATCTTGATGATGTTGGAGTTGATGGATTCACTAAAATGTTTGCTTGTCTTAGAGTCTTGATTTGAAATGCTATGTAGTCCTAGGGTTCTTTGGATGATTTTGGTTTCTAATGGAGTATTGACATGTATAGTGTACCCATCATTAGTTTGAACTTGTAGCACGTGATTTCATCCAAGAGATTTGCCTGCACTAATTAGGTTAGTGAGACCGAAACTTGCATGAGTGTTCTTTGAAAGATATGATTCTTTTGAGTTCATGATTCGGTGGATGGATCTTGAAAACCCTTGTTAATAGGAGTTAGATCTTTGTATTAAGTCTTGTATTGAGCCATGAAACTAGGGTTTGAGTTGAGTCTTTGATGATTATGTATGAACACATGATTTTGATGCAAGTTTTGAGGTTTTTGCCTTTTCACTTGTTTTAATCTTAAAGTTGGGTGTGATATGATTAAAATGGTGCTAAGACCTAGCTAAGACTTAACCATGATGAGAATGGATGAATTAGTTCAAGAAACCTTGCATGTTAAATAAGGACTTAATTAAAATATTCTAGTACGAAAACAAGCATGTTTCAGTTTAGGGCTTATTGCATGATTGGTTTTCTATCTCTTGATTATAATGAATATGTTGTTCAGTGTTATGTATTATCATCTAGGAATGAGTACTTAGCATGTTAGAAGTTAGGATATGTGATTCATTGGAGTTCTTGATGCTCATGTGTAAGAGAAATGCTAAGGATACCATTCTAGGGTTTTGAGGTTGCATAGTTGTATTGTGTATGTGTTGGTTGCATTATATGATGAATATATGACCATAATGATTGTGAATCTAGTGTCTAAACATGATACTAAGATAGAGATAAGGATGTGATTAAGTATTAAATTTGGACTAGGGCATAAATGGTATGCAAGAAGGACAAAAAATACACCAAGTGAAAATCTGGGTTTAGGACTCTCGACCAAGGTAGAGTTCTCATACTAGATGCTTGAATCACAAATTTTTAAGTTCATAAATGAATTTAGAATAGAAAATACATGAGATTTGTGAATTTCGGAAAAATTTAGGACCCGTTTGTAATTATTGAAAGTTTAGGCGCTTCTTTGTAAATTTCCAAGAGTTAAGGGGCAAACCTGTAAATCATACTCTATGATTGTTATATTCTGAATTTTTACTAGTTAATGAGGTTTCCTAACTTTAGTGCATCTCTCGTTTCATCCCGCACAATTTTTATACTCAATTTTGTTTTTTAATCTTCTAACTTACTCTCGGTGTATGACAATATGTTAGATAGTAAATTTATGCAAGCGAATCATAATTTATCTTAACTCTCATATGTTGCAATAATTATGTTATGCCATGATGTCATTTGTCAAAGCATGAATATCTATCACATAACACGAACATATGTCATGAAGCATATGTCAAATCATATGTTTCTATTTCAAATCAAGCATTAATAAAATACTCATGGCTAGGGGTGTATAATTTAATCGAAAAACCAGAAAATTGGCCTGGATCAGTTGGACCAGTCCGATTTTGGACCGGTTTTTTTGGGGAGCGGTTCCTCCTATTTTAAAACCGGTCAAAATCGGTTCGGTCTTGATTTTTTGTTTTCTACCACCGGACCGGTTCGCATATTTATATAATTTTAATTAATTTTTAATCATATATATAATATAAAAATATAATATATAATATTTATATATAATATATATAAATTATAATTATATTAAAAATAATTTTATATTATAATTTATAACATAAAATTTTAATCTTAAACATGAAAATTTATTTGATCATATTTTTTTAAATATAAAATGTATATAATATATTAATTACATTTTTGGGCCTAATAAATTCTCAACATATTCCTTTTGATAAATACATTAATAATACTAATATGCATTAGTATATTAATTACATTTTATGACTTAATACCAATACTATTAGTAAATTAGTATAAATGTTAGTATAACTATTTCACTTTTCTATACAGACTTAAAGTGGATTAAGAATACTATTATATAGTTATACTAAATTAAAATCACTATAACAAATACTAATATATTGTTATGCTAATCACTATAACTAATACTAATATATAGCTATACTAATACTAATACTATTATATAGTTATACTAATCACTATAACTAAATCACTATAATTATATGTAATATTAATATCACTATTCGTATAATATATAGTATTAGTAATAATTTAGTATCAGTGTATTATTATATTCCTTAGTGTGTAACTATATATAGTATTAATATCACTATAATATATATATATATATATATATACACACACTATATGTAGTAGTAACACTATAATAGTTTGTAGTATAATATATATATAGTACTAGTATATATTAATATATTATAAGAGTTATAGTATAATATATGTATAATAGTATAGTTAACTTCATATATTAGTAGTAATATCACTATAACTATATAAAATATTAATATCACTATAATATAGTATTTAGCATTAGTATTACTATTAGTATTGGTATAGTGCTCTATAGTTATTTAGTATTTTAATATATATTAATTTTGATAAATACATTTCTATACATTTGATTATATGCACTCATGTAAAAGAATGTGTCTAACTATCATTAATATATTATTAGTAGCATATATGTTACCACTATAGTATTAGTAATACTACTATATTATCATTAACATATAGTAATAGTACTATACCAATAGTATTAGTGTATTACTAATATTACAATATACTATAATTTTAGTATGTATACAATGTATATATATATGTATGTATATATAACAGTTTTTTTATAGCATATTTTTTATAAACATATTTTTTTTACAACAGATTTTTTTTTTATAGCAGTTTTTTTAATAACAAATTTCTTTATGACAAATTGACACTTGATTAAACTCAAAAAAGGGGATCGAACCGGACTAGAACCGATAAAACTGGAAGTACTGGTTTAGGAGGGTAACTGGTGCAGAATCGGTTTTGAAAATGTAAAATCAGTGTATATCGATTGGATCCCAAAATTTGTCCAAAACCAGACCAAACCGGACTGGTTACACCCCTACTAACGGCGTAGTCATTTTGTTTTGCCTAAATATGTCTAATAAAATATACATGGCATATGCATTCTGCTTTGTCTAAGTATCCCTGATGAAATACTTTTGGTATAAGTAATTTGCTTTATCTAAGTATTTCCGACGAAATGAATGAAATACAGATGACGCAGGCCTTATGCCTTGTCTGAGTAACTCTGTAAGATATTAATAAAAATAAATGAGTCTATTTTCTATAAGCAAGCATGTCATGAAGTACGAAAACTCTAAAGTCTTCTCTTGTAAGTGTAAGGTCATGTCAGTCATGCATATATGCCACGTTTATTTTTATGCATGCTTTATAAATTGAGAGTAGCTTATAAATATAACTTGCTGAAATTAAAAAATCTCATTGTAGTAATCTCAACTACCACTCACACTCGGAACGGTAGAAGCCTTGACAAGGCCGCGTGGAGCACAATATCCCCGATTGAATGATGTTGAGTAGGACGAGAACGAGCGTGGAGGAGCTTCTAAGGATTATACTTTAGTTTCTGAATGTCATTATGATATTGATAGTCGAGCTGCGCGAGCAGCTTGACAGGTAGTTAAGGATTTTATGAAGTTTGTAATTAAAGAGTTATTACTCCAATACGATGTCTCTCTTATGTTAAAGATATGTTGAATGTAAGATGAACTTGTTAAGTATCAGTGAAATGAAATGTATTTTGGGATTTAGTTATTCTGGTACAACTTATGTTTGATAATAAAAGAGGAAATTTTCACTGCGTTTATTGCATATTGTTAGAAGCATACTAGGTGCATTGCATGTTATCTGTCATGAACGAGGATATTTAACTTTGTATTACATGTCCCGATACGATAATCTTCATCAAATCCCAAGTGGGGATGGGGGCGTCACACCTTTGGAGGATAGTTTTTTGGAGTTCTTGTGGAAGCTACGTAGTCTCTACCTACACCTTGTGGGTAGGATTCTTTAATGGTGAAGGCCTGATACCTGTTAGCAGCCTTGTGGTCAAGGCCTTAAAAGGGGAGGAAAATGTCAGGGTTAACGGTAATAATTGAAATGGCCTGTAGAATAAAAGGAAGAAGAAGTAGTCTTGAACACTGTGTTTAGAATTAATGAAACAGTGTGTTTCATGTTAGAAGGGTGGGACTGGTTACAACGTTTAGTGAGTAAAATGTTGCATTTTGGATGTTTAGTAAAACGGTGCATTTCACTTTGTAGTGTAATGTAAATCTTGAAGAGAAATTATATTTGCAGTCCCCACTTGGGAACTGTATGTGCAGACCCTTTATTAAATGAGAAAAGACATCATTTTAGAGCATCCTCATTGGCTTGGCTAAATGAGGAGGTTGGCTAAAATTTGCATAATTGATGTAAAAAACATCCCACATTGAATTGGGCAAATTTAAAATAATTTAGACTTTTGCTATAGTGGTTGGCCAAATATGGAGAACCATAATTGATTCAACAAATATTAAAATATTAATTTCTCACTTCAAACAAACATTAAAATATTAGTTTCTCACTCTAAGCAAAAATACTATTTAGTTTGTAATTAAAAAATTTAAATAGAAATTTAAATAAGTTTAATCAAATATTTTTTATTATTAGCATTAAATGACTTTTGAAAATATGATTTTTTAATATTAATTTAATTAGAATATAATTATTATTAACATTTAATTGGTAGATATACAAAATGTGATAAAAATAAATTAAATAAAAAAATTATTAAATTAATAATATTTTATTATTATATAGAGAGTGAATGGATAATCCAATGTGGGGGTTGAGTTTAAATAGAATAGACAAATGTAAAAAAATGTGATATTGACTAAATTTTAAAGATGAATTTGGCCAAGCCAATGAGAATAATCTTAGGAGGGATATTTTTGTAATTTAAAAAATTTTTAAAGATAAAATTGCCTAGACTTGCATTGCAATCTCTGAATGGAGACTGTATATAACATTGCTCAAATTTTAAATTAGAAAATTATAAGTATGATAAAAAGAAAGACTTCAAAAAATTAAAACTTATATTTATTTTAAAAAGATTAGTAATGATTCTGACCAACTTTATTACTGACTACTAGATTTCGATAAGGAAAATGCTACTTAATCTTTTTAATGTTGCTGCACAAAGTTACTCTAGAGTATTTTAATTTTTTTTATTTAAAAATAATTAAAAAAGTGATTATTAGAAAATTTATATATTTTTTAATGATTAAAAATATTAAAAAATACTTTACAAAAATAATTAAAAAAAGAACTAAAAATTTATACTAACGGTATGCCCAACGATAAACATTGGGCGGCCCGCTAACACCACCCTTTCGATAAACTCAGTGACCCTTTGATAATGGTGATCCAAATAGTAACTAAAATCTATTTTAAAAATAATTAGTATTAGAATTTTTAAAAATTTAGGTTCATATTTTTAAATTTTAGAATCTAATTTTTTAAAAAAAATTAACTTTTTTTGAAATAAAAAATTTATTTAAATTTGATTTGGTTAATTATAGAATCATGAGAGCCGTCCATAATTAAAGGCATAAAAAAGTAAAAACTTTTTCTATATTTTACATTGAAAAAATTTACACAATTTTTTATTATTTATATAATTTTTACGTACCAAACTTTTTTTAATTTTTTAATTATTTTTTTATAAAATATTTAATATATAAATAATAAATAGAAAAATTAAATTAATTTAAAAAAATAAACTTAAATTATATTTTAAGATCTTTTATATTATTCATTAAGATCTCTAATTCAAGTCTTAAATTATATTCTGTAGGAAATCTTTGCTTAATTTTTATTATTATTTTTTTTATAAAATATTTAATATATAAATAATAAATAGAAAAATTAAATTAATTTAAAAAGAATAAACTTAAAAAAAAATTTTAAAAAAATATTAGTTACGTTTGAATAAGTAGGTAATTTCAGATATTTTGTACATTATAATAAAAAAATAATAAAAAAAATATTCTCATAATATATCTACTCAAACTAGCCGCAGTATATCAGTCCAATCATTTTCCCACAACTTCGTAAACGTTGGGTTTAGTAGTCTCCGACATCGGAACCCGCATTACGACTGTGAGAGAGCTTGCAGTCTTCCCTGGACGTCGCTTCTTCAACGTCATTGCAACCATGGTACTTCTCTCTCTCTCTCTCTCTCTCTCTCTGGCGGAGGCATCGAACTTTATGCTTCCATCGCGCGGATCAATTTCACAACGAAAGACTCCCTTTATTATCAGACCCCGCCTCCTCTCTCAGTTCGAACTCTGCTCGGTTACAGCGCGGATTTTTTTGTCGTTCTTATCGTTTTGTTAACGAAAACTGAGAATCTCACAAGCCAAATTTAAATCACCTTCTTAATGTTCATTTTTATTACTATTGCAGAGCATACCAGTTAACCCTAAACCTTTCTTGAACAATTTGACTGGGAAACCTGTCATTGTGAAACTCAAATGGGGAATGGAGTACAAAGGTTTGCCGCTTCTTACTACTTGTAATTTTTATTTTCCAATATCATATTTCTCCTCGGTTCTCTCTCTCTCTCTCTTTTTTTTTTTTTTTTAAAATTATTTCCTCTATCGAAGGGGTTTTGGTTATACATGTACTTAATGGGTTCTATTTCTCTTCTCATTCTGTGTCTATTCTGTTTTGCTTTTAGGTTTTCTTGCTTCAGTGGATTCATACATGAACTTACAGGTGTTACTTTACAGTCTCTCTCGCTATTATATTTGTTTCTGTATGCCTTCTTCAGCTTTGTGCCAATTTGAGTTTTTCGGACACTTTGGAGGCCTTAATTTTTAGGTTGTGCGACGAACGGGTTTAAAGAATCTAGAACCCGTATCCATTCTAATTTTTTTTTTTAATTTTTTTAATTTTTTATATCCACTGAAACTAACTATGACGACAATAAATTGAGAATATCAAATTATGTAAAAAATGTAGATGGCATTAAGTCTTGATGATAAAGCCATGGAAGATTGAGTTTCTGTTATTTGGTGACTCTCTAAGTTCCAAGATTTATTTTATGGCTCGTGCAACATCTTTACTGGGTCAAGTCTTATATGATTTTGAAGATTAAGGCATTAGGAGTCTAGGGTTAACAGCTTGCAGTTGGGTTTTTATTTCACAAATTATTGTTGTTAGTTTCGTAATCAAGTGAAGATCTTTAATTTTTGAGATATTTGGTTATTGAGTCAAGACTAAAACTTTCTAGGAGTCACCGTACTTCTGTTTATCTTTTCTAATTCCAATGTTTGGTTTTCATTGGGTTCTTGGTTCGCTAGCAAAATTAGGAGTCCTAATTCTCGTAGATCAAGCGAAACTCATTGTTCTACAAATGTTATACAAGTTACTAAAAAATTAAGAGCCTTAAAGAATGCGATGTTGAGATTTTTTTTGGTAAGGGTGTCTAGAGGGCTGCTCTCCTTCACTCATCTCTTCATCTTCTTCAGTGTCACTGTTCATGTCACCGTTCCCAAACTTTGATCCTTTGTGTTAAATATTTTTTTGATTAGTGAGATAAATTATTTGGAGCGAAAAAACGTGTTACACCTGAGCAAAAGTATACAAAAGATACACCTAATAAGCAAAAGGAAAAAGAACTAGAAATTCTTGAAAAGTAAAAATAGAAAAAGCAGGAGCACCATGTGGACCACTATCTAATGGCAAAGAGTGTTAAGAAATAATGAATTTCTGTCCAACACCGACTTTTTGCGATTTTCAAAACTACGCTCATTTCTCTATCCAAATACGCTAAATTAAACAAGAGGGGATTGTAATTTACAATAATAACTGACAACTATTGAACTGCCCTTTCCAACATGCTAGGAGATCCACCACCCAATTTATCCCAAAAAGGCAAGGCAAAAAATCAGGTTCCATAAGATGCTAGCAACTTCACAATGGTGTGCATTGATTCCCCCATCTCACTATTCTTATAAATGCAACATTGATTTATCTTTTCAATGTGCCACTTCATATTATCCATGATAAGTATCTTCTCTAAAGCTGCTGTCCAAACATAAAAATTCACTGGAGGAATCTTATTTCTCCAATTAATCTTCCAAGTGATAGGGGACCTATCATGAGTGCATAACTTGTAAAATGATTTACTTTGAACACTCCTTCTATAGAGGGGCCACAAACCGTTTTATCTTCACCTCCCCATCCCACCCAACTCGAATACAATCATTTATGGAACAATGTGAAGAGACTCACGTCCTGGTTATTGGCCTTCTCAACAAAATTAACTCACCATGGAAGAGAGTCATAAAAACAAAAAGAATCATCCAAGAGTTGACAGTGATTTGCCACTTACCATACTTAAAACGAGCAATTCTTAATAGCAACAAGAAGGCACCTTTCAATGATTGATCTCCATATCACACGTCATACCAAAATCAGATCTTGGACCCATCACCTAACACAAATCTAGTAAAGCAGGAGAAATCCATACAGGCTCTTCTAATGTTATTTTGAAAACCCAACCTTGAAAGTCCTATTTACCTCATGAAAACTCTAATCTCCTCTGAAGTTCTCAAACTTTGTGTCCACTAGGGCTCTCCATGGTGCTCTATTTCAAGGCATAACACCATAGCCATTTCCCCAAAAGAGTTTGGTTAAAGAGAATTCAATTTTCTTACCACCTCAAAAGATGGAATTTAGGCTCTGCCCCCACTTGCCCGCAAAAAATATCGCTGTTACATCTCAAAGTTGGTTGGCAACTCCCGTCAATAGTTGGTTGTTTAGGTAATACGAATAGAGCTCTTGTAAAACTTCATGTCTTGGTAATCCTGTGTGTTTAAACCATGTTGATAGTGAGTATATTTTTGAATATACTGAGCTATTTTTAGCTTCTCATATGAAGACACATCTAGATGTTATTGTTTGATTCTATCTTAATTATTTTAGTAACTGCTAAAATTAATTATAAAAAAAAAATTAGTAACTGCTAAAATTATAATATGTATGAAATCTTATGTGCAGCTAGCAAACACTGAGGAATATATTGATGGGCAATTCACTGGAAATCTGGGAGAGATTTTGATCAGGTGACATTAACCAAATGCTATGTCTCTGAATTAAGTTTTACGTGGAATACTTATTGTTTGAGAGTACCTATCTTGAAAACCCTGATGTTTGCTTTCTCTTGTTGATAGATTTTTTTTTGAGTAATAAAAACTCGAGCCTTTTATATGAACTTTTAATCTTCCTTAGTACTTATTGATGTCAAAACTGAAGAGTCCCATGCTCTCTTGTTGATGGAATTGCATCTGTGTGTTTCTGTTAATTTGGATCTCTCTGTGCAAGAGCTGAAGAAAGTGGTCTCACTAGGAAATTAATAATGCCGTTTGAAACTGATTCAGTTCTGGAAAATTGAATCGTTGCTGTTATGTGTGCTACTTTCCAATTTAGTTGATTTCAAGATGTAATTTTGTTGGATTCAAATCAGGGAATTGTTATGGACTGTAGTGCACTCATACAAAGATTTAAACGTAAAATTTCTTAACTCTGGCAAAGTTCTTTTGCAATCTTTGAAGCTTTGGGTCTTACACTCCTTCCAAATACTCTACATCAAGCACAAAGTACCATCCTTCTGAAACCTATGCCCGCGACTTCCCCCATTATGAGTATGGAATTTCAAGTGATATTAGGAGTCTTTTATTGGATTTACTATGAAATTGTTTTAAGTCATGTTAAGAGTCCTAGTCCTTGTCCTTGTACGTTGAAAAGGATCAATGAGTACATATGAAAATGTCTGATGATATGGAAAACTTGAGACTTTCTAATGTAGCGCACAGATGTTTCTAGGTTTATTAAATGGCAAACTATAGGGATAATAATCAGGATTCTCTGGAATATTATTGTGGACAATTTTCTCTTGTCCATCTTCTGAGTTGGGAGAGGTGTTTTGATGTACTGTGCCAATTTTTTTTGTCATGAGAAGAAAGGTCCCAACTAATTTTCTGATTGAGCAATGCCAGATTCTAAGAAGCAATGGTTGGCGTCAATAAATGCTGCCTGCTTTAGTTATGCCTGTGTAGCTGAGAATTTCATCACTAATCATGAGATTCAAGTCATGAGCTTTTTTTTTTTTTTTAAATTTAAAAGAAAAGTCTTTAGCTGCTCTCAACCCTTATACAATTGTCTTTTGAGTCGACTCTTCTTTTGTCCTTTTGTTTTGCGTGAAAGCAAGCTACTTCATACCAATGTCAAGGAAGCAGAAGTTGACATTGTAGCCATGGAAAAAGAAGGTTAATGTGATATTGAGTGGTGGATGTCAAACACAAGCAAGAAAAGTTGAAATTATCAAGGTTAAAGAGAATCTTGAAGAGAGAAAAGAATGCATGATAAAGATGATGGAGATGACAAAGGACATGATGTGAATTGTGTCATCCTGTCACAAGTTTCTTCTCAAGACTCTCCGAGTCATTGGTTGCCTATTCCAAATAAATTTAATGATGGCTGGCAAGGAAGATTGTAATACCCCGGATTGTGTGATTATGTATAGGAAGGTGGTAAATTACATAGCTTTGGAAGGAGAACTTCAAGGCTTTTATAACGATTCCAAGGATCTCCAATTGTAACCTTGAGTTTTTGACTAGTCCTTTTGGACTTTGGAGAATAGGTCCTGATGTGGCTTGGGCACTCCTTGGATAGTTAGAAAGCCTCTTCTGATTTAAACATTCATGCTCCCCAAAACAAGGAAGGGTCTATGCAAGTTTGAAGTTTAATGGTTTTAGTATTTGGCACTTTGAGACCTGAAGACTTGCAAGGGAGAAGTCCTTTACCCCAAATCAGATCCTTTCCAATAAAACCGTAAAGTCTTTCAACTTTTCAGATAACAAAGTCCCCCAAGTACTCAAAATCATGACCTTTATTTTCTACCAAAAAATTCTAGCAAGCATTTTCAGAGTTTCCAGCTTTGTTACTGCACCCAATTTTCAAGCTATTACACAATTGGAGCCCTAACTGTTTCATCTATATTCTGGACCCTAGATTCACAGAATGAAGACCCTTTCATCTTCTGATTTTCTAACCTTTTGGCTATCAAACAGCCAAAAGTTAATTGATACATGAGTATGGTTCTGTTGGGGAATGTTATCAATATAAGGAGTTTGGCTAGTTCGTTGGGATGTAAGACATCTCTCTGCCCATGAAGTGCCTTGGCCTCCCATTAGGAGTGTCCTTCAAGGCTAGGTACATATGGAATGAAGTGATTGAGAAGATTGAGCGTAGGTTGGCAAGTTGGTAGAGGTTGTATTTGTTGAAAGGTGGGTGGATCACCTTAAACACAAGTACTGTCTCAAATTTGCCTACGAATTTTCTCTCATTGCTGGTCGGGGTGGTGAATCGCTTTGAGAAACTCCAATTTGACTTCCTTTTGAGTGGACTTGGTGAAGAATTAAAATTTCATCTAGTCAATTGGGTAAGGTATGCTCCCCAATCTCATGATGTGGGCTGGGGATCCGAAATTTAAAGATGTTCAATTGGGCATTACCTGGGAAATGGCTATGGCTTTATCATCAAGAGGGGAGGCTTTGTGGAAGGTGGTGATACGCGCCCCCCGGGGGTGGGGGGGGATGTTCTTTTCTCAACACCAGATTTGTGGTGGTGAATGGGGATGGTTCTAGGATCAGATTCTAGCAGGATATTTGGTGCAGCGATAGAGCTCTTAAGAACGCTTTAGCTTTACTACTGTGTAATTGTGTGCAGTAAGGAGGCGTCGGTGGCTGAATTACGAATTACTGGAGATTTCAGGTGGCTCTATTTAGTGGAATGTTCAATTCTTCAGGTGGCACATGATTGGGAAGTTGGGCTCTACTGGAACAAGAATTCAAGAAGCAGATAAGATGTCATGGAGTCCCTCTAAAGGGAAATTGTCTGTCAGTTCATTTTAAAGGATCATCACTAATCAGGAGAGTAATTATTTCCCTTGGAGGAACATTTGGAAGAGCAAGATGCCTTTAAAGGCTGCTTTCTTTGTATGGACAGCTATACTAGGGAAGATTCTGACCATGGACAATCTACGGAAATGCCAAATTATAGTGACCGACTTGTGCTGTATGCATAGCAGAAGTGAAACAGTGGACCATTTGTTGCTTCATTGTGAGGTTGCCAGGGCCCTATTGGATGGCATTTTTGGCTGAGTGGGATCAGCATGGGTTGTGCCCGAGAAGCTGGGATCTTCTTGCCAGCTGGAGAAGTCTTCAGGGTATCCTGCAGATTGCAGTAATATGGAAGATGGTCCCAATATGCCTTTTGTGTTGCAATCTGGAGGGAAAGAACAATTGGAATGTTGATGATGAGGAATGATTGATAGAGGAGCTCGGAAGATTCTTTTTCAGAACATCTTTTTTCTGGGCAATAGCTTTAAATCTCATTGGGCTTAATGTTCAATAAATTTTTCCTTATCAAAAAAATCATTTTATTTGATGCCCATAAAAGCTTAAGAGAAGGTGTCTGGAGATGCTATGTGCCAAATTTCTCTGTATGAATTTACACTGTAGTATTTGAAAATAATTTTATTTCCATAAAAAGTATTCAACAGTGTCCTAAGAAAAATTTAAAAGTAATGTACAAAGTTGTGTAATGTTTTACGAATGGAAGTATAGGATTGCATCTTTTTGGTTTTACAGTCATTGTGGCACATGTAATTATGAACACAAAATTGTCCAGGGCTAGTATGTTCAGTTCCTATGGGAAAATCAAAGTTGCGATAAGGATTTGTGAGCATCATGAATTACAGTTGTGGAAGTAGAACAGAAAGTGGTTCTTAATTTAATTGAATTTTTTCTACATTGGCTCCATCCATATAATTGCTGAATTAAGTGCATTTAATTTATTTTGTCAAATTTATGTCTGTTTTCTGAGTATTACTAGTATACTTAAAAGCGTAGCCCCGCTCTATCTCCATCTCATGGGAGATCGAAGTCTATTGCCCCCTTCATCCTAATAAGATAAATGCTTGTCATCTATTTGCAATTTGAAAAAGTTGTGAACCCATGAACTTGAAAAGTTAATGTTGAGAAATCTCACTGCATCTTTTAATGTTTTCCCATCTGCAGATGTAACAATGTTCTCTACCTTCGCGGGGTGCCAGAAGATGAAGAAATTGAAGATGCCGATCGAGACTAAGAAGTGGAATTAAAAGCGGTTAAGTAATGGCCTAAGTAGGATTTCTGTATTTTGTTTTGTTTACTTTGAGCCATAGAGCCAACATTTTACTCTATATCCCAAGTCCAGGACAACAGCATTTTCCATCGTGCATGCTTGCTAACTATGACTAGAAGTACCCTCATGAAATACCTTTCATCTAGTAGATGCTGATGGACATATTTCCTTTGATTAATTTTGGGATGCATGTATCAAAAATTCAGTGTAAAATTTGAATTTGGTTCATTTTGTTTGACTAGCCCTTCGATTGATTTGAAATGAACCTTGATTTTTTCCATTGGATTTGTCGTTTCATCACACTGAGGACATATAAGGTTTTGATAAATGGTACAAGTATAAACTCTGTGATTATATAGAATATTGCTATTATGCCGCTCCAATTATACTGTTTATTTTGCCACATTGACTGGGCATCACCACTTGGTACCACGTGGTTTATTAATATATATATATATATATTCAAAATAAAATGGAGTCCGAAAATACAAAATGATGAATACTGAAATCTTAAGTTTTCTCTACTTTTATGTCTCTTTTTATTTATTGTTTTTAAAAACTCAAGTGTTTGGTGCTATGTCAATAGAACAAAGTGAGTAGTATAACTGGGTAGACATAGTAACATTTCTCTTCTCTTTATAATATGTTTGCTATAGGACCAAAAATGAATTGAAGCATCGGTTACCTTTTATTCTGGATGCTTGATACTTGATAGTAACCGTTTTTTCTAATTTTCTAGATTGCACTCCAAGGCTATCGAAATTCGCGATTGCCATTTTAAACATAATTTGCACCCTGATCTTTTAAGCTCTACACAAAAAGGAAAATGATAGAGCCACCGCTCGCTGGGAGCCACCGTTGGCTCTATCATGTATTTTTTGATGTATTTTTTTTACAGTTATTTTTATATAAATTTTTTTAACAATTTTAAATATTTAAAAAAGAATAAAAAAATTTATAATATTATTAAAAAATACTTTTTTAATAATTTTTTTTTTATTTCATGATTAAGGAGGTGTTTTTTAATAATATTATAAATTTACTTTATTTTTTTAAAATATTTAAAATTGTTAAAAAAATTTATATAAAAATAATTATAAAAAAAAATACATCAAAAAATACATGCTAGAGCTACCGGTGGCTCCCAGCGAGCGGTGGCTCTAATAGTACTCACACAAAAAATATTGCTGTATTAAATCGGCATATGGATATTAGGGTTTGGATAATGAGTTGAGATGAAAAGAAATGAAAGTTGAATAAAATATTATTATAATATTATTTTTATTTTGGAATGGAAAAATTGAATTGTTTATTATATTTTGTTTAGAAATTTGACAAAGTTATAATGATTAGATGAAATAAGATGATATGAGTTGAGATACTTCTTGAAAACAAACGAGGCCTTGGGTTCAACCCTTTTTCTCAATCCCGGTTTGGTCATTTCTTTTATTTGTTTAAAATCTGAAAATAATCGATCCGACTCAAATTTAGGGCTGTCTAGTTCTGCATTCCGGTTTGACCCAGAAATTATGGCTCAATACTATTCTGAAAAACAAGTTGGACTTTGGAGTTTCCATTCCCTATTTCTAGGGCATGAATTCTTTTATATGATTGCTGGCCTGATACTCGTTGGCTAAATATGAACTGAGGTTGACTCGTAGAAAAAAAAATTCGATCGTGAAAGCAAAAATCCACTCAATTAGCAAATAACATATACTTAGCTCGACTCGATTAAAACTCGTTAAGACTTTGCTCATTTATGCCCGGCTCGGCTCATTAGCTCAATTTGATTAGAACTCATAGCAATACGTAAATCGTTGCTTCTATACATATTAAATTTGATAATATAAATATAATTGCCTTTATAATTAAATATGTAGCATGTAACTAGTTACTTATGCCTAATGATTTATGCTTATATATTATATCTAGTCTATAATTATACGTTAGTTAAGTACTAAGTAATTAAATTATAGTAGCTATTTTATAATATGTATAATAGTAGTATGTAGGGCTTAGTAGTTTCATATATTACAACGAAGGAACCATATATGAAATGTATTCATAAAAATATTTTTTTTATGGTACCTGGTGTTTAATAACAAAGTCCCGACTAATCCTAGAGGTGCACAAATCTTCATTAAGGAGTTTCTTGCACGTGCAACTCGAGTAATTTAAGGAGAAGTTCTCTAGTCCGATAATCCTTAGAAATTATTTGCACCCAAGTGGATTTGAAGTTTAGACTTGGAAGGAGTATACTACCAAAACCAAAGCTTTTATCACTTAAACCAACCTTTAAGAACCTTTACCAAGACCTGGAAGGAGCATAAAAATGTTATATTCTTATAATTCAATATAAGGTTTATATATTAGTTGTAAAACTTTCACTAAATTTATAATATTTTTTGTAATTTGGTATTTTAATTATCCTCTTCATTCAAAACAAATTAAAAATATTTAATAGGATATGAACAAAATTCAATGATAACGCAACTCGACTAAAGTTTGTATTTGATCATCTCGAGCTCGGCTCGGCTCGGCTCGGCTCGCTCAAACTTAAACTTGGATTATTTGAAGCTAGCTCGACTTTATAATAAAAAAGATTGACTTGACTTAGATTGATTACAACTCTACATGTTTCCAAAAAAGGGGGTCCGAGATCGTAACAAAATCTTGTTTCCCAAATTGTTTCGACTTGAGCAGACCATCTTCTAATTCTTTTTTAAAAAACATATGAATCTCTCTCGATTCTTGAATCGTTATCCCAGGACCCAAACTATAATCTCTCTCTCTCTCTCCCTAGTATTTATCTTCTATTTTATTTTTTAAGTAAAAGTAAAATTTTATCAATAGAAAAAAGTATAACCAGAGTACACAAAGAGTATATATAGAATAAGTCTAATAACCACTAAGCACTAATGATGGATACATGCAAATTATGAATGTTTTTCCCATTACAAACAATGACCGAAGCCCAGGAAAATAGTGTGTTGAAAAGGAATCAGCTCATCCAAGGAATGCTCATGGTTTTCAAAACACCTATTATTTCTCTCTATGTACAAACATCACATGATACAATGATGGTTCATTTTTCACACAACGGCAATGTGAACATTATCCCTGAGCCCTGTCCAACACTTAAAAATATCCACTACTCTTATAGGCATAACCCATACCACACCAATCCCTTAAGATTCTCATATATCCCACAACAAGTGATAATTTGATTTTTATACCTTTAAGCGAAGAAGAATATACTTTAGATATTTTCTTTTAAAAAAAGGTTTCAATGATGATATTTTTCATGATAATAAGATTGATTTTTAGATTATCATGTAAACTTTCTAGAAGAATCAATTATCATAAATATATTACTATGAATTAATGAGGTGGATTCCAAAACCTTAGATCATTTCCCATTAATAGTTTATTCATTGTATAGATTAATTTGCATTTTTAGAATTAATTTTAATTCTTTTATTTTGATTAGATTATTAAATTAATTATTTTTTGCTTTGATTCATTTATTGTTTGGTTCTTAATTAATTAATTAATTATTTTAGAACTCATTTTTCTGAATTAGATTAGAATTTATTTAGGTTATATTTGATTGATTTCTTATGCTTTTACAAGTTTTTGTAGGTTAGAGCTTGTTCTTGCTAAACTATATTTCGACACGGTTCATGTACTTGTTAGTATAATTAAAATTTCAACTCGATCCACCCCATTCATGATTCATCCATAATAATTAAAATTATAATAATTTTAATGATAATGGTCATAATAACATTTGTTTCAATATTAATTATTATAATGATAAATAATAATAACAATAATAATAATAGTAATAACAAAAATAATGATGAGAACAACAACAATAATAACAACAAACAATAATTGTAATAATAATATTAATAATAATCAAAATAATGACAATAATAATAATTGTGTATTGATAATACTAATAATAATAATGATGATAATGATATTGTAATACTAATAACAATAATAATTATAGTGATGATAATAATTATAATGATGATAACGTCATTATAAATTTATAATAGTAATAATACCAATAATAATAATAATAATGATAGTGATAATAATACTACTATTTAAGTATTTACACGACTGTCTCATCTCATTATAATCAAGCATGCTCTTTACGCGCATTTTCCATTTGAGTAGGGATGACAGTATAATAGATCAGAGGGATATGACCAAAATTCTAACGAACAAATCAACTATTTCTCGGGCAAGGCAACAAGATTGTGTGGACATAATGATGATCGATCTCTGCGCGCGGTTGAGAGCAGCTTGCTTGAATTTAAAAAGCACTTGGTCATTTGTGTTGTCAAAAGACTACTTTGTTTTTGTCTTCACAGTGCACAAGCGCCAGCAGAAATTCTAGTATTTGCATGTGCCAATTGTAAAGAATCAAATGCAATTTGTCCAAATTCATTAGTTATGGAACTACTTCATGTAAATTAATGAAAATAGCTCCAAAATTAAGATAGTTCAGAGGAGTAGCATGCAAGAAAAATAAACATTTGTGATGGATTATTTATTACGATAATGACTATTTACGACGAAAACATATTACTTTTTACAGGAAATAATAATTTTCATAAAAAGTAACTGATTATAAATTAGTAATTTTCTTGTACTCGCACATGAGTTATAGAACTTCATGTAAATGAAAATATATTATCTAACTTCCAATGAAACTCTAATTTCATTGATCTGCAAAAATAGCTCGTGGTGGAACTTCCAACTATCTATTTTATTTTTCATATAAAATATTTACAAGTCATTGAATGACATTAAAATGGCTTAAGATTGATGCACTTCTAATAAACAAAAATACAAACTAAGCCGCTCAAGATCAGTTTAATCAAATTCGAGTTTGACTAGATTTATTTTTAAATGAGTTTTTTGATAACAAACAACTCAGTTTGAGATCATGCATGGAACAAAACCTGAGATCCCGCATGGAACAACGTTTAACAAGGCAACCGGGATTCTATCCTAGGAAAAGCTCAATCAACTCAGCCATTAAGAACACATTCCTCTCTATAAGGAAGTCGACCGTTGGCTAAATAATCCTTACAGTTTGTATAATTTATACTTTCCTTCTCTAGGCTTTGTATGCACACTTTGGATATATATAAACCCCTGCTGTACACATCCCCATTATCAAGGAAAATATTCACTTTATTTGATCTATTCTTTACTTTCTTTATGGTATCAAGAGCTAGGAAAAGCTAACACTGTTTCCTACAATTTATTTATTTTTCTCCTTTTCCTTTTGGTTTCTTCATCAAACTTTGAGCACATGGGTTCTTCCTCCTTTAATGTTGGAAATTTTGTTACCCTTTGCTTAAACCATGAGAATTATCCGCTGTGGCGTGAGCAATTTTAATCTTGCAAGAAAGCTAGGATTTTGTTGGCGTTCTCACTGGCACAAGCCCAGTTCCTGATCTTTTTATTTATGCTCTTGAAGGTTTTAGTGATGGACAGAATGTGCTGAATCCTGCTCATGCAAACTGGAAACAATCTGATCGATTACTTAGAGGATGGCTTATTGGGACTCTCACCAAATAGGCCCTTGGTCTCGTCATCGGCATGGACTCAGCTGCAAAAATTTGGATAGCACTTCGAGAGACCTATGCACAATCCTTTCAAGAACGTGAATTTCAGTTGCGCCATGAACTCTCCTATATTCGTAAGTCCCCTGATCTCTCCTTAAATGATTACTTACGTAATTTAAGTGTCTTTGTAACAATCTTGCTGGGATTGGGAAACCTGTGGACGATAAAGAGAAGGTTTTCTCCTTACTCAATAGTCTTGGAGCTCAATATGAAGGTTTCACTACTGCCATGCTCAAACCTCCAATGCCCTCCTATGCTGAAGTTGTGCCTTTATTGTGAAGCTTTAATATTCGCCACAAACTTCATGCCACTAAACTGAGTAATCATGTGAGTTTCTATGGTAATAAACAAAAGGAGTCAAATTACTCCAACCACAAATGAGGCAGTCGTAACACAAATCATAACTTCTTCTCCAAAGGCAAAGGTTCTCCTCATCAAAATAATCATGGCTCTAGTGGAAACTCTCACACTGTTGCCAACGATGGTCCTCCACAATGTCAGATTTGCAACAAATTTGGGCATCATGCCCTTAAATGCTGGCACCGCTTTGACAAAGCCTTTCAAGATACTGATATTCCTGAAGCTCTTGCAACTCTTACCATCCACAACCCCAACGACCATGAGTGGATGACCGACACTAGAGCCTCGGCTCATATGACTTCCAATGCAGGTATTTTACACAATCTTCGTCCATATACTGGATCCGAACAGGTAATGGTAGGTAATGGACATTTGCTTCCTATCACGCATATTGGTGACACTTATATTGGCTTGTACTCACTCTTAATTCTGTTTTACTTGTTCCTGATCTTGAACGTAATTTAATATCTGTGGGATAATTAACTACTGATCATCTTGTTAACTGAGTTTTTTGGTGTTGGTTTTGTCATTAAGGACCGGGCAACCAACCACGTCTTGCTGAGAGGCCACAAGAAGGGTAACCTTTACACCATTCAAGTGCCACATCAAGCCTTATTTTCAACTCGTTTTCAAGCTACAAATCCAGATTTATGGCACCAACGGCTTGGCCACCCACAACTTGCAATAATTGATGCTTTAAAATCGCTTGGATTAATAAAAGTAGTTGGAAAAAACAATTATTCTCTTTGTGATAGTTGTCAAATTGGCAAATTTAGTCGCTTACCGTTTCTTTCTTCATTTGACAATAAGTATGGTTTACTTGAAAAGGTTCATTGTGATCTTTGGGGTCCTGCCCCATACAATCATTGGATAAATTTTTGTATTATGCATTTTTGGTTGATGATTTTAGCCGCTTCGTTTGGCTCATTCCCTTAAAAACTAAATTTGATTTTTATGATTATTTTTGTGCCTTTGTGAAATATGTCTCTTGTCAATTCTCTACACAAATTAAGGTGTTTCAATTTGATGGTGGATGTGAGTTTTCTAGCAATCTTTTTGCTCACTTTCTCAAGGATCAAGGTATTCTACATCAAATGTTCTGTCCTTACACCCCGCAACAAAATGGCATCGCTGAAAGACGTCACCGAAATATCTGAGAACTTGGTCTTACAATGCTCTTTCACATCTGTATGCCTAAATATTTTTGGGTAGAAGCCTTTTCTACTGTTGTGTTCTTAATCAACATGACACATTCTTCCACTCTTGGTAATGACTCTTCCTACTTTAGATTACATGGTTGACACCCTGATTATCTATCTCTACGTGTTTTTGGATCAAAATGCTTTCCATATCTTTGGATGAATAAAACTAATAAATTTGATCCTGAATCCTTATAATGTGTGTTTATGGGTTACAGTAGCAAACATAAAGGCTATAATTGTTTTTATCCGTCTACGAGATGAATGTTTGTATGACGACATGTTGCTTTTGATGAAACTCAGTTCCCTTTCAAAAATCCTGCCAGCCTTCACATCCACTCACCCCTCCCGGGCTCCATCTTTGTTTTTACAGAATGGTTGGACTCTTCTTCTACATGCCATACGACTACGCCTCCCCTCAAAGATGCCTCCAATCTTGCACCTGATTTTCCCTCTATTCTTGCTAATGTTCCTTGTCCTTAGGTTGCATCCCCAGAAGCTCAAGCTCCATCTGCCCCGTCTATTGAACTTCCCACTGTAGCATCTCCATCCTCATCATCTCCCATTTTGACTTCTCTCATAGATAATTCTTCACACACTGTGGTAACACCCATAGCTCCTCATCTCTCTACTGTCCCAAACTCCTCATCATCTCACCGAATGCTCACTTGACTTCAAGCATGTATTCGAAAACTCAATCCTAAGTATGTCAATTTACACACTACTTTGTCCTTGCCACAAGTTCCTAAAAACATCCGTGCTGCCTTAAATCATGAAGGATGGAATCGTGCCATGAATGAGGAGCTAGCTGCCTTGGAGAAAAATAATACCCTGACGTTGGTTCCTCGCACCCCTGACATGCACATTATCGGCAATAAATGGGTTTTTAAACCTAAGCTTAATGCTCATGGTGAACTTGATCGCCTTAAGGCTCGCCTAGTTGCCATTTGCTACCATCAAAAAGATGGTGTTGATTTTCTTGAAACCTTTTCTCCCGTTATTAAATTTGGTACTATTCGAATAGTTTTATCCATTGCTCTTGTGCATAGGTGGGAAATTTGACAATTAGATATAAAACATGCTTTTCTCCATGGCTACCTTCAGGAATATGTTTTCATGGAGCAACCGTCGGGGTTTCTCGACCCCTCATACCCCAATCATGTTTGCAAACTAAACCGTGCCTTATGTGGTTTAAAACAAGCCTCAAATGGCTTGGTTTGATCGTTTTAGTTCATTCTTACTTGAGTTTGGTTTTTCTTGTTGTATATCTGACCCTTCTCTATTTTCTTTTTGCAACCCTGATGCAACTATATTCCTTCTTTTATATGTGGATGACATTTTTCTTACCGGTTCCGATACTTTAGTACTAAATCACTTTGTTCAAGCTCTTCATAGTGAATTTGATATGAAAGACTCAGGACCCTTGCATTACTTTCTCAGTATATAGTTTACTCATAATTATGATGATCTCTTTCTATCACAGACTCAATACACCTTGGAATTATTACGTCGGGCTCAGATGATAGATTGTAAACCTGTTGTCACTCCAATGACATCCAAATTAAGGACCTGTGCACTTCTCCTACTTTCTCGGATCCTAAGCTCTATCGCAGTCTAGTTGGGGCCCTCCAATATCTCACTCTCAAGCGTCCAGACTTGGCTTTCAGTGTCAATCTTGTTGCTCAATACATGTACAATCCATCCCCTGCTCATTTTCAAATGGTCAAGCGTATTTTTCGATATGTTCATGGTACTTCCAATCTCGGCTTTCAGCTCTTCGCCAACTCCACACTTGATTTCTATGCTTTTGCCGACATTGATTGGGCTGGCTGTCGAGAAACACGCCGCTCCACCATTGGATTTTGTACTTTTCTTAGTCAAAATTGTATTTCTTGGAGTGCCAAAAAAAGCATACCGTGTCCCACTCAAGCACTGAAGCCGAATACTGAAGTCTTGCTCATACTACTGCTGAGATGACTTGGTTAGCTGCTCTACTTCGTGATCTAGGCGTCCCTTTGGACAAGATTTCCTTGCTCCTCTGTGATAACCTTAGCGCCCTCCATCTCACCTGTAATCCTGTCCATCATTCTCTAAGCAAACATATCGACATCAATTACCATTTTGTGCGAGAATGTATTGCCTTGGGACTTATTCAAACACACCATGTTCCTACATCTCTATAGTTAGCCGATATGTTCATCAAGCCCTTATCTCACGCTCACTTGATCAGCATTGTAACCAAACTGAACCTCTGACAGAGGCTCAGTTTTTTTTTTTTGGGGGGTGGGTGATAATAGAAAACTCACGTCTGAGATCATGCATGGAACAAAGCCTGAGATCCCGCATGGAACAACGTTTAACAAAGGCAACCAGGATTCTATCCTAGGAAAAGCTCAATCAACTCAGCCATCAAGAACATAATCCTCTCTATAAGAAAGTCGACTGTTGGCTAAATAATTCTTAGAGCTTGTACAATTTGTACTTAAGCTTTGTACGCACACTTTGGGTATATAAAAACCCCTGCCGTACACATCCCCATTATCAAGGAAAATATTCACTTTACTTGATGTATTCTTTGCTTTCTTTATTTTTTAGTATATAAATTTAAGATAAATTAATAAACAATACAACTAGTATAAAATTCAGCTTGTTCGTATAAACTCGAATAAATTCATCTCTTATTTTTATAATATCATTTTTAACTTGAGAATATTATAAATATTTAAAAAGATAATAGGAAATCATGTTCTAATAGTATACGTTTTGTTCGAATCATTAAAAATATAAGCATTGATAAATCTATATATATGTGAACTATATAAAGATAATTATAAAAACAATTTCTATTTTCTATCAAAATTAAGTAGCTCATGTACAAATCCAAACATGTTAAAACAATATATAAAAATGAGCTATTTATAAACATAAATGTAACTAGCTTAAGGTGATATCTTCTCTCAGGCATACCAACATACACAAATCAGGCATTGCACGATCTTCCAAATAACACAAGACATACAACCGACAAGGTGTGATGACCTCCTTATAATTGCTGCTAATTGTAGTGTTAAACACAACCAAGGCATATGTGACTACTTTATGCAACTTGTCAATACAATAATTGTATATATATTGCACAAATTTGAACATGCTGATTCAGGTTTTCCTTGATGAAAGTGATTTGCCACTAAATTTCAGGCAATACAAAAGAACAAACATTGTGGCTTTAAATGTACAGCACAAACCTTAGTGACAATGCCACAAACCCAGGAAGTTTTTCTTTGATTTGCAAGGTGCAAAGGACATCAAGACACAAACAACAGAATCAGCCCCATTCCACCTTTAAATAAATCACAAAATTTCAAGGTTTGGCCTCTCTTCAGAAAATCTAGGAAGTTGAACAAGGGAGTTCACTCGGGTGACACCTTCCAAACCTGACCAATTCTGATCTTCAGCTTCTACTGTTTCCCCATTCCCTTCCACGTCAACAGGTAGTCTTCCATATGTATCATTTTCTTCTGATGATCTGACTGTAAAGTTCCTTTGCAAAGATGGCTCAGACTTCTGGCCATCATCTGATTCAATGGCATTACCAGAATGATTGCTCTGAAGGGTTGCAGAAGAAAAGTTTTGCTCATCATAATCAGATTCAGCATCCATTTTCCCATCCAAAAATAAACAAACCACTGCACAGTCATCCATCTTTGAAGTTGGGTATTTGAGCTTCCATTCACGAGCAGCTGAGTCCACCAGGATCCTTGCAGCTGATGACCGGGTTGGAGCCGTTGATACTATCTCAACCACCTCTTCATTGCTCAAGACATCCCATACCTGTAATGAACCAAATTAGAACTGCTCCAAAGAATAAAGGAACAAAATTCTCTGGAAAACTGGCAAGCAACCAACCAAATGAAACGATTTCAACAGTTACCACCGTTCCTCAAGGACACCGAAATCTCTCAACATAAATTTTTTTTTATCAGAAAAGCCATGTAAGTTCTTTGTTCAACACCAGCTCTAAATTTTGTAATTTCAAAAATCATTTGTATTGTTCCAGTTAACGTACTGCTTCATCATTGTGATATATCTAAGAAATCATCCTATCCCAGTGGATATTCTATATATCTAAATCTACTGGGACTCATCTGAGGGAATTTCTTAAATCTGATATACTCACAAAATTTCTAGTTGATAGAATAATGATGTGGTGGCAGCAACTTTAGCAGATTACACAATTGAGCATGAAAAGATATAAATACTATTCTTTCAAGACTAAAAATCAAGGAGAACTCAAAGAAATGAGAAAAAGATTTAATCTCTGCAGAAATAGGGAAATTTAGCATTCGAAAGACAGTCACTACAGAGTTTTTAAGAAAAATAGCCATACCTGTGAACTCACGATAAAGGGTTCCATATTGGAAATACCACTATCCTATGCCAGAAAGAACTCTTTTGGGTATACAAACTAGAATACAAAGTAAGAACTAGATCATAATGCAGCTTTAGATCTCTTTTTTATTATTATTATTAAGATACTCCACCAGGTTTACAATCTAATTACCTACAATTTTGAGGGTCTATTGTTCTGGGGAATTGCATGCATGCTTCCAAGTGTTGAATAAGATTCCTGATCTTTGGTTTCTTTTCAGCAATCTAAATAGACGCTGATGGCACTTGAATGTACAGAATCCTAGAATATGGACTTCCACAATTCTGGAAGTCGTTTAAATTGTTTCCAAAAACCTTGAATGAGAGGCAGAGCATTACCAAAAGAGCACTATTTCCCTTTTTGAAGCTAATTTCCCAAAAAGCAATTCAACTCTAAATCGACTGTCTGCACAAACGTGCTCAAGCACACTAGCATCCACATCTGTCCAGATGCATGTACGTATATGAATAACAAGTCAGCCTAGTTCTGTCCTCACACCCAGACCAATTTGGTCCAGCAGTGAAGCTGAGTACTAGCGGTCTAAGTATTGGCCAACTCGACAACTGAGCTTATTTGGTTTCAAAAATAATATTGAAATCCAGTTTTTCATGCAAGTATGGAATATCTTGAAATTGATTTTCACTCTCATCCTTATCCACACAACTCCACACCCGAGCATCACGAGAATGCCAAGCTGACATAACTTGACAGTGCTCTAGAATTTGCTTGGAGGGTTTCCACCAACTAAGCTGACCCCACCCGTAAAGAAATCCTAAAAAGCAATGTTATTTAACTATCCAATGTCGCACCATCTTATAGACATGCTGCTGCTTTTAAACATAACTGATGATGAATATGTGGCCATCTGAATGTTAATGTTGTATCTGAAATCAATGTCAACTGACATAACAGACAATACGTATTATAAGAAATTCACATCCGAAATCATCGTCTTTTACAGATACAAGAGCCATGAACCACGAATTTTCCAAGCAATGATATAAAGAAATTGTCAGTAGTTTGAAGGAAAGAAGTTTTGTGAAGCCATTCAACAGATCAAGAGCATCAAACTGCACAATTTCAGATCACAATCCCTTGATCACAAAAATCCTACATCAAAAGAAGCCAACCTGACACTTCATTTCAACACCAGCCTAAAAAGTCAAACTGTGGGTTCATTGGCCCAAACACATTCATCCAACATTCATGTTTGTTGGTGAAGGTTTCACAAAGATTCCTTCTAATTTAATTGCTCAAACGTTAATTCTGGAAACCTTTTCATTTCATGCACCAAATAATAAATATATTTTTCTCTAATTGTCACTGGATTATAAGTAAGAAGGGTCATTATTAATTGTATAGTTTTTTTTCTTCTGCATGGAGATTGTAGGAAGTGTTCTGCAGATATTGAATAAGGAAGAAAGCAGTTCTTAGATTCTGTTATATAAAGGACTTGGCAATGGAAAATATAGGTCTCAAATTATAGGTCCACCCTCAGCAGTGGATTTGCAAACTGGAGGTCAATTGAACTAATGCAGAAGTTGGGAAAAATAAAATAAAAAATAAATGCAAGCAACAGAGAATAAAGAATTTACCCCATCTGAAGCAAGAACAATGAATTGATCTCTCTCTGTAAGTATCCGGTGAGAGACTTCAGGTATAGAGATCACCCCATATTCCTTCAAACAGAAATCCCCAAATGCTCTAGCCATTGCTAATCCAGGTGCATCATCAAATGGCAACCATACCCTAGACACTTCAGGTTCATCTTGCAAGGCAAAAACCCTACCCTTGCACCGTTTAATCCTTTCTGCCTCCCCTATAGAAATTTGAATCCCATCAACAGAATTAAGCACAAAAGCAACCCCATAACTAAGGGAAATTAACATAATAGAATAATCAAAGACATACTTGGCAAATCAGGTTTTAAATCAACAGTCAACTGGACTGCCACCATGGAATCATTGCTGTCCTTAGATCCCATAATTGCTCGAGAATCCCCAATATATCCCATAAAAAGGTTTGAACCCTATAAATTAAAGCAAATAAGAAGAGGCAACACTAATGCATTAAGGACCAGTGTGGATAGTGATTTCAAGTGCACCTGTTTGACTAAAGTGACAGCAGTGCTGCCACTACAAAAGCAGTCCAAATTTGGATGAGATCTCAGCTCTTTGTCCATTGCCTTGTATGACTTTAAAAAAGCTTCTCTCCATATGGAGTTCAATTTATCCTCTGCTGAACAATACTGCTCTGAGTCTTCAGCATCGGATTTATTGAGATTCCCTTTGAAACAAGTTGTATTTGATCCATCCCACTTTGACTGACAAGAATGCAAGAATGATGATAGCTTTATCGGCAAGGCATCCCTCACTTTGCGTGCAACAAGATGGCCATGTGGACCATGTCCATCAAAGACACCACAAAATACCGCATCCTCAGACATGAAATCCTGAAGAAATTTAAATCCAGACTATGAAAGCAATGGACCAAATATAATTAGTTAACACTTAGATTTAAGGAACATAACTTACTTCCCATACAATCATGGCATCCTGATTTATACCCTTGCGGCCCTGCTGTGTGAATATGCAAGAGGAACGGCTCTTTCCATTCATAAAAATCCGGCTTGGTATGGATGTTAAATGCTGGAGGCTAACAACATGATCAGAGAATGTTCTTCTTGTTCTCTTTTGCCCGCAAAAACAAGACGGAGAGACCATCTCTCCATTGCTCCTGCTACTACAAGTACTTTGAGTACTAGTTGAAACGCAACCCCCCATTAGCTCAGCTCGAGAACGATGGCATTACATCAGACATAAATGGGGACTATCTCCTTTGCCAGAAGTCACATGAAATTCTGAGATCACAAGAATAGTCAACCAAGCGATAAAGATCAACCAAACAGCAAAGATTCCAACACGTCAAACTACAAGTCACTTTACACCTCTCTGCAGAAAACTGGCCTCATTTTATCCGAGTCAAATGTGCAAGTTGTTGGAGGTTACGTCGACATTGGAACCGACTGATCAGAACAAGAAAATGTTAATTTATTGAATAATTTAATACATGGTCACGGAACCAAGCATTAGATCCAACTGAACAAAACAAGAAAATATCAGCTTATGGAATAAATTAATGTATTGTATGACAGATCCAAGTAATGGCCGTAATTGTATTGAAAAGCCACCCATGTGAATGAAGAAAAGAATAAACTCAAGGCTTTCATGATCATTTGCGCTCCATTAGGAATCACATCAATACAAAACAAGTGGCGATAATTCATAGCCATTCATGCACAAACTCCGTAACACAGGCATTGTAGCCATAATCAATAGAAAAATTAACACACCTAGAATAAAAAAGGGCGTTTTATCAAATAACTTCGTCTTTTCATCAAACAAGATAAACTACGAATCATGCTAATGGTATCTCCAAAGACGACAAAAACGCATATTCGACAGGCAGCTAGAGCTATTCGTAAAAAATAAAAAAGAGGCAACTATCTGGTCAAAAAATAAGAACAAAAACAAGAAAAAGAATATCCAAGTAATCCTCATAAAACCTACCTATCTGGTCAAAGTAGATATTTCGCGGACACATAGATCCACATAAAGAGCTAAGAACAGAAATCATTGCGTTCAATGACAAATTTTCGCAACAGATCCATATTGAAAGCTGTAAACCTCCGTTTGGCAGCCAAGAAAATATAGGAAAAGAATTTTAACTGAATTGAAAACTCATCGACAGAAGAAAACCTCAGTTAACGTTTGGTTTTCCCTTTCGGTTCTTAGCAAGCAAACAGGGCGGAGGATTGGTCAGGGGACTACTTTTTTAACAGAGAGAGAGCGCGACAAAATGTAAAAAATTTGTACAAGTTTTAAAATCCCACTTGAGAAGAACCAAAAGAGATAAAGGCAAAGACCGAAAAGCAGAAAAGGACAAACGAAAGGTACAATTTTGTCAAACTCGTATCAAATAACAGACCCAGAAAAGAGCATAAGAGATCAAAGTAAATGTTTCTTAATCATATCACTACAGAAATTTTGTAAAAAGAAAAAGAAAAACTAGACCCACGATGCTACGGTGCCTATGTGCAGTTTGGTTTCCCAGAAAATGCTCGAGAATAACCGGAAACAGAGCGGAAAGAGGCAATTATTGAGTATTTTTTTGTTAACAGAATAGCAAAACCAAACAGGTTAAACAAAGATGCCCGCTTCCTTGTTTGTATACTGAGATGACCGCTTCCTTGTTTGTATACTGAGAAACAAGGAAGACCGCTTCCTTGTTTGTATACTGAGAAAATGTTGCGGTAAACAAAATAACTTAGAAATTTAAAAACTTAAATATTTTCTTACAATCAGTCCACCTGAGCTAAAAGCTTTACTTTCGGCAAATCAAAGCAGCCGAAAACATGGAATCCACAGACACAACTGATTTAACTTAAATTATTTTTTTCCCCAGCCACAAAGAGGCCTAAAACCCAAAATGAAAATAAAATAAACGTAGAATCCGTTGCTTGCACATGCGGATCTTTCATTATAAATGCCACCAAGTAAGCTTAATGGTACTAACCAACAACCGCAAGCAATAAACTTAAGCAATTACGCATATGCCGATTATGAAAAACAGCTAAATATCTGAAAACACTGAAAGAAAAAACTGGTTAAGGAAATAGGACAAGAAGAGTGGAATGGCAAAAAACAGCAGCATGCAAACATTGAAGGAAAAGTTCGTTTTGGAAGAGAGAGATTCTAGAGAAGTGGTGCCAAAATGCAAACTGAAAGGTACGAGTCTGGGTAGCAGAGTGGTAGTAGCCAGATTGGATACCTTTGGTGTTTTGACAAGTTGAAGCATTGGGATCAGAACGAGACAGAGAGAGAGATTGAGAGAGGAAGAGATGTGGGCTTAATAATATAAATACATGGAGCAAGGTAGTGGTGCTGGTGGACCTTGCATTAATTGCAAAAGCAGGACGGGAAGTCAGGAAAACAGAGAAAGATAGCCCCGGCAGTTACTGTGGGGAAGATGACCGTGCAATTGGCCACGACATTTTTTTTTTTTGTTTTAAATCAGGTGAGTTTGGGTGCCGAGTTCATTACATGTGAATAATAGTGTTTTATTAGTTTGATTGTGATAAAATAATATTACGTATTCGTTTGGTAAAAAGTATAATTTATTATTAAAAAAATTAATTTTTTATATAAATTATATATTTATTTACTTTTAAAATAAATGACCTTGAGCTTCTATGAGTGTAAATATTATTATTATTATTATTATAACTTTAATCAAATTCAAACGATTTCAAATCTTTTACAAACAGACACAAAATATATTGTGAATTCCAAATCTTTTTTCATCATTTTATGATGTGATAGAAGATAATTTATTATATTTTATTTGTAATCTTATCATCTAATACTTTATTATGAGATAATGAAAAAATGATCAGAAAATAAACGATGAATATATTTTCTTTTATATTGAAATTGTCAAAGATATCACACCAAGTGCGTGTAAATCCCAAATCACATTTTTTTTTTTTATAAAATCATATTGCATTTATTAATAATAGACGTTACAAACTTGACCTGAAACATACATTACAAGCCAACTACAATATTAATAGCTCTTCAGTACACACATGTGACTGACATGGTCTAGTCCAAGCTGTAAACGTCTACCGACCTAAAGTCTGAGAGACAACACTACTCTATCTAAGACTGAGTTAACCAAACCCTAAACTCCGTCTAAGACGGAGTAGGGTTAACCAAACCCCACACTCCATCTAAAGACGGAGTTGGGGACACACTCTAAGGAAGAAAGTCTAAGAGACTGTGTTTTTTTTTTTTAATTTTTATTTTCCTAAAAACAAAAGACATTACATAAATTAAAAATTCATGGAAAAATAATGGATTACATTTTGGAAAAATATAGATCCATATTTTTAACCTTGGAGGAAAAAAAACACAAATAATGACTATGATGGCGCGTGAGAGCCACGCACCATCCTAGTGGTATGGCGGACGGTTAGGTCTAAAGTAGCCGATTCTTCTGGACCTAGAAAAATCGCATGTGGCAGCAAAATGGCACCCTGAGTGATGGTGTGTGGAATACATGATGTGCTCCCTTTAGGCTGCATGTGTGGCTCACACGCCATTCCGTTCGGCAAAATTCTTCGCCCCGTCTAAAGGATTGACACCTTAGAAAGCCTGTGGTAGGGTGCGTAGTGGTAACTGAATGTTGGAGAGTAGCATATCGGCCTTTCTCTATACTTAGCCCTGGAAAACACCCAAAAATGAAAAAGAATTTGAGAAAACTATAGATGAGAGGAAGAAGAGATGAGAGAGGGAGGAGGGAGGGGGGTGAAGTTCCTCCCCCGCACCGTTTTTGATCTGGGTAGTTTCTAGAGAGAAGGAGCAGTCTCTCTCCAAAAAAACTAGGGCCGGCTCGCAAATCACACCTTAGGAGGTCAATAAAGCAGGAATATAATTCATCTATCTGAAATAGGTAAGTAATTTCCATTAAATCATACACTTTTTCACTGTTGATTTGCATCGACTGTTACACATGAGGAAAGGTTATTATACTAACTAGAGTCTAGGTATACTATATATTAACATCATTTTGATTTTAGATGATGATAAGATAATGGAATCAACTTTTTTAAGGGTAAACTATGAGCCACTCTTAGAAATTTCAAAACAAATTATCATATATCTAAAAACATTAATATATATATATATAAATGAAAAAAAAAAGTGTGAGGTCTGTATATAAGTCTTATATATACGTAGAAGTGTACACACGGATGTAGCTTAAGATAATACGTTAGTTTGGTAAATTTTTAAAATTTTAGGCATGAATGTTGCGAGCATGAAAAACGAATGTAGATGAAAATTGGGATACTAAATTTGCAAGTAGCCCTAAACTAAACTAAACTACATTTTCTGGCATGAGGAACGGCAAAAGGCAGGGGTGGTAATTCTTGTTGTGTCATTTGGTGTCTATTTGGGTTGGAATGATAAAATAATCAACCGTAGCTAACTTGATCTTAATAACTAAAGTGAGTCATTCAAGTTCGAGTCATTCGGATTCGTATCGAGTCAACCTTCTTATATTGATTTTCAGCCTCTTGCATACATTTTTCATGCTTTAAGTTGTTACTATACATGCATGCATGGATACGAATTTGTATTTTACGTTGGCGCTTATTAATTAATAAATAATTGAAACTAACATCATGAACAACGTGTAAGCTTTCTATTTGAAACTTTATAGAATCCAGTTGCCTTAGATTTTTTTCATTAACTTACCAAACATGACGGTTGATCTTTTCTCATTTCTCGCATATATAACAGATGAGAAATAATTTTTTTATTGTTTATACTCTTATTGTCTAAATTAAGTAACATTTGTTTCACATTGCTAAATATGAGAGATTATGCAAGAAAGCCATAATGAATACTAATTTTTAATAAACTATTACAAACTTTAATTATGGGATAAATACCAAAGAAACGAGAATATTATACTTTGGAATAGCAAAACTGATTTCATTTTCAAAATACAAAAATGTCAAATTTCGTGCTCCTCTTCGTTCTAAAATTTAGGGGAGGGTAGCAAGCCCCGTCCCCCACTACCTTGCCAGCCCCACCCCGCCATAGCAGGGTGGATTGGCAATGGCCCCGTTCGCCAACTGCGGATGTTGGGGCAACTCGCCTGCATCCGACCATCCTTGTGGGTGCGGGGGATAGATTAGGCTTGGCCCTAGTCCGCCTATCCCCCGCCCCGTCCCGCACGTTATATATATATTGTTTAATGCGCAAATTCATCCCTCCTCAAATCCCTTCTCTAAGACTCTCTCTCTCTCTCTCTCTCTCTCTCTCTCTCTCTCTCTCTCTCTCTCTCTCTCTCTCTCTCTCTCTCTCTCTCTCTCTCTCGCCTCACTACCCACATAGACCTCTCTCTCTCTCAACGTCGCCCTTGCTGAGTCGATGTGTTTCTCTCCTACATCTTCAACTTGTAATTATCCCGAGGACCCTAGACTCTACGTTATTTTTTAATTCTCGGATTGGACTATGGAAGATGGGATTCATGAATGGATTTGGAGGATGAGGTGGTGATTTGTCTGATGTGGAGATATTTGTGTGAATTTGTGATGATGTTTATTGTTTGGTGAAATTTGTGATGTTTTATACATTACATTTCTACGAGGTCACAACTTATACATTACATCTAATAAGTTTTTTTAGCAAGTATGTTAAGTGAAAGAACAATTAAATGAAATGTGCAAGAGTGACTAAACACAGCTGCGAGAAATGACAATGAGCATGTAGGCTAAGTATGACAAGTATTTGAAGGATTTGAGTAGGTTAAACAGTTTCCTGTATGTGGCTATTATTCTTGATCCCCAATATAAAATTGATGGCATGGTGTATAGATTGACATTGGTGAAGGAGAAGACATGGGCGGATCATATTGCGGTAAGGGTTAGGAAACCCTTAAAAGATTCAATATTGATGAGTTTGCCGCACTCAGGGGTAGTAATATTCTGGTACCTATACCTTCCGCATTGCCTCCTTCTGAAGTTGAGATGAGGAAAAAGTGGATGTTAGGGTGGTTGAGAGGTTGGGGCAGGTTGCAAAGTTTCATTAGCCTTTAGACACATAGTCAGAGTTGGATAGATACTTGGTAGCGGATATGCATCCATTCATGCATGGGTTTGATATATTGTTTTGGTGGAAGGTCATTGCCGTCAAATATGTCATCTTTGGAGACATAGCCTGTAGTATTTTGGCTATCTCTATTACCATAGTAGCCTTAGAGTTGGCCTTTAGCACCGTGGGGTGCATATTGGATCAATTTCGGAATTCACTATCTCCTACCACGATGAAGGCATTGGTTTGTACTCAAAATTAGATCAAAGGAAAGCCAATTTATATTTCAGATGTGGTAGACTTTGTGGAGACCGAGGAGGAGACGGGTGGTTTACAGCTTGCATCCGTTAATCGCTCTTACATTTGATATTGCTATAATATTGTTTTTGCTTATAATATATTGTTTTATTACTTATATTCAAATTTAATTATTGTAGGGAGAACTTCGAAAAATGTCCCTACGTCTATATTAGCAGCAATATGACTTCTCTGTTTGATCCATTATTACTATTCGTTTGTATAATGATTTATTTATTCTTATTATGTATTAATGTTTATTATTTTTAATTCTAATTGGTTTTCTTGTATTTTTTTTTAGCTTTTATATTTTTATTGTCACATGCCCAATCCCAATGATCTCATTTTGATTTGTAATTTTAATTTTGTAACTTTGTCACATATCTATATAATGTTTATTTTTATGATTTTTTTTTCTTATTTTCTTTTTCAGGTGTTATAGTTTCACACCCTCATTTGCCTAAGTTCCAGCCCTAATCCTAAATTTCCAATTATCAAATATGCAATCCTTGATAGTCTCATTTGGTTTGTACTTATAGTTTTATATTTTTAACTTTTTTACATATGTATATATCATTATATTGTTTGTAATTCTAATTTATTTTCCTATTGTGTTTCAAGTTTTATAATCTCACAGTCTCACTTTTCACCACCTCCAAATTCCAATCTCAAATTCTTAGGACTCAAAGTCATCTTTTGTCAAATTGCCATAGACAATTTCTAATATTATAATATTATTGATTTCAATTATTTGACAATTTGTAATATTTTTAAATTAATTTGTAGTATTGTAATAGTTTAGAATACTTAGATTTTTATAGTTCCAAAATAGCCTAGAAAGACCATTTGCCTTGGACTAGAGAGAAGGGGCGGTGGGTTGGGGTCTGGGGGATGGACTAGGGATCTAAATCCGCCCTCGTCACCCAGATGGGTAAGACTGTTCATCTAAGTCGGATTTTTATCCTGCCCAGTCTAGAACTCAGATAACCGGGTTCTGGCCCGAATACAATCCGGGCCAGAACCCGCATCACTCCTAACTGACCCAACCCAGGCCGGTTACGGTATTACACTCGGGTACCGGATTTTAACCCTGGTACCCTGTTTTAATAATAAAAAAAAAAACTAAGCCTAAATCTAAGCCCACACTCGTGTGATAATATTGGATGAATGTTATCTCTCTGCTCTCCTCTCTCTCTCCCCCCCTCGAGCCATGAAACTCTAGCCTTCTCCTTCAAGTTTTGCTGCTGTTGCTCCCTCTCTCGCCGTCGCTGCTGGCCGGACTTCCGATCGGTAAATCTCTCTTCTCTCGCTCACTTTGGTAAGTCTCTCTTCTCTCTCTCTCTCACTTCAGTAAGTCTCTCTTCTCTCTCTCACTTCGGTAAGTCTCTCTCTCTCTCTCTGAGCAATGCCTTTGAACAAATCTTATCTGGGTATAGAGTATATGTAGTTATTTTTCTAGATCTACGTTTTTTGTTAAACATGGGTTTTTTTTTGAAGGTTTACGTTTTGGTTCTTCTAGCTCTCATGATTTGTTGTTAAAAGCCATATAAATGAATGATCAAAGATCTGCTCTTTGTTTGCCCCAAAATGATATCTGCCATGCGTTTGCTTGCTCTTTGTTATAATCCCACCATTCACGTTGCTTTCTTTTTTGTTGTTTTGTTTTATTTTTTGCTCTATTCTTTCTTATTGTTGATTTGCATAAAAATGTATTGTTTTGTTATGATTTGTCGGCATGTTCCATGCCAGTAGAAGCTCCTTGTAGTCTGTACTCTCTAGATCTAACCAAATCACTATTCTATATTTTAGGGTGACAAGAGTTGGTCAAATTAAAATTTTCGGGAAGATTCAAGAAGACATGTAATTAGGAACAACTTGGAGAGTCGATCACAACAACATTTAGCAGTTAGCTACTGTACTTATATTTCGGGAAGGTATGCTTTGTAGAATATCTTAAAGAATGAAGAAGCAGAGTAGATTATTATAGCAGAGTTTAGTAAAATGTTGTTATCTGTATAATATCATGTGATGGCCATGTTATAGGTCTTCAACATGGATCTATCATCTTTTATTCGATTGTTTTATGATCTTATTAAATGTTGCATATTCCTTGTGTCACCACTCATGCATCTTATCATAATCATATAAGCTGTATATTTTCTTAATAAATTATTTGTGATTGCCCAATACAACAATATTACATTATACCGCTTGGTGGATCATGTGAGATTTGGATAAGTGTCATTTCATATTTGCATCTCTGCTGCAATTTTTCCCTCTTTGCTTGTTTTAAGTACTTCATATACTTATTACTGCCTTTGCTAACCATAATAACTCAGGGTTATGTTAAAGCTCAAGTATGTTACAAAAGTTCACTTTTGTGTATTCCACCAAGTCACTAATTCCATTGTAGTTGTACATCCTTTCAGATTTACCCATATACTTGATTTTTATCATTTTGTATTGTATTGTTTGGCTTGATAAAAGAACCGGTGCAACCTATTTGTCAAAGGGTGGGTTTTCATTCATTTTTGTGGAAAATGTTCTTTGAGAAGCATGATGACTACAAGGTAGATGGAATGAAATATTTCTTTCGTTCTTGAACACTTTTTGACTTGAAATTTTTTGTCTTTGCAGGATCTCTCAGTCCAATCACTTGAAGTTGCTATTTGGTTTGAGATTAAATCATTGATGGACATGTTACTGATTTTATAATTCATATATTACAATTTTGTATTTTGTAATGTAATGTATAAATAACAAATAATGTGATAGGTAGTCAGATCACTTGAAGTTGCTACTTGCCGGAATTATTTTATAATTCATATCTTGTAGTTTTGTATTTTGTAATGTAATATAATGTGTAAATAACAAAATAGTGTAATATGTAGTGGATTGCATGCATTTTAGTTTTCATTTTTATATATTTTTATTATTTTGGAAAATGTTAGTATTATGCTTTTTAATGATGACTCAGAAATGTTTTTTAGAAATATATGCTTTTATAAAAAATTATGATTTTCAACAATTTTTAATTTTTTTTAATAAATATAGAAGAATTATGCTTTTCAACATTTTAATTATAGACTTTTATAAAAAAAAAAAAATGCTTCTAAACTCTTTATATGGACCCAAAAAAAAAAATCGGGTACAACATGGAACCCGGATTCATCCGAGTTCTGGCCTGGATTTGAAACTCGAATTCCGGTCCGGGTATACCTGGGTTCTCAAGTTGGAACCTAGATGAACACTCCTACAGATGAGACCTCGCCCCGGGAAAGTTCAAGTAGCAACCCTACTAAATTTAGCCAAATATATGTATATGTATATGTATATGTATATGTATATGATTATTTTTAAATATTTATATATGATCAATCGGTCACACTGCAGCAGGCATTTCACTGCCTTTACTTAGCTGTCTCCTCTCTTCTTTTTATGCTTTCCTTCCTCTCTACGCTTAGGAGGTCTAACAACTGCATGGGTTGGGGTTGGGGCCTCGTTGAAGATGCCTTTGCCTGTCTCTGTGCAAGAATCATTCATCCTCATGCATCAATCTCTCACTCTCTCTCTACTACTTGCAATCATTTGAGCTATTCTATTTGGTTGGTCTATCTATTTTACCTGCGCGCATCACAAATTAAACATTTATAATTGCAAACTTTTTCATCATTAATGGCCAACTTTGTAAATTTTTTCCCCACCATTTTATTTTACTGCTGCATATGCTAATTTGTCCCTATCTTCTTTCTGGAAAAGTGGCTAGAAAAGCTATTCTTTTTCCACCCTAAGCGGATGGAAACGTGTTACGTGCACTGATGTGTACTCTCAAGAACCAGAGGATTTTGGTTCCATGGAATCTCAAAGGGACAGTTGTCTTTAGGGAATGTTTTAATTATTTGAAAGACTTAAAAGTGACATCTAGCCCACATTGGCAATATATCTAAATCAAGTGGTCCACTGAGAGCAGTACCTATCAAGATCTGAACAAAATAGTAAATGTTAGCTTAACAAAATAGTAAATGCTAGCTGATCGGGTATGTTAAGTAGAAAATTATTATTTATTCTCGCTGGTGATGCTTTTTTTTGTATGGTTAAAGCCTAATAATATGGGTGAATGGTCAACGATAATTGTTTCAATATTGATACAGTACTTGAATGCCCATCTATAAAATAAATAATAAATAAACTAAATAGAATGTAATTAAATAAAAATATATAGATATTTACGTGGATCGTCATAAAAACCTATTATCATGTCATGTCTTTTGGGGGCAAGATCCACTATATTTAGTATTTTACAATCTCACATGACATCACATAACTCTCAATAGAATAGAGAAAATAATGTTGAAGGAAGGTTGAAGAAGATGCATTCGTTATAGAAATCTTAAGGAGAGAGCCAATGAATCTGCCTTGATTTGTTGAGATTTCCTTTTTTATAGAGGTATCACTATCTTTACTTATTTGGAGTAGTTAAGACGTCCTACTTGTCTTATATCATTTTCATCTTTTTTAATCTAAGTCAACCTATATTTCTTGTCTTATTTCTTCATTTTATTTGTTGTAATGGACTTCCAATAGTCTGGACCCAATTCATTCTATATCCAACAGATGCTTACGATTCTTAAGGTCGACTTGTCCAACAAGAAGGCCTTGAGAATCTTCTAGTCAATTATGATAAAAATATTTTATGGAAGCTATAGAAAAATAAATTATGGTAACTTGTCCTTGGTTTTCCATCCTCATGTGATGCAATGAAAATCTTTGAAGACGGACCTTGAGGACATGTAAATCCTCGTACGGGCATCTGAGAATGGGCATCTAAGATGTTCGTTTGTATGAGTATATATGATAATTGAGCATACTGATGCTTGTATGATTGTTTATCATTAGCAAAGAGCGAGCATTTCTTTCTTGGTGATCATTTTGTTTTCGTTGGTGTTAGGAGATTTCTTGCCCCTTTGAGACAATTTCGCATTGGTGTTGTCATGTTGGCGTTAAAGATTGAGTGTGTTTGTTGTAATTTGGATTAAGTGGTCAGGGAGCTTTTCGATCCCCTGGGTCTATCTCCAAAAGTTGATGAGCCCGTCGACTCATTCCTAAAGGCAACCTTCACAAGGCTGTTATGGAGCTCAAAGGCTCGTTTCTAGAGGTGACCACAGGCTGCAGTTATGGCGAGAGGTAGCTTTGGTAGCATTCGCGTGTGCTAAAACTTCCTGTTGAGGTAGTGGGAGGCTCATTCGACAGTTTTTGTGGTGAGAGATTTGTTCGACCACACTACTGTTACGGAGGTGTATATGTTCTTTATTACCCAAAGCTCATCCTACATGCTGCTAGGCTTCAATGCTGTGGCGAAGGCGTATGTTTGCCTTGTTTGCTGTGGCGATAGGCGTGTTCGACCGCTTTGGTTGCCAAGGTTGTGATAGCCTTGTTTTGTAGAGGGTCTGAGGGCTTGACTCTAGGGAAACCCAACCATTATTATGAGAAGCTTTCACCAAAAACCAAACTATTTAGTGTAAATAATCCAAACTACAGGTTTGAGATTTGCAAACCTAAGTCAAGTGTCCTGACATTTGCCCAAAATTGAAAAATCAGGCCATTTAGTTGCTGTTTTCAATTTTCGCTTGACGGAAATTGTTCATCACTAAGTATTTTTGCTTGATGGAGGTTATCGTCTTTGTTTTCACTTGCATGTATCAGAACTTGTAGTTGAGCCAGGATGTCTAGACGTAATTGATTAAGACTGACGAGCAAAGTGCATTGCTTATCCATTTGTCCATATTCGTGTTCCCATATATTCGTTCTTTTTAGAAGCCTCGTAGAGTTCTGAGGCTCTTATTGAGAAGACCATCTAAAACTAAAACTTGGTTAGCATAAATAATATTTAAATAGTGAGCTTGAGGGAAGTAGACCTTGGCATTTAGCTACTGCTAGCAAGCTTACATCTTAGCTCATAATGATCCATGCGAGGGTTGGCAAAGTGCCTGTTAGGTTTTTCGCTCTAGGGAAACTTCATTGCTCTCCTAGGAGACACCTTCTGCTTGGGGGCGAGCTTCTTTGCTCGTTCTCAATGCTAAATTCGTCGCCTCATGTACAATGTTGGGAGCAAAGGGCTTGCCAGGCTTGTTGCGAGATGTGAATTTGGTACGGGTGAGCTTCTCTGCTCTCCTTTATCGCCACAGTGGTTGCTCGAGGGTGAGCTTCACTTGACATGTGCGGCGAGCTAATTGGTGCTTTGCTCACTTGTGCTGCAAGTCGGCTGTGTTTGCTAGACTTGTTTCTTGGGGCTTGCCTCATTCCTCACCTTGGATCTTGTGCATTAAGCATGCTCAACAGGTGTGATTTTGGGAAAGCTTCCTTGCTCACCATGATGCAATTGGGTTGAGAGCGCACAACGTTTTTTGCTCGGGTGAGCTTCATTGTGTAGTCGTGTTGTTATTGCACTGGTGTGCTAAATGTTGCAATTTTTTATGTTGCTTGGGGTGAGCAAGAAGACTCCATGTAGCTTGGGGCAAGCATCATTGTTCGCCATTTTATGCTCGAACTAATAGCTCACCATATATGGCACTCGGGACGACGCCCATTGCTCGCCCATGAAGTAGGTGGGTTGAAAGCCCGTGACGCTTGTTGCTTGGGCGAGCATTATTGCTCGCCATGCTTTGTGTTTGTTGGCAGGCTCCATCACTTGCCATTGTGGACCGAGCATTGGGGGGTTAAGTGCTCACCAAGCTTGTGACCCAGAGCAATGTGCTCGCAAGCCGCTTGCCCCAACCCAGATTTGTTGCTCGGGGGTGGGCTTTATCGTCTGCCATGGACGCTCTAGTTCAAGGCAGGCTCCATTGTTAATCTAGCGTATTACTCGGGGGCGAGCTTCATGCCTGTCCCGACAGCTATGTGTATGGATGTATAGTGCATGTGTGTTCAACAAATGCACTGGACAAGAACTAGCAAGCAGTGTTTTAAATTTCGTACCGTACCGGCCGGTATGGCAGAAATTTTTCGTTTAGGTCGTCCGGCCGGTATAGGTACTATATCTGTTCCGTACCGACTAAAATACTGGCCGTACCGACCATGCCGGACTAAATTTCAGCCTGTAACGGCCTATATTTCAGCCGGTACCGGCCGATATTTCGGCCTATGTGTGTGTGTGTGTGTGTGTGTTTTTTTTTTTTGTTTTCATTTTTTCAAACTACGAACTTATTTTTTAACCCCTAATTCAGACTAGACTATTTATAATTTATATATATATATGTATTTATATATAATTTATTTATATATAGACTATTATTTTGGAATATAATTTATATATATATTTATATATATAATTTATTTATATATCGACTATCCCGAAACGCTATCTCGAAACGGTACCGGTACTGAAATATTTCGTTCCAGTACCTTGCTAGCAAGTCCCTAGGCTCGTGGTGTAGGGCAATGGTCCCACGACCATGCACGTCCAGTACTCCATGGTTGGGCACACGTTGCATGACCCATGCATCGTGCTCTGCAATACTATTCTATTTCTTTTATTTGTCGACAATCGTATCTAAATTAAAACCCTCATGAAAGATAAAGAGAAATAACGAGGAGATTTATTTGCTTTTTGGAGACAAATATTGTGAGTCACGCAATCCTTTTATTTGAAAAGTGATAAATCTCGAACCCGCAAATGACCTCAAACTGTTGATACATTTTTTCGACATAGCCGAAGCTCAACAATATGATTGAATGACCCTAAATGATGGCTTGGGAGTTGATATAGTACCCAGATGTTCATTCATGAAATAAATAATAAATAAAACGTGTAGAATGTAAATAAAGATAGAGATACAAAAATTTACATAATTTAGCATAAAATTTTATAGCCACTGGTTGTTTAGGGGCGAAATCCACTATATTTAAAATATGATTGAAGGAAGGTTGAAGAAGATGCATTTGTTGTAGAAATCTGGAGGAGATAACGAATGAATCTAACTTGATTTGTAGACATTTCCTCATTTTATAAAGGACTTTTTTTTTCTTTATTAGAGTAATTGAGTTTTATTTGCCTGATGTTACGTTTATCTTTTTGAATTTGAGTCGACCTCTTTTAATTTTTTGTTTTCCTTATCTTATCTTATCTCTTTCTTTTATCCTTATAAATTAATGAATTTTCAATGAGTTGGACACAATTGATTTTATTTATAGCACTCAAATATAGATGATCATGCGGTAAAAAAACGACTCATGTGAGTAGGCAACGTGGCGCTTGTATGCCGATGAATATATCAGCTTAAAAGTTATATATATATATATATATATATATATATATATAGTTGTTAAGGATTGGTTTGGACATTTAAAATATCGCATAATTTTATGAATAATATTAAAATAATTTGAGTTAAAATATTTTATTAAATTTAAAAAAGAAGAGGAAAAAAATTAAATAAGAATATTATAAAATTTAAAAAAAATATTTGAATATGATTTTTATTTGAATATAATTTTTTAATATTGAATTTTGTAAAAATTATACTGATTTTTGTGTTAATTTTGTTTTAAAAATTTATAAAAATTGTATTTATGTTTGTGTTTGGATAACGACTATGTAATTATTAGATAAGAAAGTAGAAGATTTGAAATTGAAAATTATTTTATATTTAAATAATACTTAAAACCAAAATTATGAAAAATTTTAAAAATTTCGTATCTGTGCAAACCAACCTAAAACTTAGCAAAGTATCTATATATATATATATATATCATAACTTTAATGTGCAGTTACTTTTTTGTATTTTTTGTGTATTTTATTAATATGATAGATTATGTTACTTTTTTTTAATACAAAATAATTATTTTAACTAATTACATTAATAAAATATTTCAAAAATACATAAAATTAATTATATATAGCAGAACTATATATATTGTGACGATGCATGAATTGTAAGATAACTTTTTCCCAAGTAACTTATTCTGGACAGACAGGTAGAGAATCAAAGATTAACCCAAAAGTTGAGCAGGTCTCCTGTTTTTCTAGCCAAAAAGATAAGACCTGCTATATTTTTTATAATGCATGAGTACAAAATAACATCATTAAAATGAGTGACACCGCTTTAACCTTAGCTTCGTAACCAAGAAAATATGCCTTTTAACTTATAATATTTTAAGGCAGTATGTGGAGTTGTATGTGCGTGGAAAGCACATCGTTCTTTATCATGTCCTGTTTTTTTATTTATTTTTATTTTTTTCCGTATTGTGTTGTTGAGATTTTTGTTTGACCAAAGATTTCAAATAGGAAATTGTGGATTGGACTCTACTTGGTCAAAATAATTATTTTATATTTAAAAAATTGATACAGCCAATCACATTAATGGAGTGTATATAAATTTTTTTTTATATATTAATTATTATTAAGACGTAAAAAGATCATGGTTTATTCTAAGAATATTGCTCGAAATGGTTGAGGTCTGTAAATTCCATACACTTTTTTTAAAAAAATATAACTATATGAAGATTGAAATATCCTCCATCAACTCCTTACCTTAATTTCTTCACCAATGTTTTCCTTTCTGCCTTTTTGTTTTTAAATGAATTTATTAAACCATAGGATATATTGCCTTTTTGTTTCGCCCATTATTATCTGGATTGGGATTAAAACCTACATGAGACAGAATGTCCTTAAATCAACTGGACCCTTGACACGTAGTTCAAACTTTGGAAAATTGATTGAGTAAAGGCCCTGAAATACTCTGTTTTGACCCATTTAGCCAGTGTCGTCTCTATCTCGTACCATTCATCATGTTAAATGTTAGTCAAGTTATAAGTCCACCTCTGATACTGCATGGCCCAGAAAGCTAACTGGCCTCAGTAGAATAAACATTTTCATAGTCTTTAAGAACCAATATTCCTTTGAATCTTGAGTAATATTAAATATAATTATAGAATATATAAGTATTATATAATTGCTTTAAAAAAGAGTATATTTCACTATTAAAAAATTTATTTTCTTTTCATATAGGTCTCGTATTTATTCTTTTTTTTTTCAAAATAATTACACGATACTTGCATACTTACGATTACAACTATCATTCATTTTCAATCTTTGGGCCCAAAAGTGGTTTTAAAATATCTTGACAATCCACCGAATTAGAACATTGCATGCATACATTTCGTGCCGTGCAAACGATTTAGCAAAATGCATGCATACGCCGCCCCACCTTAATGGAAAGAAGCACTCCATCGAAGTCTATCACAATCGAGCATTTTACAATCTGAGTATGTGCTATTTTGGCACATTGACGCTAGTTTCAAACCTCTTAACAGCAATCATAAACATGCATGCTTAATGTGATCAGTCAAATTCTGAATTGTTTGTCTTTACATGGAGCGTAGCTCTACCATAATTTCAACGAAAAATGCTGTAAGAAAGTCTTATACCATATATTTCTATTTAACAAACATGTAATTTATCATTCGATAGGTTTGAACATTAAGATAAAGCGATAAAAATAATAAATTTCATACTGATTAAGTGAAAGTAGCATAAGACTTTCTTGGAGAATCTTTCTAACTCAAACCTATGATTCGGGCCCATAGCTTAAAGCGAAAAATATATGAATGTTAAAAGAGTGTACGATGTGTTGCTCCACCATTTAGGAGCCTCCCCTTGGCCCATTCGTACTAGTTATGACCTCCCAATTAGACCAATAGATCACCCACGTACGCACACTTGACTAATCTCCCATTCAACCTCAAACACATGAGTAGTACTTGCACTGTTGCATGCAGCAGATCTATGCCTCACATCTCATTGGCTCTTTTCTCATCCATAAAACCAAAAGCTAAGATAAGGTGATAAGCTAAGATAAGGTGATAAGCACACGTGGCCGAAACCCAGTTCCTCTCCCTGACTACAAACACACGCTCTACTCTCTCTCTCTATCCCTCCATTTCTCTCCCAATCACAGCCAAACCATGGCGTCGCCAACCCTAATAACTCCCACCTCCAAACTAACATCACAGCTCTCACCTATCAAACCCAAATTCACCACCACCATCACTGCCACAAACTCCACCAACGCCCATCAACCTCGCCGTCGAGAATTCTTATCGCTGGCCACTACCATCCTCTCTCCTGCATGGCTTTCTGTGGTCAGTACCCGGCCAGCACTGGCTGCTTCAGATGAAGAGTACGTAAAAGAGACAGAAGAAGTGATAAACAAGGTCCGAACCACAATTCAGATGGATAAGAACGATCCTAATGTGGCTTCTGCAGTGGCTGATCTACGAGAGACCTCAAATTCTTGGGTGGCTAAGTATAGGAGGGAGAAAGTTTTGCTTGCCAGGGTTTCCTTCCGGGACATGTATTCAGCCCTCAATGCCGTTTCCGGGCATTATATTAGTTTTGGCCCAACGGCACCGATACCGGCGAAGCGAAAGGCCAGGATATTGGAAGAGATGGACACTGCGGAAAAGGCATTGTTGAGAGGAAGATAAATAGGGCCTAGCTAGTTGATCATGGAGGGAAGTATTTTTAAAAAAAAAACCTATTTTAGGGGTTTTTTTATTGTTTAAGAACCCATTTTAAGTATTTGAGTTTCATCTAAATTGGAGTTTTGAGTTACACAATGATGAGGCTGTAGATGATCAGTTCTGTATCTTACTTGAAAACACTGTGATCAAGAAGCTTGTTGATCTGTTTAGTGCATAATGCTCAGCTATATATCATCGAGTGTATTATTAATATGGCATGTTGATTATATATCAATCTCGCTATTCACACAAAAGAAATTTCACCATTCTTAATCTCGATTTGTGAGTGTTTTTTTTTTTTCCAGATAAAAAGTTAATCTTTTCAGAATGAAAAGATATTTAAATTACTTGTTTGCGAAATATATACTCATGCCCACTAAACAGCCATGGATCATTCTGCTAGCTACAGTACTAGCTTTAAACCAGAATTTTAAGAAGTCAGTTGAGTTGCCTAAAACCAAAAGGTAGTGACGAGAAATTGAAAGCAAAATCCCATCTTTTGCATCCAAGAGACGGCTCGCTCGAACTTCTTCCTATTATGGCCCAATATGAACTTAAAAGTATCATGCTAGTCCTCAAAGCATGGATGACAGATCTCTGGGGCTAGGTCCAAAGTCTTGTGTCTTTTCCTTTTTTTTTTTTTGAACATTTTGAATAACTTCCAAGAACCATACAACAACCCAAACTTTGTTAAAAGAATATGGCCTATAAATAGTAGGAAGCCCAAGAGAAATCTCAAAGCTGAATGCTTAATCTTTAGCTGAAAGGCCGGCTTTAATTAAATGATCTTTGCACTATTTGATGTCATTATCTTGGACATGGGAGGTGGGTATATATATATATATATATATATATATATATATGTTTAATGTCCTTATCTTGCACTTGGGAAGTGGATGCATGCCCGTAGGCCACTAATTAGTCCTAAAGTGGGTTGATAAATCTTCACCACGCTGCTTTTTCCAAAGCTTTGTGGAAATCATGACATGAATAGAAAAAATAGTGATGGAAAGAAAGACACAGTACTTCTCTCTACCTAAATTCTTGACCTGATCGTGGAAACTTTATATAGAAAAGCTAGAAAAAGGTGGTGGAAATTAAGAAGGACGTACGTACATTAATTTTCTCTACCTAGTTCTAGACTCCATGCATCCACTTACTCAAGTTTGCCATTTCCACATGAGCAAACAGAAATTTCATGTCTCCTCTGATCTTTATCATCCTCTGTCTGTCTACAAACCTTGGTGGAAACAAACACAAGCCACTGATCAAGGGCATGCAATGAAAGTTGTCTCTTTTCTACCAAAGCTAGCTATCTGTTCAGATTGGATTAAAAATTATATATATGGGATCAAATCCAGTTTTTCTTCAGAATGGAAGACGAATTTATGGGTAACCTGTATATTGTATACCAACTGTATGGCCCGTCCAATAAACTAAAAACATAAATATATAGGCCCAAACTTTAAAAGTATTAGTTAAGGTTACAATTGAAACACGTTGAAATTATTATAAATGGCTTAATTGGACTTCTTATTTCAAAGCAATATGCATCATGAGATGATCTTACTTGCCACTTTTCTATACAAAATTACACAATCCGGGTATTTCAATATCAATCCCAACTTCTCAAAGTTTATTTATACGTACGTTATATAGATCGATCATTCAATGATCAATCGCCGGGAAGTCATTCAGAAAGATTTTTAAAGATCTCGTGAATGAGTGAGATGTTGCATGCACTAAATGGATAAGATTATGACCCTAACGTTGGACCTGGGAGGGTGATGTTGAGGCCCTGCATGCAGCATGCCATCGAGTGGCACGCCAGCCAATTATGGGCGATGAAAATGCCCATCAAGACCAATAACGTAGAAATTAATGTTGCAGCCAATTATTTATTAGCTTTCCGGAAATCAAGCCAGCAGGAAGATCATGTGTAAGGAAAATGAAATTCACAAGCCTTTTATAAGCTGTTAATTCTTGACCTTATCCAGCTTTTAGATTGACCTGAAAACATAATTTAGAAGATTACCTTTGATTTGGCATCCATTCATGGACCCTTTTTATAAATCTTCTAGCTAGTGTCTCTCTTGTTGATCCTTATTTTTCTACGGGTATAGCGATTACAAGACAACTTTAAGCAATTAGAAACTTTTTAAGCCCGCGGGTTTTTTATTTTGTTTTTGTTTTTGATTTTTTTGTTTTTTTTTATTTTGTTTTGGGTTTATTTTCTTTATTAGTAGTATAATTTTTTTATGCATTACTAAGAGCTAGCATTCACATTTGGTTTCATAAATTTTACTCATCTTTAAAAAGAAAAATTATTTACATCAGCCTATTATTGACTGCATCCGCAACACACTTAGTTTGTTGAGTTAAAAAAAAAAAAAAAGAAGACACCACAGTTTGTGGAGAGTGCCGGCTGATGTATAACCGGGTTACTTCAAAAAACCTTCTACATCTCATTCCCTATTCTATTTAAATAATATTTTTCTATTCTTTTTTTATTACTTTTTTCTCTCACTTCTATTTACAAATTTAACTACTCAATATTTTTTCTTATATTTTGAACTATTACTCTAGTGAATATTTTAAATAAGAATAAATTATTTTTAATATTAATATTTTTTTATATTTTCATAGTTATTTAAATTATTCTTAAAACTAGTATAACAAATATAAGTATGAGATGAAGTGTAAATGATTGAAAGAAAAATTAATTTAATTGAAATTAATAAAATATTGATAAAAGTGATTTAGGGGATGAATAGTAGTTCCCTCTTCTCTAAATCTTTTTCCTAAAATAGGGATCCGGATGTAGGGAGGTTTTGAGAGCATTTCCTAAACTTTTCCTCAAATTATAGGGAAAAAGAAGTTATAGGACACCGGATGTGAATGCTCTAAGGTATTAAAATTGATAGACATTGCGTGTTTATTCACCATGAAGAGCTGCAAAATAACTTGTGACAAAAACTGTCGTTAGCAAATTAGGCCCGTTTGGATTCAGAGATGAGTTGAGATGGTTTTAAATGAGTTGAATAAAATATTGTTAGAATATTATTTTTAATATTATTATTATTTTGAGATTTGAAAAAGTTGAATTACTTATTATATTTTGTACATATGAGAATTTAAAAAATTTGTAATAATGAAATGAGATAAGTTGAGATGAATTGAGATAAATTTTGAATCCAAACGGGACTGACACAATATGGATGAAAAAGAGTTCCTAAAAATGATTATTAAAATAATTAGTCAAGATTAATACTAAAATCTCGTGAAATTATTGTAAGTAGTCAGAATAACTGAATAAGAACTTCTCCCCAAAACAACGTGGAATCTTTTATACCAAATTCAAAGTAATTAGCAGACCGATGAAAGCGTATTGTATTAATCCAAGAAGTGGACCGGTTGATTGTGACTTTAAACCACAATAGGTAGAAAGAAGTTACAGTTTAGTATTCGAATATATTTTTGTACACGGCAACAAAAAGATCTTTTTCCCACGATCAATTTTGGCCGAAATAGTCAAAATTATTGCCAGAAATGACATTTTCCTGCTACTTCAACTTTTAGCCGACTCCCCATAAATAACTGGCAATAGATACTATCAGTATTTGTGAATTTAATTGCTATCTAAAATACTATTATTTCTAACATATGAGTTGAAAATATAGAATTTTCATGGAAAATATGTCACAAGTGGAGCTTACTCGCCAGAAAAATTTATTGTGGCGAATGATGTCGACGGAAATGAGTATTTCAGACAATAAATATGATAGGAAATGTTTTCCTAATGAACATTATGATACAGTACTACAACTCAATAGATTCTAAAAACCTAAAGAGGTTAAAGCCAACATATAAGATCATCAGCGTAAAATTGAATACGTTGAGCATAAATTTGAATACAACAGATAACGTTGAGACTCTTTCTCGACAAGAATTTTGTAAGTTGTTTTTTATCATGTTCTTGAAGACCCATTTTTCTTTTCAATGTGTATAACTGAGTTGATTTAACACTTTTCTTTTATTTCTCCTCTACTTATTAATTAGCTTTGGGAATTTCTCTTTAATTTGAGCAAGTAATTAATAAGATTAATAGTTTTTATATATGAATTTAAAACTTAAAATTTAAAATTTTTACATGTACTTTGAGCTCCATTAATATATAATCTTCTCGAGACATATATATATATATATATATTTGTAATAATCAATCAAAATTAGTTGTTAAAAGATTATTTTTCTTAAAATTATATATATCCAAATGAAATTTGTAACTTCAATTCGTCCCCTAGGAAGTACGTAGTATATAATGTGCTTCCGACTATTTCTCGTCATATACTTCCTTCCCACCAATGCCACAAGGAAAAAAAAAAAAAAAAAAGAAGAGTAAGTTTAGATGAGTTCAAATGAATTGAAAGTTAAATAAATTATTATTAAAATATTATTTTTATTTTAAAATTTGAAAAATAGTTATTTATTATATTTTATAAGAAAATTTAAAAAATTATAATAATTAAATAAATTGAGATAAAATGAATTGATAAGTTTTTATTTATTTATTTATTTATCGAAACAAACCCTAATTTAACCCAAAATAGACACCTTAAAAATCGCCTTCAGAAAGTTATATATCTTTGAAATTGTAGGTGCCGACTCCCCAGTATTCCCAGCATGCAGTGGATCAGGAAGTTGACAAAAGGTTGGGTTTATTAATTAATTAATTATTATCAGTTGGAATATGCCTATGCATATACTGACCTTTCGTACTGAAGCATATTCTGCGTGATAGAATAATTCTATCAGAAGATTTTTAGACGGGATATTGCTACAAATAGTTACGGTATCTGTATATATATATTGTACACATTATGTGGCTGCATCTCTTTCTTTAATTTTTTTTTTCTCTTTCGTTCGTTTTGCACCAGGCCTTCTCTAGTTTTCCTTTCTCTTTCTCTCTTTCACATCAGGTCTCTCTCCTACTATCTCTCTCTCATCGACTCTCTCTCTCTCACTATAAAAAAAAATTTTGTAATTAATTTATTACAACTAAAATACTATTTATAACTAATTTTAATTACAAAAAATAATTTCACTGCAATTAACTGGTCGCAAATAAACAGTTTTCTTGTAATGTCTCTCATATCGTCTCTCTCATCTCGGTCTCCCTCTCTCTCATCACGGACTCTCTCTCCCATCGACTCTCTCTCCCATCGACTCTCTCTCATCTCGGGCTCTCTCTCTCTCTCTCTCATCTCTACTCTCTCTTTCATTATCTCTCATCTCTATATTATCAATAACTATTCGTGTGACACGTAATGTGTGCAATTTAGATGTAGCAAAACAATAGTTGCTACCAAGACTTTTTCTTTTAGACTATACATTATTTAGGTATCATAATTTAATTTCAAAAATAAATTTTAAATTTTAAATTTTACAAATTAAATTTTATATCATGTGAATGGTGTATGATATAAAGAAGACTTTCAAATAATACTACTCTTTTGACAAACAATATCCTCATAGAGTAGTGCTTTCATTTTTCTTACTATATTAATAATACATTTATACAATAGTACTACCACCATGCATATCCACCAAAAATCAATTTGAATACTCTCGTTTCTTTTTATTAAAAAAAAATTATTTATTTGTTGTCAATTATTTTTTATAAAAATATATATATATATATTTTTTATATTCATTTTCTTGTAGTGTTTCTTTTTGAGTAGGTTTTGACTGACGTGCATGATTGGATGCTTCACTTCCCGTGGGCTGTGAGTGTCTCTCGAGCGTATGTTCACCTCCCACTTTCAAGCAAATGAGGTGACCAGGATGAATCATTATCAACTTTTCACTCTTAAGAAAGGCAACTCTTCTATTTCTGAATAGTTCCAAGAGATGAAGCTGAGAGAATTCAAAATTTACATATAGGACGTTAGTGATCTAGTGCACACTTGATTTTTTGCTCATTTCTTGAACTTGTGTGTATAAATCACTTAATATGCTAGACTTCAATGTGGGCGTTGCTAGACTTAATATGCTGTTTTAATTTAGACAATTACGTACATGATATATATATATATATATATATATATATATATATATACACTAGCGGTTGGGCAATGTACGAGGCACATATGCCCGGTTGAAAAACAACTTATTTTGTAAAATATAAATATGTTTTGGGTTAAAAAAAAATGTAATCATAAGTAAAATAAGTAGTATATAGAAAATTTTTTATGAACTTAATTTCTACACCTAACAAGTGAAAAGAGATGTGAAGAATTTTTGTGATAGTGATAGTACTTCATTGCATAAATCGAAGCAATCTAACAGAAGAAAAAAAAGAGAGAAGTGGTAAAATAAAGAGTTGGATTTAAATCTTAAAAATTTTAAAGTACCAGCAGCAGCCTCATCCTTCAAAAAACAACACACGTAGACATCATATCCTTAAATATGATTTGGATCGATGTATTAATAGTAGTGACATGGTTTGTGAATAGCAATATATAAAATTATTTGAATTAAGATATTTTATTTGATTTTAGAAAATGAGAGAAAAAAATTTAAAATAAAAATATTATAAAAGTTAAAATATTATTGGAATATAATTTTTTAATGTAGTTTTTGTTTTAAAATTTAAAAAATTTATATTTAAGAAAATTGTAATGATTAGATTAACAAATTAAAAAATATTTTATATTTAAATAATATTTTAAAAAATATATAAAAGTTTCTGAAAACCTAAGCATATATTAATCTCTTCCTCAAACTCAATAATTTTGTTTGAGAAGAAATAGATTTTCAATTCCCTCATGACCCAATGATGTTGTAAATTTTTTATTTTTTTTAAATGTTTATGATGATTAAAAAAATACATGAAAAAAAGAAAAGAAAAATAAAAAAATGAAATACACATTCATGACATATTTTCAGGTTACTTTTTTATTAGTTGTAGCAGTTCTCTTTAGTTAATTAAGAATATTATCATATTTAAATTATGTTAAAATTCTAATTATTTATATAGTTATACTTTTTTAAAAATATTTAACAAAATTTTATTATTTATTTAATGATAAAATATTAGTATTTTATAAATGGCTTGGTTATTTTAAAATTAGTGGTACTTGTGTAAAATCCTGTATGGCGTAAGATTTTCTAATTGATACAAAAAGCACGTTTGCTAATTGATAAAAAAAAGTACGTTTGCCACATCTGTCAAATTGAAGAAAAAAATAAAGTGTAATTTTAAATATTAAAATAGTCTAATATATAAGAATAAAATTATAATTTATTTATGTTCATCATTTATTATGAAATTTAAATTATATTAAAAATTTAAATTAATTAAATAGTTTTTTTCTCTTAAAAATGTACAGTAAAATTTTATCATTTATTTAATGATAAAAAATTAGTATTTTATAAATTAAAGTTAATTTTTAATGTATGATATAATAAACAGTAATAGGATATGCGAAAAAAACATGCGAAGAAAAAAAAAAGTTTCTTTATTGATCATTTAAAATTCAAAAATTAATATTTTTTCCACTTTTTCTGTCTTCTTCTCTCTCATTCCTTATGCATGATTGCAGTATTACGTCGCACATTGGCATTTACACGAAAAAAAATAATAATAAAAAAAAAATTTTAAAAAAAATTACTGTTTATTACTGTTCATCATACTCTTGATGAACAGTAATAAGATATGAAAAAAAACGACTGATATAGATTTACTGTTCACGATGAACAATAATGAATAGTACCGTTATAGCGACTTTTAAGTATAGGCCGATATATAAATAGCTTTAAAATACGAGCAATATATAGAGAAATAGTACTACTATGCCGACAGGTTTGACCATTGGGTGTGCTCCTGTACAAACTGTATCTTTTTATTTTTTTGCTTTTTCTTTTCAACATGTTTTAAATATCTTTAAATATTTTTTTAAAATAAAAATATAAAGACATTAATAGTCAATTCTTTAATTATTAAATAAAAAATTTTAAAAAATAAAATAAAATATATTAACGATCAAATTGAGGGGACTAACTCAAATGACATAATATTATTTTCCTATATAGAGATCTTCTCTAGTTGTCGAAATCAAACAAGATGTTCTAATGTTAGAAAGCGATCAAGATAAATAAATTGTTTAGGCCTTGTGGCATTTAATGTTGTTTGTATAAGATTTAGATTTTCAAGCAGTATAAACACCACATAAGCATTAATGTGTCTATTTTTCTCAACATTAGACCATCTAATTGTGTAAAAACATTAGAGAAGATCTCATACGAAAAACCATAGACATTTTTTCCCCCAAGGAGGAAGAGATTTTGGTAGAATGCGTACTTATTTAATTCATTTTTGACAATATATCCTATTATTTAATTGCATTCGCAATGAAAAGTCATTAGAAATAAATAGCAATAGAGGGGTCAATATATATAGCAACACTACAATAAATAAGGTCTTTTAGAACGAAAATTTTCATCTCAAAAGATTGAAATTTCGTCCCAAAATATACGTTCTAAGGTCGTTCCAAAAGATATTTTGGGTCGAAAATCACAAATTCGTCCAAAAAAATATCTTTCGGGAAGAAATTTAGTTAGACCGTTCGAACAAAATGTTTTTCCTAGGATGATTGAAATTCATCTTGGAAAGTTGTTCGAACGACAGAAATAATGTTCAAACAATATGTCTGTTCGAACGGGTACTTTATGGCCGATCGATCGATACCAATCCGTTCGACCAAATATACATGAAGAAACGTTCGAATAAACAAATTGATGATCGAACTTAAATTAAGCCGTTTGAACTTGTTTGAGACGGAAAGAGTGAATTGTGTGTTCAAACATGTACGGACAAGGCGCAACCTTTTTTACTATTCGAACTCTAACGTAAGAGGTTCAAACGGTTGTGTACGATGTATATATATTCGAACGTTTGATGAGAGTTCGAACGGCTAGTATTTTCATGGACAATACTAATTTAAAACCAAATAGATATTTATATTTCAAAAATACATTACAAATTATTCAATATAAAAAAAAACTAATCTAATAAGTCAGAACTAAATAAATAAGATTGTAATAATTGTAATAATGTTATCAGTACATATATAATTGTTCAATATGCAAAACACTTCTAACGAAAATCAATTTTTTGGAGGCCTGAATTGTTGTATAATCATCTGCATTTGAAGCTGCATCTGTCTTTGTTGATCTTGCATTTGGAGCTGCATCTCTCTTTGTTGATCTTCTTGTTGTTTTATGTGTATCTTCATGTTTGCTTGTTTCGTCAATTAAGCCTCTAACTCATGCTGTTTTGCAATCAATTCTTAGATCCTAAAATTTGCATTCTCTAATGCAATGACAGTAGTACCTAACATTGATGAAGAGTCTGAACGCTTTACACAACGACCCAAACCTCTCAAATATCCTAAACGTTGACCAAAAATTTGTGTAAAAATTTTAACATCACTTGTTGATGAAGTCTAATCTGATGCAGTTTCAGCACATAGGACAACCATTTTATCCTACACATAACATATAAAATTAATATTAACACAATAATTTAAATATTTTTAATTAAAACAAATTATAATACTTACACAATTCTCACGAGCATCGAGATGAATTCAATCTTCATTACTATTAGTATGTGATGCAGCATATAATTTTGTCAAATCATAATTGATATCTGACTCTTTCTACAAGAGACATTGGCAAGATATAAAATCAATATTAAAAACAAACTCTATAGAATAAAAAAAAGTATATTACCAATTTCTGAGAGAGGGGATGGAAAGATCTTGAGCCTGCATGATGATGAATCTTCAACTTCAATCTATTTGTTTTGTTTATAAAGCTTCGCTCGTACATAGAAGTTGTAAAAATTAATAAGTATAAATTACAAATATGACACATAAAGAATTCATTCAATTTACCTTATATGTTGGATCCTCAAACATGTCGTAAATTTTTTCCCAATCTTCAAGTCGGATATCCTGAAAAGGATGTTGGTGTGCATCTTCTTTGTTCTCGTATTTTTTGTAATGCTCGTGACACCTCGTCTTATACTTGCAGAATGCATTACACATCAGCTCTTCGTCAGTCTTACATTCCTCCCTCCGACCAAAATTTAGTTCGAAATCATCATTGAAAAAATATATACACAAAGATATTATCATTTAGAATATTAAATAATATCAATATAAATTTATTATTTAAATATTATGTACCAAACAACGCTTCTTTATAAGCTCTTTCACATCTTGCGAGATTTTATGCCATGAACTCGTAGCCAAATGTGCATAAGTCCGTGTAAGAGCATCCACATGCGATGCAAGCGAAACTGGTTATTGTCCCTCGCATTTGGTATGTTCGTCAGGAATGTTAACCTTAATTTTACATACTTTACGATATTTCTCCAACGTCACATTTCTAATAGTGCATCGTCCGTGACAAGATTGTACTATTATCTCTATAAAATAATATTAGTTATTTATCTCGTATCAATTATCAATTATCTTAATTGAAAAATGAGTATTAACTATTTACCTTGTTCCACAGAGTCAATCTTTAATGGTGGGTTAGACTGAGAGCTAGGAGCAGGTGGAGATGGGATGCGAACTTCATTCCTCTTTGGTGGCATAATTGCGAGATACTGTATAAAGTGAACACAAAACTGGTCAATCATCTGTATCAGTTTCATCTGTAGATTCGCTCTCATCATTCGTAGATACTTTAGATGACTCAACACTTTAATCAACAGTCGCCTCAACTATTTCAGCCTCAATATCTTCCCTATGTAATGGGATCATCTTATACTGACTCAAAGCTACAAATAAGTTAAAGGCAGGTTGACTCTCTCGGTATGCTTCTTGAGTAGAGGGATCATCTTCTCCTTCATCTTGTCCCCCCGCCTCAGGGATAACGTCATAAATATTTCTAAGAGAAAACTTTTATACTACTTGCCATTGATTTCCTAACTGAGGATCGTCTAAATAGAATACTTGAGATGCTTTAGAAGCTAAAATAAAATGATCATTTTTATATCATTTTTTTGATGTATTAATACTTAGAAAATATTCATCGTGGCATTTTTCTCTTCGAGAATTGCTTAAATCCCATCAATCACACTTAAATATATTAACCACAAGCTCCATCACATATCTCATTCCAATTATATCTACACTTAAACATTGTCTCCATCATGACTCCCTTCAACAATGACACAACTATTTTATGTTTTCCTATAAAGTTCTCGATTAATTGTGTGATATCTACTTTCTCGAGAAATACATATAGAATATCGAGCAACGCGCCTCAAGTGGCCACGCGCCAGTGCATATAGTTCGTCTAATATATCATTCGAATTACTTGTATGCATTTGTATAGCCTACATATTAAATGAGGCATAAACATTCAACCGTTAACAATTTAGTCTATTTTAAACATGTTAGTGCAAAATCGCATCTGTATTAATGTCATTACCCGTTGTTCGAACCATTTCGAAAACTCATGTTCATGTCTCTGGTCTATATCATTTAGTCTTAGTTCTTTGAGCACATTAATATGATCACTAAAATTAAAAATTACCAACAATAAGTATATTTATATAATTGTTTAATAAGTAAATTCAATGATTAGTTAACAATTAATTTGAACTTACTTCAAGTGGCTCTCTATCTCAGGGCAATTATTTAGCATGTACTACTGAGCTTTCTCGAACTTTCTTTCACACAAATCATAATCACGTTGAGCACCAAGTGGACGTACTTGTTGAAAAAATACAGAAAATCCGTTCCGTTGTCTTGCTTGGTCAACATCAAAGTTTCTTTCCGGCCGATCAAATCTTGTGTTAACGCCGTAGAAGTATTTTGAACAGAATGTATGTCACTCATCATCAATATATATTTCTGCAATTGATCATTCTGGGCGGACCTTTTTACCCACTGTGCATTTCAACTTTTCAAAAAATCATTCAATGGGATACATCCATCTATACTAGATTGGTCCTGCAAGTCGAGCCTCATGTGGCAAATGAAAATATCATATATATAGTATCATATATATTATACTATACTAAAGTATAAAGGAAAATATAAAATCATGTGTATTAGTAATATATATTATTGTATATATTAGTAATATATACTATTATCATATATATAGGAAACTATACTATATATCATATATATAGTATCGTATATAATATACCATACTAAAGTATAAAGGAACATATAAGATAATATGTATTAATAATATATACTCACATATAGATAGCCTCAAATATACTAAGATCGTATAGTAAAGTATAGAGAAATTTATAATATCATATATATTAGTAATCTATATTCTATGTTGTATAGTGTTATATATAACATATATAGTAAAGTATAATGAAATATATAGTATTTTTAAGTATTTTCAAGGCCGCTGAGTTGACTCAACCATGAGCGAACTCGATCTGTTTTCCATTCGAACTCGTTCGAACGAGTTTAACCTTTCCGATTGAACACTTTTTTGGACGTTCAAACAGTTTGAACCGAACAAGTTGTTTTCCGTTCGACTACTTTTTTTCTTTCGAACGTTACAATTTCTGGTCGACCACTATATATTTCATTCGAACCATTTGCTTTATATTAGCTTATTAAATTATTTTCATCATTTTATTAAATTGTTCTATCAATTAATTTATTAAATTGCTTTTAGTATATAATTTTGTGAATCTTTTCTCATATTAGATTTTATCACTAATGTTGAATATATATTTTATTTTTTAAGTTTCAGGTTCATAATAATGTTTTATAGGGGCCGTAAACGTGGTAGATCAGGTGAACTTTCCATCCAAACAGTTCGAGAGCAGACTGTTTTACTTGAGCGGCAGGTAAAACTGTCTAATTTTGTAACTCTTATATGTGAGGGTCATTCCCTCCCATTAGTATTTAATGATCGTAGTTGGACACTAATTTTAGATCAGAGAAAAGAATGAATAGAACTTATTTCCTACATTGAAAGCGTTGCTAAATTCTATAAAGAGTTTAGTGGTGCCAGCCCAGACGATGGATGGACATACAAGATTTGTATCCGAGGAGCTCCTGTTATATTTTCAGGGGATAGACTCGCTGCATATCTCGATATTCCTAGGCTGGTCGATGCCTATTCGAATCTACCACCTAGAGAGTCTGATCTTTTAGGTGATGCATAGATGGCTCAGGACGAGGGACCAGTTTACACAGATAAGGTCGATATACTTGCTGATCATGAGGTCAGAAACTTGATTGTTGGTCCAGATGCTCTAGTGTACGATGGGACAAAGAGCATTAGGCAGGTATACTTATTTTCTTTCTTCAAGATCATGAATTTGGTCATCGCCAACAATATTGACTCTCGGCAGCACAAGACCAAGGTTGTCATAGATCGAGCGAAATTTATGATACGGGTCGCTCGTGGAATTCCGATCCACCTCGTGGGGTATATATTTCAGAGGATCCGATTAGAGGCTCGGTATATTACGACAGATATACTGCTGTTTGGGATCCTGATCACTCGATTTTTGCTGCATTCCGGGATTGTGCCAGAAGTTGCTGAGCGTGCACGGGAGCCGAAGGGACCGATCAACAGCACCATCCTGTCACGAAGCACAGGACACTTGAAACTTTGTTTTTGTGGACTTTTTCCAGACAAGGCTGATATTCATAGAGATGCACAGTCGAGAGATACTGGAGTATCGGCTGGTGAGGCATCTACACAGGCCGAAGCATCACGCACATCTACTCACGAGGAGATGACTGACATACTGCGTGCTGAGATCCGCGAACACACATCAGCGATGATCGATGCAGTGCATATTGCCATGTCTGAGTTGCGTACAGAGAATACTGCTAGCGTCTTTGAGTTACGTATAGAGATTAATATTAATAATGCAACTCAGGTCAAGCTTAGTACTCGACTGACACATGTAGAGACACAATTAGCTGCAATCGAGGATGTGTAGAGATCTCGCATCACAGTAGTTTCTATTTTTTATTTATATATATTTTTTATAGTTATAGACAGTATATATGATATTTTGATAATATGCTTTTGTTATAAATTAAATATTTTATCTTTTCTGGAGTAATTATTGATTTATATTATGTGATGTATGGCTGATAATATTTATTTAACTAAAAATCTTATTTAATATAAAATAAATCATTAAAATAATTTTAAGTTAATTACATAAAATTAATTTATGTATTCATGGTGTTAAGATATAACTTAATTAATTAAATTTATTATGGGTTTGAAATGTCAGCTCTTTAATGGTGTTAAGATATAACTTAATTAATTAAATTTATTGCTTATTAATTAATTAAATTTGATGAGTTGAGATGAAAGTTAAAAAAAATATTATTTTTAATATTATTATTGTTTTAGAATTTAAAAAATTAAAAAAATTTATTATATTTTATGTGAAAATTTTAAAAAAATTATAATAATAAGATAAAATAAAATGAGATATTTTTTATATTCAAATAAAAACGTGTTGGTCTCACTTATTTAAAAAGAATCCAGCACACACGTGAATAGAAATATGTATTAAGATCATAAAACTTAATTAATTAATTTTACTTTTTCGGACAAATAGTGATCTGAAAAATTAACGTTTATTTGTTTTTCAAATTAATTTTTAAGCAACTTCGTATTATCAATAATCTCTTCTTCCTTTGGTAAGTCCGCGACATAACTTTCCTATTTGCATGTGCAAGTCATCCTGAAGTCAAGATTGGCTACCATGTATGTTTTTTCAGTGACGTTGTTTTCAGCTACTAGCTAGCTAGTCTCCTATAATTTTGCGTGATTTGACACCTTACCGGAAGCCTGCACGCAGCATTAATTATGATTAAAGTGTTTTGTGTGGCAACAGTAGTCGGAGCTCGTCTTGCTTTCTGTTCTTTTTATTGGCAGATACCAATATCTCAAGATCACAAATAAGATAAATAAACCCAGAAATGACTATAACAAGTTAGGCTGGTCCCGTTTCTTGGCCTGACATCAGAATTAACTGATCATTGCAAAGACGATTTTAAGATGGTCCAAAACCGAGCAACTAGTGTGAGATGTGCTCTGTAATAGCCCGAAATGAAATGATTGTTGTTGCACTCTAGTCACACATTGTAAACGGAGAGTCTGTAATGCTCCTAACGTAAGGGAATACAGAAGATTAATGTGACTAATACTATCCATTCTTAAGGTGCTGGTCCGAGATACGAGTATAATTATGCCTTTGCTTGCCAAGAAGCGACTATCATTATCAATTTCATTGCTAACTATGTAGTTTATCAAGGTGGCGAGCATTATTGTCCTTTGGCTTTGCCCGTCAAAGGGTTAATACCTGACCTTTGTAACGCTCGATCATTTGAAACGGACATATTACCCATAGTAAAGATTTGCTTATGCATGGTACTATCCATATTCCTTGCGGAGGTAGTGAGCACCTTTGTCCGTTTACGATACTCGCCATGTGGCGAGCAATCGAGTATTTGTAATGCTCGCCTAAAATACGAACACGAACACATCTTCCATTATACTACATCGTTGCATGTGTTGCATTGTTTATAATCAGATCTGATACCAATTTTAAGATCAGAACATTTTTAGTTGAGTCTTTTAATTATATTCAATTGAACATTTTTATATCCATAATTCCATCAGCATAATACGATGTTTTAGAACAATGTCTTTTGCGCATGCATATAGCTTGATATAGAAACATGTTGTAACCAGTGTCTTTTGTAGGCACAATAACGAGTGATGGAAAAAATAATACAAGCTTGTCAATATATTAACCATTTTTTAGTTATTCAAAGAAAAAATGACATCACAGATCAATTAAAATTTCAGCAAAAATAAAAAATAAAAAATTAATAGCAAATGGTTAGTCAAAACCATAATAATATAACATATAAGGAATAAATAATCCACATGCTCGTTCGCAAGACTGGCACAGTTCCCACTTACTTTAATCAATAAAATTTTAAGCATTTCGAGCAACTCTGGCTCGATCTTTTCAAACAAGTGTGTCGAGCAACATGCTCGGTCATTTCGAACAAATGTGTTCGGATCCTCCTTGAATTTTACTGTTCGATCTTTGTTAAGCCATCATGATCGGGAATTTTCGAGCTTGGGATCCGACTATCGATGTGGTGTGTTATGTATAAAGATACTAATTTCTAGAAATTAAAGTTAATAGAGTAATTATTATATATTTTAATTTCAAAATTATATATTAACTTATTAACTAATCTGTGTGTATTACAATTAAGATCTGTGTGGGAATCACCCGCCTGACAAAAGAGGAAAGATGGAGTTGGATACCTAGATGCGTGCAGGGCAGATAGTGGTGGATTTGCATAGAAATAAGCTTTCAATTTTCTCAAAAAAAAAAGAAAAGAGAAAGACAACCAAAAGATTAGACGGGTTTAAATATACAAAACATCTATCTTATTATTATAATTTTTTAAAATTTTTATATTAAAAAATAATAAATAATTCAATTTTTTTAAATTTTAAAATAAAACAATACTAAAAATTATATTATAAAATAATATTTTATTTAATTTTTAATAAAATATTTTATCACATCTCATCTAATCTAAACTTTCTATCCAAATCCACCCAGAAAATGGAGAAAGATCGTGAGGAAATGTAGCAGAGAAAAAAGAGAAAAAGTAGGTAAGCATTCATGCCTCGTTTAGGTTTGAGGGTGGATTAACCAAAATAATTAGTTATGGATCCACAAAACAATGAACATATATATATATATATAATATGAATTAATAGATGGAGTTGGCTGTCCAACCCACATGATGGATACACTACATTATTTGACTTTCTATACTACCGCATAGCCCAGTTCTCCTCTTCTTCTTCTTCTTCCTTCCTTCTTCTTTTTTTTTTCAATATTTAAAAAAAAATAAAAAAAATTATAAAGCATAAAGAGATAACATCCCACTTGCTAATGTTGTTTAAACGTTATGTTTATCTTCATTTCAAACATCGCACCCTTCATGGGATCACACGACTTGGTCATGATCACTGACTTTGACCCACAATATTGTCAGTGGTCACACAATTTATTTATGGACAGTTCATGCCATATGGCAATTGTACAGTGCATCGTATATATACATATGTATACACACGTGCGTATACATACTGTCATAACTTTAACGATATCTAGTACTAGAGGTATAGATATTTTTTTTTTCCCCCTTGTATCATGCGAAAGCTAGGGATTAGCCAAGTATTCTAACTAATTCAAAATTTAGTGAAAAACAATTAAACCAACCACCTCATATACTTATTAGACTGTTCATCCGAGTCCGATCTAGAAATTCGAGTATATCTAAAGACGACTCGGTTACACTCAGGCTGAAATCCGGATAAATCCAAATTATAAATTTTCATTGTTTGGACATGGTTCAGTTTGCTATAATTTTCATGGCCCCCATGCTGCAAGCAATCAATGTACGTACCATCTGCCATCGCAATGAAGTGTTGTATTCCTTGATAATGTCTCGAGGGCTACCCTTCTTGTCCTATACATGCGCATACAGATACAAAGGACTCGAGCTTGATTCATAGTTTGTTTGATAACGATATATACAATATGCATACACATTTTTTTTTTCTTATTTTGATTAGAATATTAGTTATTTATACATAACAATAAATATATGGGTATATTTTGCTTTTTTCTTTTTTCTTGTACATACCTTTAATTTTCTTCTTATTGAATTTGGATAGGGATTAAATTGAGTCCACATTTTCTCTAATGGATATCACTTGTTATGCCTAAAACATTTTCTCTCAATCCAAACAGTACTAGAAGTGGAATATTGAAGACAAATAAAGAAGCTCGGGACCGAGTAAAACCTAAGATGTTATATCTAGATATACACTTGATCAAAGGTAGGTAAAAGACTAGATTTAGGTCTCATTTGGATATTGAGTTGAGTTGAGATGGGTTGAGTTCTTTATGAATATTAGTGAGTTGAGATGGTGTAGTGAGTTTTGTGGGGTCCAACTAAGATGAGCTTATATGTGTTTTGATGTTAAGATGTGTTGTAAAGATGTGTTGAGTTTAAAGGTTATGGATCCCACGTATAAATATGTCTGGAGTTGAGTGATGTTTAATGATTTGTAAGTTATGTTTGGATTTTGAGCTAGGCTTAAATTTGAACTCAACTTAGATGAATTGAGATGAGTCATTGTCCAGACTAAAAGGTAGAAAATTAGACTAGGAAATTCATATATGGTTTATAAAGCACTATTTTAAATAAATTTTTTATTTGATTTTAATCTATCTCTAACTGCGCGCGAAGCCACACGGGTTTGAAGGTGCCCAAAAAAACCTAGTCAAGTTAGAAATACTCCGCAGTATATCTATGTATCTCGACTAGGCATGATTTAACGGGACGAGACATCACTCAAACCATAATTTCATACATATTTGCATCTAAAACGACGTGTACTCGATTCTTGTCATTTGCGAGGCCTATGAGATAAACATGACTTATCAACTATAATGTATACCATGTGTGGGAGGCTAAATCACCCTCCCAACATGATCCATTAAGATTCTGCGAATAAGAAGACATGTTACAGTACCATTAATTTGACAACAACTAGTGATGCGACTTGATTACAAAGACTATGAGGGGATGTTTGGATAATGAATTGAGGTAAGATGAGATGAGATGAAAGTTGAATAAAATGTTGTTAGAATATTATTTTTGAATGAGAAATGATAGTTATAGTCGTGAGTACGTAAGCGCGGCACAATCACTTTGAAAAAAATGAATAAATACAGGACCAATATGAAGAAAAATTAATTTTTTAATAGTAGATCTATAAGATATTAACACTACACTGTTTCAATGGAAATTTTCACACACTTCTCATTGATGTAAAAACAGAGTTATATACATGGCTTTACAATTCTATTTTAAGAAATACACAACGGTTAAGGCTACAAATATTCATTGCATGATTTTAGGGATGACAACATTGTTTACAACGTGATTTCAGACTAGGAATCTTTTGTATTGACTTGTCCATGATTTGTGCAATCTTCTTTGATACGCCCCCGCAAGATTGAGTTTCCATCGGCAAGACCAATTTTGTGACGTAGAAGTTCTGTGCACTGCTTTGATAGAGCCTTTGTCAATAAGTCAGCAAATTGATCTTGTGTATGAACATGTTGAACTAGGAGTATTCCACGTTAAACTAAGTCACGCACAAAATGAAGATCAATTTGAATATGTTTGATTCGTGAATGCTGAACAGGATTGAAACTGAGATGGGTTGCTCTAAGATTGTCACATAGGAGTAGAGGTGATGCTTTAAGTGGAAAACCAAGTTTAGTAAAAGGGCCAAGAAGACACATGGCCTCGGAGGCTGCATTTGCAAGGGCTCGGTATTCAGCTTCTGTCGTGGATCGTGCAACCGCTTTTTTTTTTCTTGGAATTCCATGAGATAGGATTAGATCCTAGGAAGGTAATATAAGCTGAAGTGATGTCCGATATCAATATTTCCAGCTCAGTCCGCGTCTGAATAGGTTGTTAAGACAGGGGCTCCATCTCTATTAAGTTGTATACCATGAAAAATTGTTTGCTTTAAGTAATGTAGGAGCCTTTTGGTTGCTGTCCAGTGGGTGCTAGTTGGCCTGTGCATGAACTGAGAAAGCTTGTTAACAACAAACGAAATGTCTGGGCGTGTCAAAGATAGATACTGAAGACTTCCAATGACCTGAAGAAATTCTGAAATGTCCACAAGAGCTGTTCCATCAACAAGGTGAAGAGGAATACTGGTGGAAAGAGGAGTGGAGACATCCTTTGCACCAATCATATTCGTGGTTGATAATAGGTCACGAACATACTTATGTTGTGATAATAAAAGACCCTGTCGAGTAGGTATAACTTCCACTCCTAGGAAAAAATGAAGAAGACCCATATCTTTAAGAGAAACCTTGAGTTGCTTAATGGTGGAGTCCATAAAATTAGAGCTATTTCATATAATCACAAAATCATCAACTTAGACCAAGAAATAACAAGTAATGGAGCCTTTTTTGTAGATGAACAAAGAGGTATCAGCTTTGGAGTTTTGGAAACCAAGCTCAAGAAGTGAATTTTTCAAAGCCGTGTACCAAGCCCTAGGAGCTTGTTTAAGCCCATAGATGGACTTTCTTAATCTACACACATAATTAGCCTTGGACATATCCTTAAAACCAGGGTTTTGCACCATATAGATAGTTTCAGTTAAGTCCCCATGTAGAAACGTATTATTAACATCTAATTGCCTCAACTCCCACCCATTCATAACAGTAATAGTCAAAACAGAGTGAATGGTCGCGGGTTTAACTACGGGGCTAAATGTTTCTTTGTAATCAAGCCCAGGACGTTGATTGTAACCTTTTGCCACAAGACAAGCCTTAAATTTATCAACAGATCCATCAGATTTTCGTTCACTCTAAACACCCATTTATATCCCACATGCTCACAGTTTGGAGGAGGACGAACTAAATCCCAAGTTTCATGCTTCATAAGTGCAGTGAGCTCATTGGACATAGCAGCACACTACTGAGGTTGAGATATAGCTTGACTCACACAGGTTGGTTCAATGGTCTGTGGAAGAGGGTGTTTGGTCACGGCATGGATTTGTTTTGGTTTAAAGATTTTATTCATGGACCTTGTTGTCAATGGGTGTAGGCGCTGACCTAGGTTGTCATTGGTTGGAAAATTTGGAGATTGGGTGGGTTCAGTCTGACCTAGATTAGTGAGGACAGAGGAGTCTGAAGGAAGTGAGGGGATCGATGATGGTAAAGCACCAAGAGATTCAAGCTCATGACAATGTAAAGACAAGAACTTTGAAGAATCTTACCCTAGATGATGAGATGTAGATGAAGGGGCAGAGTTGAGGGGCTCACCGAGATTACCTGAGGATGCTGCGGCGACAACGAGAACCCCTTTCAGAAGCACTGGTGAGGACGTTGATGTCGGTTGCGATGGCAGCAGTACGGGTGGCATCGGGGCACGGGGGAAAAGCTGAACATGAGGTTGGGTATTTGGTGGGGGAGACGGGTTTGGGCGTTTGGGCGTAGGGGAAGATTCTAGTGAAGGTGCTTTTTGACTTTCACCAAATAACAAATGTCGGGATATGTAGAGTTTATTACTGTTGAGATCCAAACATTTGTAGGTATTCTAGGTTTGTAAATATCCGAGAAAAACACACGGAGTTGACTTGGGCTGCATTTTATGGGTGGTGTAGGGCCGTGTAAGTGGATAACACAGACACTCAAATTGTCTCAACTTGAGATAATTGGGTTTTTGACCAAAAAGGACTTCATACGGTGATTTATTTTGAAGAAGAGATGTGGGTTGGCGGTTAATCAGATATAAGACTATTTGGAATGCATGAGGCCAATATGTGAGTGATAAAGATGCATCATGGAGTAAGGTAAGGCCAGTTTCAACAAGGTGTCGATGCCGTCGCTCAGAGACACAGTTTTGTTGTGGGGTGTGGAGCAGTGGTGTAGTGACTAATGCCATGAAGTGACAAAAAAGATTTGAGAGCAATGAATTCACCACCGTTATCAGAGTATAGACTTTTGATTTTGGTTTAGAAGCGTGTTTCAACAAAGTTTTTGAAATGCAGAAAAATACTAGACACATCCGATTTGGTAGCCATAGGATAGAACCACATATATTTAGTGTAGTGATCAACAAAAATTAGATAGTAACGAGATCCATCAATTCTGGTGTAATGAGCGGGGCCCCAAACGTCAGTGTAAATAAGTTCAAAAGGAGCATGACTTTGAAGACTAGTGGAGCGAAAATGTTGTTGATGTGCTTTATTGATAGAGCAAGAACTACATAATGAAGACAATTTATTTGTTGAAATGGGAAGTGAAAAATTTCTTACAAGATTTTGAACTATTTTGAGTAAAGGATGTCCAAGATGCTTGTGCCATCCATCAATCGAAGTCCGTTCATGCACATTAGCAACCATTTTTTTGGAGACATAGCCACGAGTGATTCTGGAAGGATGTAGATGTCGTTTTTACATGCACCTCTTAGTAGGATTGCCCCCGTGATCTTGTCCTTCACAAAAAAAATGAGAAGGGTGAAACTTAACAAAAACATTAAGATGATGGACAAAAATGAATTTTTTGCGAAGATGTGGAACACAAAGAGTATCATGCAAAATAAAGGTTCGGTTAGGAGAGTGTAAGACCAATGAACCAATGTGTGAGATAGCCAAAACTGAACCATCACCAAGAACAACTTCATTAGTGCCGTCATATTCAGAATGAATAGATAAATTTGCAAGATCACTAGTGATATTATGGGAGGCTACCGAATCAATGAGCCATTTTTTTTCTTTCGTCAGGAAAATTGCAGCACATTTGACAATTGCATCACTGGACTGCAATTGAGGGCACGACTTGGCCTTGTGTCCAAACTGATCACAGAATTGGCATTTAGGCTAATAACGCCTATTTGAGTTGTTGGGCTTACTAGACCCGTTGTGAAAACGACGTCCATCGCGAGACCCATTTTGCATGTGACCTGGGTTTTGGCCTTGGGTTCGTTGAGGCCCATTAGACTTATAAAAGCCTTTTGATGAAGCACCCCCTGCGAATCAAACTTCATCTTGTTCGTGTAGTTGGCAGCAATGACAAGCTACTGGGTTGCAGCTTCCAGATGTCATAGATAGCTCTCGTGCCCCACCAAGAGATCATGCAGCTCTTCAAACACCAATGGAGTCTCCCTTGTTCGGATTGGCATTGCTATCTCCTGAAACTCAGGCCTTAACCCATTCAAGACATAAAAGGGTGAGATAATCGTCCAAAATCGAGTGATCTATGATGGTGATTTCATCAGCTAGGGCCTTCACAGAGTGTAAATAGTTTGTAATCGACCGATTCCCACATTGAATCAAGGTAAGTTCCTCCTTGAGTTGCATAGCCCTAGTTCTTGACCGGCTAGCATACATTGTGGTGAGTTTCTTCCAAACCTCATGAGAGGTTTTGGCAGTAGAAATGAGGGGAGTAATAGTGGGAGATGTTGAGGCTAAAATTGCACTGAGAATTAGCTTATCTTGCCGAACCCTATGAGTTTTGTTTAAAGAGGCAGTGGAGCTGTTTGCAGGGGAGGGACAAAGGGAGGTGCCATTGACGTAGTCAAGTAGATTGTAGCCGATGAGAAGGGCTTCGAATTGAGCACGCTATTGAGGAAAAGTGGAAGGTGTTAATTTTTCATTGATTTGTGCAGTGATATTAAGGGCAATTAGAGGTGTGTCGGTGGATGAGAAAGGTTGAGAATTGGGATTAACGGGTGGGGTTTGATCTGTAGAGGAAGACATTGTGGAGATTGGGATCGGTTGCTCGTGAGAAAGTGGCTCTCCTGATACCATATAAGATATTAACACTACACTGTTTCAATGGAAATTTTCACACACTTCTCATTGATGTAAAAACAGAGTTATATAAACGGCTTTACAATTCTATTTTAAGAAATACACAACGGTTAAGGCTACAAATATTCACTGCATGATTTCAAGGATGACAACAATGTTTACAACATGATTTCAGACTATGAATCTTTTGTATTGACTTGTCCATGATTTGCGCAATCTTCCTTGATAAATTTCACTATTTTTCAAAGCGATTGTATGGCGCTTGCGCATTCTGCGATTGTATATAACATTACTCTTTTTTAATATTATTATTATTTTGATATTTAAAAAAATTAAATTATTTATTATATTTTGTGAGAGTGTAGAAACATTATAATGATTAGATGAGATGAGTTCAGAGGCTCTCTTAATCCAAAAAACCCATAAAAAAATAGAATTTAATTACTACCATCCAAAGAAGAAAGTACCGCGCGAGTTTTTCGTTCTAAATAACAAAATTGGCTTTTAATATAATCACACTTTAAACATAAGAAAGATCTCTTTCATGACTCAAAACATCAAATATTAAGTCCTAGCTACCAAGAGTGGGGACTCTTTAATAGTATATCCTCCTTCCATATTGTTGGTACCCATCAACTTAATTAGCATCATCACTACCATAATCGAAAAATGTCAAAATATAGTTATCAATAATCATCATCATATTATTACGAGAAGTGTTACAGTCACAAATAGATCTCGTAAAAGTAAACTCACAAACTGATATGATTTTATATGTTACACTATATCTATTTTACAATAAAAATAAATTTAGAATATAATGTATTACATCAACTTACGTCAATTTGTAAATTTATTTTTATAAGATTATTTATTTTCTCTATTATTATTAGCATGCTTCAATTCATTTCCGAGAAAAAGGGGGCTTTAATTACAAATCAGAGGGCTGATCAACTTTTATTAATGTGTCAATTTCTCTCCTTTATCTCTTGAATGTGCATTGGACAACAGGTGTGAAATCTAACCATAATTTTCAATAAATCCGGCAACACTTTCGTAAGGTGAACAGATCATGAATAATACATTAATGAGGTGGGGCAAAGTTCATTGCTATTTTCTTGGGAACTCCATTTTTTTTTTAATTTTTTCTTTTGCATTATCATGGTGGTTGATTTTCTCTGAAGTCACTGTTGTAGTACTAGGGGTGGTCGAGGAGTGGTTCATATGAATATGGACATCATGAAAAGTATAGTGTACAGATGGGTCCTTTGGCAGTGGGATTTGTAGTTGTATTAGGGGAGTTGAATTGCTGGTAGGGCCTGACTCTTATCTTTATGGGCAACAATATCATGCGAACGGAAAGCTTATTCGAGCTACCTGAAATGAAATGTGTCATTTATGTTATAAGGAGAATATGAAGAGGTAGTAGTGTGAAATGAAGAAAAAGAATTTGGGTGCCATTTTACATGATTTATCACCAGTTTGTGATTATTGGGTTGAGGAACTGAGTTTGAAAGTTCGATTAGGTTTGGATGCTAAGTTGAGATGAGATAAAGTTGAATGTTAAATAAAATATTATTAGAATATTATTTTTATAATATTATTATTATTTTAGGATTTGAAAAGTTAAATTATTTATTATATTTTGTGTGAAAAGTTAAAAAAATTATAATGATAATATGAGTTGAGTTGAGATGAGTTGATGGATTTTTTAATTCAAACTTTGGAGGTTTGGATAGTGGGTTGAGTTAAGATGGGATGATATAAGAGTTGAAAATTGAATAAAATATTATTAAAATATAATTTTTTTAATATTATTCTTATTTTGAAATTTAAAAAAGTGGAATTATTTATTATATTTTATTAGAAAGTTTGAGAAAGATTTAATGATTAGATGAGATGAGATGAGATGAGATGAAATGAAATGAATTAAGATCAACTCATTATCCAAACAAGGCGGACCAGTGCTAAGCATATCTACTTTATTATAAAAAGTGGCTATCTAATTGCTACAATGATTTTTTCTTATTTTTTTGTTAATTTTCATTCTCTTTCCATTAACTTTAATTTTTCTATTAACGTGTAATAGTGAATAAGATGTGAAGCAATTGACCTACAACCCCAAAGGCCACATCGTGCACGCCATGCCCAAGCTGCTACAGGCTAGATTCTTATGTCATCTACCCTTTGGTTGAGCAAGAGGGCCATTTAAATTTTTCACGCACTTCTTTTGTAAGCACTTCTTAGGTGCTGATTATTGTAACCTTTCTATGTTTGCAGGGACATTGGCTGGGTGAAAGGGATGAGGTTGGTGAGGGAAGCTAGTGATGCCATTGGCGTGGGCTGGCTGCGACGGCGTTGGGTTCTGCAGGGGTGAACCTGTGAGAGAGAGAGAGAGAGAGAGTTGTGGGGAGATGGAAGAGGACGAGGTGGGGTGGGGGTGCCAAGGCAAGGTGTAGCGGCAGCGGCAGCGGCAGCGGATGGCATGCAGGGTTTTCTATAGGAAGAAGAAGAAAAGGGAAAGAGACGCTGGGGGGGTGGGGGGAGGGGTGCGACGGAGGAGGTGGGAGATGAAATAAGATAGGGTTTTCACCCTTCAGCGAAAACAACATTGTTTAAGAGGGGCTGGGCTCACTTACCACGGGCTGGGCTTGTTCTTCATTGCCTTTGACCCAAAACAAATCACAGCACAAAAAAACTCTATCCTAACCTACTACACAAAAGGCCCAAATCTAAAAAGCGATTAATAAACAATAAAATAAAATTAACAAAAAAAATAATAATAAATTAATTAAAACACTAATTTTTGGGATCTCACATTTTGCATCGTTTGTCAAATTGTCTTCAAATTTAATTTACCTCTTGAGTCCAATAAATGTCACTTGTGTGTGATTCATGTCAACAAGCAAAAAGTCATTATTCTTTTACTTTATTCCTTTCTACTTGCTATCTTTATTCAAGTGCTTTTTTATTAATTTTTTCAGGAGTAGGTCGAGCAGCATTTACAGGAAACCATTAATAGATTCTTTCAAACAATTACACTAGGGTTGTCCATCTACCAGAGGTACATGATAGAATTTTGGCTTCATGATCGAATAGAAGAGAGTTTAATGTTAATCTGGATGACATGTTTTTAATTTATGAGTGGTTGAGTTTCCTTTCTTGAGCCAATGTTTGTGAATATATTGTAATCTGGATGTCTTTAAAATGATGGGTGCATTTGGTAGTACCAAACTTTTTTTTAGCCTTTTAAGAGATCTTTCCTAGGGCATAAACTTTTGATGAGTAAAAATGAGTTCAAAACTTCATTTTGTGAATATATGGTAGTTTTCTATAAAGCTTGACATAACATTTCATGTCTAACAGAGAAATATATAAACTATGGAAATATCTCTAACTCACACAATTAAATAAAAACCATTCAAAACCAGAAATAAGAAAAATATACAGCTTTACGTTGCATCTCCCCCACCCCCCCTCCTTTTTCTAAAAACAAGAAAAAATATTTGGAAATCCCATCTAATAAATCATTGATCAATAAATAGCATTTCGAAATTTAATTCATAATTGAATACACTTTTTATTTGTTATAAGTGACGATTATTTAACAAAAGTTATTGTGATAACGTGATTATTGAGTTATCTATTCTTCTGAAGTTAATGTGCTGCATTGCATAATGCACAGAAGTGGCCGGCAATAAACTTATATAAAATTAACATATTTGGAGAATATTGCAACATAGATTTCACAAAGAGGATATGTGATTCAACTTCGTACAACCTTGACCAACTCAAGCAACAACGTCACAAAAAATTGAATCTACTCTCAATTAATCCCATAGAAGATTGAATGATAAAATCTTTTGTTTTCTTTTGATTAAAAGATTTGAACAAATCTTTTTTTTTTTTTATAATTTATCAAAACATGTAATTATTAAACTTCACTAACTTATCATTATCCAAAAAATTTCTTAAAATTTACTCTTTAAATTATGCATTAATTAGTTTTTTTTTCTTGTAAAAAATCATATTTGTTTTATAAAAAATCTTGTCTTACCCAACTAGACGAACGTACTTTGTACGTTACTCTGTCCTAATATATATATATATATATATATATATAATTGTATAAATCATTTGTCCTCTTATTAGCTAGTTTTTAAATATATTCCCATTAATTCATTTTTTGTATGGAGAATTATCATAAAACCTGTAAAGTGATTGGATCAGCCAATCAAGTAAATTAATTTCATAGATCTCAAAATGATGATGGGTAATATTATATATATTCGTGAAATACGTAAGTATTGTATAATTATTTTGAAAAATAATAAAATTTATTATTAAAAAATTAATTTTTTTTATAGATAAATTCCTTATATATTTATTTATTTTTTAAATAATTATATAATACTTATGCATTCACAATTATAACTATTATTTTTCTATTTATAATAACGATTCCTTTCAAATTTTATCAAGCGTACGTTTTTTTGGAATAATAACACTAAGAATTTTTTTTTTTATTTTTTTTTTTTTAAAGTTTAAGGGGTGATGTAATTCCTGATGTCATTCTTGAGTATCTATCAGTCTCGTCACCCCACGAGCAAATGGAGCCAGTAATCGATTGGTCAAAGCAACGGGTCCACACAATTTATTCTCTCTCTTCTGGTTTTTATGTGAACACTTTATTCTATGAGCGGAGAGTAGCACCGCTCAAACAGTTTTGTAAGTTTTTTTATTTATTTATTTTTATATTCATATATTTTTTATATATTTAAATATTTAAAAAAAAAATACATTGAAAATTATTTATTTAATCATTAAATAATAATAAAAAAATTATCTAAGCGGTAAGCGGTATACTTTTTTTTTTTTTTTGAGAATGAAATACTTCTGCATTCATGCATAGATAAAATATTCAAATACATCATAAACCCAACAAGGTGCTTAAGACAAACAAAAGAAACAACAATTAAGGAAGGACACGCCCAGCATCCACTTCAAGTCTGCTACGAAGAAAATCTGGAGGATCATTCCACCATTGCAGTGTATCATCCACAAACTTTGCTTGACGAGCCAGAATATGTGCAGCCTCATTACCATGTCTTCCCACATGCAGAACTTCAAAAGATTCAAAAGTGGACAGAATCTTCTTCACCTCATGAATTAAAATACTGCACCTATCCAAAATCTCCCCCCTAGAGCATATAGCTTCCATCACAGCAAAAGAATCCCCTTCTAAAATCAGATGAGAAATACCCAAGTGAGAGGTTAATTGCAAACCCCTAAGTGCAGCAAGAGCTTCTATGTCTTCTACCTCATGAATACCCAACTCCCTTCTAGACATTGCCATAACCAAGCATCCCTTATCATCCCGCAAAACAGCACCCACCCCAGAACAATTCAAGGCCTAAAAAATGGCTCCATCTACATTCAGTTTGAAAAACCCACAAGGTGGAGGTAACCAACACAAAGTTGAAGACTGATGATGAACACTCACATGCTTACGAAGTAACTGAAAGTTCTCAACATAATCAAGACAATTTCTCACCACATCACACACATCAAGAGTGCTGGTTTGCTGGAAAGCGGTATACTTAAAGAAGCAAAATAGCTTTCTCTTATTCTATTATGAAGAGAGATCTTTTATGATTTTAGTCTATTATTCTAATTAATTAAAAAGAATGAAATATATTATTGAGAACTTTAGATGCATAAGATTTCCGGATAATATAAAAATTATAATTCTATATTTGTCTATTTTTAAGTTGAAAATAGAAATAAAATGGGTAGGATTTCATTTCCTATTACCATTGTATAATTGTATACGCTCACTATCTTGTGCCGTGCCATATTTGATATCCACGTGTTCCCCTTTTTAATGAAAGAATATTTCTAAATAATTATGTCCGATTTAAGACATAATTATATATAATATTATTCTAATTTTCTACTAGTTGAGATAGGATGTTCTTATTAAAATTACAAAAAATACTTTAATCAGTTGTCAACTATTACGTTTGGTTATATAAATAAAATGAGATAAAAATTAAAAGTTAAATAAAATATTATTATAATATAATTTTTTAATATAATTTTATTTAAAAATTAAATTATTTATTGAATCTTGTGTTTGATGGTTTGGTTTGTATAACAGGCCTTATTTATCAAATCTTTTTTGATCTCATTTGTATTTAAAATTCATCTCAATTCATTTCATTATTACAACGTTATTAAATTTTTATATAAAATATAATAAATAATTTAATTTTTTTAAATCTTAAAATAATTTTTTTAAATTTTTATATAAAATATAATAAATAATTTAATTTTTATTTTATTATTTATAAATCTTCTCAATTTATCTAAACTTTTCTACGAATCCAAATCACTTTAAGATGAATGAGAGATTCAAAGACCACATGCAACTTTATGGGCAAGCCGATGGAACGAGCCCAGTTATATCAGGAAAAAAGAAAAGAAAAGAAAATACTGAAAAATAATTGAAAGAATATAGGAAAAAGATTAATAGCATTATACAGAGAGAGTATTTCTTTCAATGGTGAGACCCCAGGATTGAGAGGGACAGATCACCCTTGTGAATAATAAATATGGTAATCAAATGCCTTAATTTATTGTTGGCATTTCATTATCTTCCCTCTCTGTTCTCTACAAAATCGTTCTTTCTAGAACCCAAAGCTTTGTTCCAAACTGGATATTTCTGTTATTTCTGTCTCTCAGTTCCTCCGTGTTTTTTTTGGCTCTGCTTCTTTTTCCCGGCAAAGTTTATTCCTCTCTCCATTTTCCATCACAGAATCCTTACGATTCCGTCGCTATAAATCTGCCGTACGACGACCAATCTTTCTCCCAGAAAACGCCGGTTTCTGTCAACGGAAACTAGCTCTTCGTCTCCCCCATTCTTTTTTCTCAATTTCCAACGCTTCCTCTGGTTTTCTTATCCTTAAAAGAATTCTCAAGTTCTGACACTTCTGTGTAATTCCTCGAGTTTTGCTTTCTGGGTTTGATTTAACTGGAGGTGTTGCGTTGAATAGTCGTGACCTTTTACCATCAGCCCGTTCCTTAAATTTTTAACAAAGCAGGGTTTGAGTTTTCTTTAAGGTTGGTAAAAAGAAAATTACGGGAACAGAGAGAGTGAGAAAACGATCAGTTTTTTTCTGTCTGAAACAAATCGCTGGAATTTAATTTCTCCGGAGTATGGGCAGTTTGTGGATTTGGGCAACATTGACAACGAAGACTGTCTGTGTAAGATAGAGAGAGACAGAGATATAGTTCCCGTGAATTTTGCTGTCCAAACGTAAAAAATAGAAGTCTTTGTAGACAGTTTCCCATTGTCCCCTCTCTATAGCTCTCTCTCTCTCTCTTCAAAAGCGAACACAAATCCCGACAATTTCTCTCTCCCCCTCTCCTCTCTCTCTCTCTGCCTCTGCTCGGTTTCTCTCTCTATTTTTTGGGTTTCCTCCGTTTGCAGGGTTAGGGGAGAGAAGTTAGAACACCTTCGCTCTCCTTTTGTGCATCCGGTTCTCTCTAATCTGTGTACAAAACCATGATCTGTGAGAAAGTATCAATGCAATCAAACCTTGATTGTTTCCTCCATTGCACAACCCCAGTGGTCGCATCCCAATCTCTTCCCAAGGTTTGTCCAATTCTTTTTTTTTTTTTAGTTAATGATTGTTTTCCTTCGGATTTTCAGTTTTCTCTGAGGATTTGAAGTGATCGCTTTTATTTTCATTTATAATGTTACGTATATTATCATTATTTTTCTTGGTCGCAGACTGAGATTAGAAACCTCAATCGCCTATGGCATCCATGGGAGAGAGAAACAGTTGAATATTTCACCTTAGGAGACCTTTGGAATTGTTATGATGAATGGAGTGCATACGGGGCCGGAGTTCCGATCGTCTTGAACAACGGGGAGACCTTAATTCAGTACTATGTGCCTTATCTCTCTGCAATCCAAATTTTTACAAGCAGTCCATCTGTTAATAGTTTGAGGTATAACCACTAGTATCTTTATTTGCTATCTTTGCTATTTTTTATTTTTTTTATCCCGTAGAGACTGAATTAGCCGAAGATTATCTTTGGCCAAAGCTGCCTTGTTTGATTGAGTATAAGGGAATTTGCAAATGCTGGTTTTGATTAGGTCCAATGCTCTTCAATGACCAGGAAAACTGAAAAACTTGGGAATCCATGTGAATTAGTTGACTAATAGTTTAATTGGTTGTAAAATTCTTCTGGTAGATATATAAAATTGAAATTCTCAAGGACCCATATGGTTTAGCTAAAGTGTATTGATTTGGTCTGTACTGTGCCTTTTCAAATGTTGCTGGGACAATCTTACATGTGAATTGCTGCAATATAGTGTTCACTACACAATTCATTGACCATAATATTTCAGTCTTAGCTACAAGTAGCTGTTTTGGACCAAGTAATGTTAATACTAAGGTTGAATGAGTTTTCCAGGGAAGAGACTGAGTCTGGGGACTTCGAGACAAGGGATTCCTGTAGTGATTCGTGCAGCGATGAGAGTGAGAATGAGAAGTTATGGAGATGGGATGGATGTTCCTCAGAGGATGGAGGGTTTGAGCAAGACAATCTTTGGCATTTGAATGACAGATTGGGCTACCCTTATTTTCAGTACTTTGAGAGATCAACTCCTTATGGTCGAGTTCCTCTAATGGATAAGGTACTTTCCTAGTTCATCCTACCCTTGCTCAAACCTTACATCACCTTTTCATTGTTCTTTACTTTATTTGCATTTTAATTGTTCTCCTTATTGTTTTACGTTATCGGTAATAAGATTGTTTGAGCATACGAATTATGAAAACATATGAAGTCTTTTCATGATGGGCATCTAATAAAGACAACGAAATGGTTTACAGGAATATGAATCAGTATATTCTTTTCTATGGACACTTTCTTAATTAAGACTTCACTACATTGATCCCTCAGCTCATAAATTCCTTCTATCCCTTTATCATATAAAAGGATGTAGATTCCATCGACCACTTATTGGTTCCTTCCTTGCTTTCAGATTAATGGATTAGCTGAAAGATACCCTGGCTTGATGTCTTTAAGGAGTGTGGATCTCTCTCCAGCTAGCTGGATGGCTGTTGCCTGGTATCTCTCTCTCTCTCTCTCTCTCTCTCTCTCTCTCATAATCTTATAATAATATAAGAACAGAATCTTGAAGATGCTGCTGAAGTTTTTGTATTTTACTTCAGACTCTCTTTTAAGTTTCAACACAGTGCAATTCAACTTTTTTTTCATCATTACTACAATCTCTGAGTACCAATAATGATTATTTCCACACAGATTAGCATGCTTGATATTGACAGAAGACATGGTGATAAAACTTCTAATATTTATAATTTTCAGGTACCCAATTTATCATATTCCCATGGGAAGAACCATAAAGGACTTGTCCACATGCTTCCTCACTTACCACACTCTTTCATCCTCATTCCAGGGTACTTACTCTCTATGTCCATCTCAATTTGTGTGAAAACCTGGCATTTTGTTTATGAACTTCCTTTTTTGGAAGTGTTGTTTTAATAAACTTTCGTTTTTTGCCTTTATTATTTACTTTTTTGAAAGCTACAAACGAACGAATATATGCTATGTAGATATGGACCTTGAAGATGACCTTGGGCATGCCGAAAGGAAGGGAAAGGAAGGTGAGCGCATCTCTCTTCCTCCATTTGGTATGGCCACTTACAAGATGCAAGGAAACGTGTGGGTCTCTGGCAATTGTGGACAGGACAAGGAGAGACTTGTGTCGCTTTTGAGTGTGGCGGATTCATGGCTAAAGCAATTAAGGGTCCAGCACCATGACTTCAACTACTTTGTGGGGATCAGGCGTGGCTGAAACCACTACTTTATATCATGTTGACCATGAAAACTCCTCTCTTTTGATCTCTGGTTTTGTGCTCTTGCATGGAGTAATACACTTTTGAGTGCAAGGATTGTAGTTGATACTTCTCGTCATTGAGCTTCATCGATGGAAAAGCCCACATAGGGGTCGACCTTATGTGAGATTTCCATCGAATGATTGCTTGAGGATGAGTTCTGACTCTTTGTCCATCTGCTGGTTTAACTTGTTAATAGGCGTTTTGAGTAGAGGGATGAGTGAGTTATCATGGAGATGGCGGAGGACTTCAATATGAACCTTTATGGATTCTGTAATACATGCTTTTGACAGTAATGGAAAACCCCGGGAGATGAGGAAAATGCTAACAGGTTGTGTCATTCCCTTGATATGCTCAGTAGTTCTTAACATCTAAACGGTAGTCTTGAAAACTTTTCCAGTTTGTAATGGTTTGGGTTTTAAATCTTGACTTCAGTCTGCCCTCTGCTTAAAGTAAAAAATTATGATTGCTGTGTTTTGTATGTAAATGATGGAGACCATTAAGACATCATTCCTCTCTTTAAACTGAATGTGGAAGAAACAAAACGCATGAAAAAATAAAATTGCCTGGCTATGCGTCTTGCAGAGGTATCAGTAATTTCACTGGAATCCTTTCCCTCAACCAGTTTGCGACCTATTTTCAAAGCTTACACACTTCTTTTTGCTCTTAAACATACGAAACCGAGGGCTGACTCTGTGCATGCCTTGGACACACGCTTTCTGGATTGGCCTTCATGATCTGAGCTACAAAATGCAGCTCATTTTAGGTAGATCAAAAAGATTGACCCCCAAGAAACTCAGGAAAATGCTCTTTCATTCTGTTTGGAAAAAGAGAAATTTTAGGGAACTGGAAAATGATGCAGTTGGAAATTGACGTGGTCTCTATATTTATTTTCAAAAAGAAGAAAGAGAGAGATTAAAATTGTTTTATGTTGATTTTTTCACATCATTTAAATAGTAAGATTTGATTTGTAAGATTAAAATTTTAAAATTTATCTTTTAAATAAAATTATACCGCGTGAGAACTTTACTATATGTGTCTTAGAATGTGTAGTTTTTGTATTCTCTCTTTGAAAAATATAGATAAATCTGTAACTTAAATGAAAAATTATTTTTTTAATAATGATAACTACTTTTTTTTCAAAATTCAAAACTGTATATTACATTAAATTTAAAGTGAAATATCTATTTTTCACATGGTTATTCTCTTATTATTAACTAGTTTACTATTTTCTTTTAAACATAGTTATTATTTTATTAATATACACGTGTCATCTAAAACCAAGATAGAAAAAATAATATTTCAAGTCCCACGTGAAAAAGGTGCTAATTAGAGTAAGAAAGACAAATCCACTCAGTAGGCCACTGTCAAGGTTGGCCTCCTAACCTTATCTGTTATTTACCCCACCCAATTTAGCACGTGTCCAAATGGATTGCTTTAATAAATTCAATAAAATCATCGATCACGTGCACCCGCACATGCATCTTGGAATTTATAATAATATAATAATATCATTGACTTTTCTTTGAGTGGAAGAATGCCAAGGAAACAAAGAAAAGCCAGCCAGAATGCTATAATTGGGCTACGCTTGTGAGTATAATAAATTGCTTTTAATTCTCTTTTTTAATTAGACGGTTTATTCATATGAATTTCACATCATTTAATATTATTAGTATAAAATTTCTAAATAATATAAATTTCACGTAGAAGCTCAATATAAAGGATGTGGTATTGTTTTATTTCAATTTCGGTAATTGATATATACACACAACCATTACAAAATTTTATACAATTTCTTTCTTAAAATATTTGTTATTTTTTAAAAATTTTATCACAACAAAATTAAATGATATTAAAATAAATTAATATTTTAGTAGTTGTATTAAAGTTTACCTTGTATGGAAAAATAATAAGTGCTTGGAGTCCTAATTACTAGCAGCAGATCTCAGCTAGCACAGTAATGTTTGACTGCTAAGTTCATCTCAATCTATTTTAAACTAATCAGTAATGAGACTCACTACTATTTTAACTTCTCATAAAAAATTAAAACATATTTTAACCTATTTCATATACTCAAATACATTTTTTTTTTCTTTTTTTGATAACAAGACATCATGACCTTCTCATTAATAAAAGAAATTATAGACATTTATCAAGTCCTTGAGAAACAAAATCTGGAATACAGTCTCACCACATCATTAAACTATCAACATAACAAGCAAACCTAGCAAGTTTATGAGCAACTTCATTACCCAGGCGGTTTACATGTTGGATAGAACAAACTTCAAAAAATGTCATACTTTTCCTAGCTTCACTCAATAGTATGCCATACACAGCATCTGAAGCCTCTGTAGCTTGCAATTCATTCACCACGAGTAAGAAATCACTCTCTACCATAAGTCTAGGAATCCCCATTGTTGCACACAGTTGTAGGCCTCAGAATATAGCAAGTAATTCTATCAACTCAGTGTCATCAACTGCTGGTTCCAATATACTAGCTTCCATGAGGATATCCCCCCCTCTCATCTCGAAGTACCACCCCAACCCCTGCCGATGAGGATCCCTAAACATAGCACTATCTACATTTAACTTTAATACTCCTGCTGGAGGTGAGTTCCATTGAAAATGTTCCTGAGCTTTAAAGATAGGTTGGTCCTTGTACACTGAAAAACTCCTCTATAGTGACAAAGCATGCTCAATTACCTGTCTCGGGTCCAAAGTTTCTTTGTCATGAACCATCTTGTTCCTTTTGTACCAAATGCCCTAGGCCACTGAGAGAAAAGCTGCTAACTCCTCTAAATTACCTCCACTTCTTAGCTATAATGCAGTCTTCATCATAGATTGTCGTGGATCCAGGTTCCCCATCATGGGCATAAACTCACTCCAGCACTTCTTAATAAATTGACAATGTAGAATAGCATGTGGGATGTCTTCCAATATCCTTTTACAGAAACAACACACCCCCTCTGTCAGTATATTCTTCTTACTCAGGTTTGGTTGAGTTGGCAGGCTTTCCTTACATAATCTCCATGCAAAGACTTTAATCTTATTTGGTACTCTCATCTTCCATATGACCTTCCATAGATCTTGCTGTTGTTTTGTATCAGAACACTCCCCAACAGAATCCTCAAACTACTCCTGATCAATCTATACATACTCCTTATAGTGAATCTACCACTCCTTTCACAGTGCCATATCCAAGAATGGTTACAGGGAAAATCGCAATCTTCAAGACTTCTACTGCAATATTTGGATTGAATAGAGCTCGAATCCTATCCACTTTCCACCCCTTTGTATCTTCATTAATCAAGGTATCAACTATCTCTTCACATTTTTATGCACTACTCCCAAACAACTCAACACATAGAGCTTTATGTCTCGAGGTCCAACAATCCTTCCAAATCTTTGCCTTCTTCTCATCCCCAATCCTCCATCTACACCCGTGAATTAACCATTTCTTGGCCTCCCACAAACCTGTCCAAGCATAAGAAGGATTGTAGCCTAGGCTTGCCTCCAGGAACTGATTTTGAGGGAAATATCGAGCCTTACAAATTTTATGGAGTAGAGAAGTCTCCCTTTGTAGGATCCTCCACCCTCGCTTTGCAAGCAAGGCAAGATTGGAACTTCTTAAGTCTTTGAAACCAAGCCCCCCTTTATATTTTGGCTCACACATACTCTCCCAACTTAGCCAATGGATCTTCCTTTCATTCTTTCTCTAACCCTACCAAAACCTAGCCATCATGGCCTTCATTTATGAACATAAACCCTTTGGCAATAGGAAACAACTCATTGATGTTGGTATAGAAAGTGCTACTGCTTTGATTAGCACTTCCCTACCCCCCCTGAGGCAAAAGTTGCTTCCAACTTTGAAGCTTATTCCACACTTTGGTTTTAATCTCAGCAAAGGCCTGAGTTTTTGATCTTCCAACCATTGGTGGCAGCCCAGATATCTTTCATATTGCTATACTCTCTCAACTCCCCACTTTTGGAGAATCTGACCCTGCACCTCTGAACTCACATTCGAACTAAAAACCATAGCTATTTTGCTCATATTAACTTTCTGCATAGAAGCCTGCTCATAATTACTGAGTAAATTCTGAAGCTTGTCACTAGTAGGTATATCTGCTCTACAAAACTCAACACTATCATCAGCAAACAACATATGGTTAACTCGTGGGGCCCCTCTACAAATTCTGATCCCAGGTACAATGTTTTCCACCTGAGTAGCTCTTAACAAGCAGATTAAACCCTCAGTTCATAGGAGAAATAGACAAGGGTATAATGGATCCCCTTACCTAGTCCCCTTGCTCGGAACTATTGGACCAACATGCTCACCATTTACTAATACTAAAAATGAGACAATAGACACACAAACCATGATCATCTCTATCAATTTCTCAGCTAAACCCATTGATCTCATCACCTCTCTTAGAAAAGACCACTCAATCCGATCATATGCTTTACTCAGGCCTAACTTGATGGACATATAACCCTTCTTCCCCCTTCTTCTGTTTTAAATAGTGAATTAACCCATAGGCAACCATAATGTTATCACTAATCAATCAACTAGGGATAAAGGCACTCTGTGTATCAGAGATAATCTTAGGAAGGATCCTCTTCAAACTATTTGCAAGAACCTTTGACACCAGTTTATATAGGACATTACAGAGACTAATCGGTCTGTAGTCTACCATGCAAGCAGGGTCTTTCTTTTTTGGAACCAAAGTGATAAATGTGTGATTCAACTCAGTTGGAACTTCATGGTATTTTTCACCGAATTAGTTGTCCTTATATTGCCCAACAAAATGGGCTTACTGAGTGTAAGCATCGCCATATTGTGGAAATGGGTCTCTCCATGCTTGCTCATTCTCATTTACCACAATCATTTTGGGTTGAATCATTCCTTACTGTTGTTTACATAATTAACAGCCTTCCTACTCCAGTTCTTAGTAACTCAAATCCCCATTATGAACTCTTTCACAAACAACCAGATTATTCATCATTACGAACATTTGGTTGCTTATGTTTTCCACTCCTTTGTCCCTATAATTCTCACAAATTAATGTACCGCAGCAAACAATGTATTTTTGTTGGTTTTGGCTATCATCATAAAGGCTATCGTTGCCTTGATCCCGTCTCTAACAAAGTTCTTGTCACTCGACATGTTGTATTTGCTGAAACTGTGTTTCCAGGTATTTCCACTTCTCAAAGTACCACCTCATCTCCTCCTACAAATGTAGCTCATGTGCCTGTTCTTCTTACCGCTGAAGCTATTCCCACTGAGGCTACCACTACCATTTCCAATTCAAGTATTTCTTCATCTCTTGAGAGTATAAATTCTGATTTTCATGACCAATCTCCAACCTCTCTTCCTGCAGCTTCCATAGTTCTGTTTCTGACCTCCCACTAGTCTCACCACCTCCTTAACCTCATCGTCATCCAATGATAACACGGTCCCATACAGGTTCTCTTTGTCCTAAAGAATTTCCCGATTATCAAATATTTTATTCTACAAAGCATCCACTTCGTTCTTAGAGCAGTGTAATTCAACCAACTGAACCTACTTGCTATTCACAAGCTTCCACCTCCTCTGAATGGCAAGCTACTATGGGTCAAGAGTTTGATGCTCTTGTCTCAAATGGTACTTGGACACTATGTCCTAAACCTACTGACCACAACATTGAATGCAATAAGTGGGTCTATAAAATTAAACGTAAGCTAAATGGTTCTATCGAGCGCTTCAAAGCAAGGCTGGTTGCCAAGGGGTATGATCAACAATGTGGAGTTGATTTTACTGAAACGTTTAGCCCAGTAGTCAAATCTTCCACCATTCGACTGATCCTTGCTTTGGCAGTAAACTTTGACTGGTGCATTCGACAGTTAGATGTCTCAAATGCATTTTTACATGGATATTTAGATGATGTTGTTTACATGGAACAACCCTCGTGGCTTTGTTGATCCTCAATATCCTCAGCATGTGTGTCGTCTGCACAAGGCTCTTTATGGCTTGAAGCAGGCACCACGTGCATGGTATTATAGACTCTCTCAAGTTCTCATGGAACTCGGTTTCTCTACATCTGCAATGAACTCTTTCTTATTTATATTATCCTAAAATCATATTTTGATTTATGTTCTTGTATACGTGGATGATATTCTTATCACATGCAACAACACTTCCACTTTTTTCTTTGTTATCAAACAGCTGCAATTAGGGGTGCAAATGGTTCAGACTAGACTGAACACCCCATAGGGACCGGACTGGACCGGTAGTTATCGGTCCGGTCCGATGGGTCCATTCGGTCCGGCCTATTTTTTTTAAATCAATTAATAAAAACAATTAATTTAAAATGCTAAATTAAATTAAGTCACTTATTAATGTAGATTATGTAACAAAGTCAATAAAAAAAATATTTTATATGGTCAATAATAATAAATTAGATGAAAATTACATTATTAATTTATATAATTACTATATAATTAACTAATTGATATTATATATTAGTTAATTCATAGAATATTAACAAGTGTTAATAACATATTTAAAATTTTATATTGTTAATAGTGATAGGTTAGATGAAGATATATATAAAATATTATTAATTTATAGAATATTAATAAGTATTAATAACATATTTAAAATTTTATATTGTTAATTGTACAATTATTATATAAATAATATATATAAAATATATTTTTATTTTTATTTTTTATTCGGTCGATCCGGTTCGGTCCAAGAAATCTCCACCCCGGAACCAGACCGAAGACCGAAATTCCGTACTTATTGGACCAAAATTGACCATGTATTTTTCGGTCCGGTCCAATCGGTTTCTCTGGTCCGGACCGACCATTTTACACCCCTAGCTGTTGCAATCTTTCGCCATGAAGGATCTTGGTGATCTTAGCTATTTCTTGGGTATGGAAGCGCATCGGATTTCAAATGGTTTAAACCAGCGACAATCTAAATATATTTTGGATCTTTTTTATCGAGCGAGTATGATTGGTGCAAAACCGTATGCTGCTCCTTCGGTTAGTGGAACCAAACTCTCTAGTTTTGAGGGGTCTTCTTTGTCTGAAACTGAAACTATTACATATAGACAGCTTGTTGGTGGCTTACAGTATTGCACACTTACTCGGCCTGATCTCGCATACTCCGTAAATCAATTGTTCCAATTCATGCACTCTCTCACTACTTCACACTGGATTGCACTCAAAAGGGTCCTTCGCTATCTTGAAGGAAGTGTTGATCACGGCTTGTTCTACAGCAAAGGAAAGTCTCAACTCAATATTTACAGTGATTCAGATTGGGCTAGAAATCCTGATAATCGATGCTCAACAACTGGCTATGATGTCTTCTTTGGCTCATGCCTTGTCTCTTGGTTTGCCAGGAAGCAGTCTGTTGTCTCTCGGTCTAGTATTGAGGCAGAATATCAGACTCTATCTTATGCTACAGCTGAAGCATATTGGATACGTATGCTTTTGCAGGAACTTCATCTTTCGTTATCCACTCCACCAACCATATGGTGCGATGATATTGGAGCTCTTTCATTGGTCTCTAATCCGATTTATCATGCTCGCACTAAATACATCGAAATAGACTTCCATTTCATTAGGGAGAAAATGCTGAACAAGGATATTATCATTCGGTTTATCTCTACCATTGATCAAATAGCTGATGTCTCCACCAAAGGCCTTTCTACATCTCGTTTCACAACTCTCCGTGACAAGCTTCTGGTTATTCCTCCTCCCAACAGCTTGCGGGGGGCTGTTGGAGTTAATCCTCATGATTCAGCATGCAAGCCCGAGTCTTTAGCAGATAAAGATTTTCCACAATAGAAGTCTGATATGCATCAATATTTAAATTCAAATTCAAATATTGTATATAGATAACATCAGTTCAAATAGATTTAAATTGTAATTGATAACGTCTTGTAATCTATATATACAAACTATATTACTCTGTTTTGGTATTGAGAACCAAAACAATTCTATACACTTCGTAGTTTATTTCACTCTTTTTTTAAAAAAATGTTTTAAAAAATCTTTTGGGATGAAAAGTTTGGTCCAAAAAAGCACTTATGCTGTTTAGTCGATCTTTACAATAATATGCTCCAAATATTTTCTACAAAGAGATAGATATATCTTGTGGATATTACACGGAATTTGGTACTTGCATGCAGAAAATACTTGGAGTAGATTATTGACATAATAGTAAAGAATTTGTTTCATTTTCGAGGCATATTCACTTAGAGAGGAGAAGGAATTAAGAGCTATATTTATAGCTGGGAATAATATATGCTTGTGAATTAAATTATACTCCAATCAGTGTAGCATTGTAATGCTTATGAATTACAGCTTTATTCTACAGTACTACACATGGAAATGGTCGGCCTAGCCTGGCCATAAAGAGAAACGTACATCAATAAATCGTTGAAGTATATATATGATGGCCAAACAAAAAGAATCGAGAAGATGATCTGCAAATCTATTTATGTTCGGTTTAGTTGATCGAAATTCAAACCATACATACATATATATATATATTTGTATAAACTAAACCAAATTATTAATATATAGCCTGCATGCATATATATATATATATATATATATATATATAATTATTAATAATTTCTTTGTATGAATACTATCACATGACTGGATAAGCCTCAATGATGGACGGTATAGATGGGATTTTGATAATTTTGTAGCGAGGAAAGCCAGCATCCATCAACAATTGCTTCCATTCAACCTCAGTCCTCTCCTTTCCGCCAGTGGTGTGTGCCATCATAACCAAGTCGAATACCATTCGTGTATCTTGATACAAGTCATCATTTTCTTTCTCAAGAACAATATCTACAATTATAACCTTTCCACTCTTTGGTGGTATTGCTTTCTTGCAATTCTTCAGAATTTTGATGCAATGTTCGTCGCTCCAATCGTGTAGCACACACTGCATGCACCAACAATATTACATATATATAATTAATAAATTATTTTTATGTAGAAGTTATACTACTTACAAGTCGGTGTGTAAACACTTTGTTTATTGCTAGACTTATTACAATTGAAAAAAAAGTTAAAACATCAATATTATTTTAAAAAAGTTTATACATGGAAACCTTATAACGTACCATATGCATACACACCTCTATCTAATTAACATGAGATTTGTCCTTTTTTTTCCTTCTATCTTAATTTTTAAATATGTGTGTATTTAAATAGAAGAGTGAAATTGAGAAATCACATATTAGTTAGATGGAGGTGTGTGGTGTAAGACTTCCTTGTAGCATTTCTCTTCTTTTTATGTTTGCTGATATAATAGGGTTTCATTTTAGTGCAGTGTATGTGTTTTGTGTCAATAAATAAGTTACGAATAGATTTATTTATTTTTTTTTTTCCTTTTGTATAGTAAAAAGAAAATTTTTAATTGCAAGCTTGTTTATTGATACACCAAACACACCACTAATGTATTGTGGAAGCCTTCCAATTCGACAAACATGCATTAAAAAGTAATGATGTTTTGATGTTTGTTTCGATTGTAATGGGGCATAGCAAGTATATATGGTCATGAAAGTATATATGGTCACGATCGATATACCCAGCTTATATATAAGTTAAAAACTTTTCCTTTAGCATCCAAAGAGGAGGGAACAGACAAAAAGACCTCTAAATACATACCTTAATGAAAATTGCATCAGCACTAGGAATGGCCTCAAACATGTTCCCTCCAACATGGGAGACCCCTTGGCGGAGTGGTGCAGCGGCAACAACATGTGGGAGATCAAAGTTAATAGCTTTGATATGTTGATGTGATTTAATGATCTTAGCTATCATTTCTCCCGTCCCACCTCCTACGTCCACCAATGATCCAATGGAATTAAACCCATCTTTGTACTCCGTAAGGACTACCCCCATCATGATCTTGGTCGTACATGTCATGGCATCGTTGAAGATCTTGTTGAATTCAGGATTTTTTGCTGCAAAGTCCCACATCTCACAACCATGTGCTTTCTGAAACGCAATGCCACCTTCTTTGACACATTGGCTCAAGCAATGCCATGGCGACAATTGCCATGGGTTGTTCTCCATTATCACCATTGGCACTAGGCTCAGCTCAGCATCATGCAAAAGCCATCTGGACGTCTCGGTCGATCCGTAGAGTGTGTCGCTGCCGTCTGGCAAATGATGTTCAGTGAAGATCTTTTTGTGGACAAGTGACCTCATTATTCGTGCGAGGTAAGGGATATCAGGAGAAGTAGGAGAATCAATCTCAGAGGCTATTTGGTTCAAAGTAACTGGAACGCCATGAGAGTGTATAATGTCAGCAATGCGAAGCTCCACAGCACATTTCAATGCCATGGAGTCGGCAAAGGCGAATAAGAGTTGCCAAATTGCAGCCTGGCCTTTCTCCAGTATTGGCATAATCTCTTCGTTTCGTTCCATTCTCTTCTCTGATCTCACACACAAATATGAATTAGATGTTAATTGGTATATGTGAAGTGAAAGCGTGAAAGGTTTCTATTTAAAAACAAATACGTTATTGGTTGTTGGATTGTCACGATAATTCTACTTACCATTCAAACAAAAACATTATTTGGAGATTTGAATGGTTCGCCTATATAATTAGATCAGTACTTTAAAAATGGACATATTCTCTTTAGATAATAAAATAATTTGTGTATATATTTAACTAAGATCGATTACGTTGTACGTTGCAATATAAATATATATATATATATATTTTCTTTCAATTAATTTGTTTTGAAGTTTAGCGGCCTGATTCATTAATTAATCTCGTTTACTTCTGTTTGAAATAATTAATCCACATTAATTATATATATACCGCGTAGGCCAGCGCTATCTTATATAATTACCATTGACCAAATAAAGCAAGGTAATGAAGCATAAAAATCAAATACTAACTATGTGATCTAAACTGTATTCCGTCATTTTTTACATTTATCTTATTATTTATTTTTTAGTTTCTTTATTGTTAATTAAAATAAAAAAAAAGAATTTGCCTCTCGGATTTTTGTTTATAGAGATTGAGTCATCTGTTTCTATAAAGGATGATGTTGAATTTTTGTTGAGACAAATAGTATTGTCTCTTGGACGTTTATTTATAGAGCTATAACAATAATAGTGAAGACCAGACCAATTACAAAAAAAAATAGTGTATTGATGAAATTTCAAATATATTATTTTAATTTATGATGTCATATTTGATATCTTCGAATATATTTAGTCATGAATATAAATTTACCTAATAAATAAATGATGATAGTTTAAATAATAAAAAAAAAAAGAGCCCGCGTGAAAGGCTAGCCCCGCTGCAAACCTTGACTTGCTGCCATGATGAACATGGGGAGGTAAGATTAGGCAAGCGGCTTCCCTAGAACCTTGAGCGGCGGTGTTAATGACATATAAGTTTGAGGTGAGAACCTCCTAAATTTGTAAGAAAAATTATATTTATCATTCTTATATTATATATTACACATAATTTTTTTTATTAAATATATAATGTATAAATGATGAATAGAAAAAATCTTTTAATTTAATAAGATCAATAAAATAAAATAAAAAATAAAAAATAAAATATAACGTGTGATGTAGGATATTGAACATATCCCACGCCCTCAAATGGCGGTGAAAATGACAAGAAATCAACGTAATTATGAATTAATTCATGGGTACTCATCTAACCAGTTGCATTATTTCAAAATAATATAATATTATGAGACCCTAATTGTCAGTTATTTTTTTAATTTTCTAATAAATTTTATTGATCACATCCAGAAGGTATGACACATCCATGATCCATTGCTTTTGGTAAATGGAGACATTTCTTCAATTTGAGCTTTTATTAATTAGTACACATGATAATGCACAATTCAACACATTAGAATTAAAAATTTCCATTTGATGACATGAAAATAATTGAAATTGATTGAACAAAAAATTATTAGATATTATGGTGAAAACTTTTAAATATGGCTTAATTAATTGAATGCAAATCCTAATTAAATATAGGGATTAATTAAAAGAAAATCTTATACATATTTTAAGCGATGATTACTGATAATTAATAATTAATGTATGTCTCCTTCATGCCTTGAGACACATCTTAACAAAATACAAATTAAATCTCTGCATCATACCATTGCTTTTTTTTTTTTTATCTTTCGTTTATGAGCTTTTTTTATCCTTCATGCCTTGTTTGTTTTTCAAAAACATCTTATCTCATCTCATCTCATCTCACCTCATCATTACAACTTTTCCAAATTCCCACACAAAATAAAATAAACAATTCAACTTTTTCAAATCCCAAAACAATAATAATATTAAAAAATTATATTCTAACAATATTTTATTCAACTTTTTAACTTTAATCTCAACTCATCTCATATCATCTCATCTCATCTCTGAAAACAAACGAGCCCGCAAGAATTTGTAATGGAAAACCAATTTACGAGGAAAGGTTGTCATGATCTGGACAACCGTTTCTTGGACTAGTGTGCAAAATCTGAAAATGATTCTATTTAATTAATTATCTGAAAACTGTTTATGAATTCTAGAGAAGCAATTAATGATAAACTTATTTGTGATTTCTACAAGAAAAACTCTTGTTTTTATGTCAGTTATTTGTTATAAAAATGATCATTTCTTATAAAAATAAATCTATTGATCTTGTCACAAATTATCATTTTCGTGGCAAATAATTTGTCATAAATATTTATTTATTTTTTGTTATATATATATATATTTATATAACTTGTGTGAGTCTTATTTTATGGAAAAGGTTGAGAGACCATTGTAAAACAAGAAAAAATAGCACATGCAAGATGTTTAAATATGGCAAGAGTAATTTACTTATGATTCATGTTTTTGTTTTCTTGAGCTCTAGGACGGAGAGAGAAAAACATATAAAATAGATCTCATAATATTTATTGAGCATTTAATTGTATTCGAGAAATTCTATTGAGCAGTATTTATAAATGTTGTGAGACCCAGTACGTACTTTATTTATCTAACTTTCTCTCGCTAATAAGCCTAAAGTTTGTATTAAAACTCTAGGAGATCATCTAAATCATATTTTTGGTAGCATTCGTCTAAGACAGACAAATTACAATGAAAGGCAGTACTGATCGATATATACATATATATATATATATATATATATATATATGTATACATATATATATATATAGCAAACATTAATAGCTAGGCATGGCATGATTATTTTAGAGAAATAACAAATTCATATGGAATGTGTCTCCCCACTGAAATGCAGATGATATATATGATATTACTGCACACAGTACTACTGATCTACTACACGTGGAAACATCCTATTACTCATGATGTAAGAAATTATAAATAAACAAGACCGAAATAACAATATTTAGTACCTCGTATTGTAAACAAGATCTAAATTCTAAGGAATTGGTCTGCATGTTTGGCGTTCTTGCTTCAAGAAATATTATTTTCCGACGGTGGAGCTCATTATTGTAACCTTATTTGAAAAATATATAGTAAATGATTACGTACGTTGTTTGTAAATTTTTAAACAAGTTATTATTAGTGTATTTTTGTGTATATATATATATATATTTAAATATTTAAAGATTGATGTTTAAAAAATGATTAAAAAAAATATATATATAATTATATGACTAGAGAGTACACTCAACGATACATGCATATGCCGGAAGGAAGAGATAATATTACCTCTTCTTTTATTTATCTTAATTAGCTAGATTTGGCGTGCTACATTAATTAAGAGCTAGCGTTTCTAGTAGTAGTAGTTTGACATAATCCTCATGACTTGGTCGGCCCTAAATGCAATCCACCATAATAAGAAGACACTTTTCACACGTTTGTACATGATCAAAGATGAATATGACTCTTCATAAAATATATTTCTTGCACAACAAGTTTTTGTGAATGTCAATATCAGTGAAATAATCATCGTTCTTTATAATCGTATTCGTAATAATTCTAAAGAGCATGCTACATATATACAAATTCTGAGCGTTCAAGTTCGAGCTAAATTTCTCTCTAGATATAATTTTTTGGAAGTGAGACATGCCTCTTGTTTAATTAGTTCGATTATAAGAAGAACTAGACCCATATGATCAATTCCTTGAAAGAATGGGAAAATATTAGAGAAATCAATCAAAGTAAATATATATATATATATATATATATATATATCAAGATGTATATTTTTTTTATATAATGTAAATGCCTTGTTTACCTTCTTGTGGAGTAATATACATATAATTCACTCAAATTTAATAATAGCCATCTACTTGAATTAAGGCTTAACCCAATAGATAAAATGGGTCCTGGCCGATACATCGCATTGGCATTCCTTGGGTACTCATGCATGGGTCTTGTTGACGAGAGCAACATATGTCACATCATGCGCAATATTAAGATATAGTGAGTGCATGCATGTCGAACTAAGCGTACAAATCAATGTGAATTCCGGAACTAAGCACACGATTTCAACAAGTGATTTCCTGCCCAAATCTCGACTTGTGCGTTCCTGCTTCTGTTCTTAGAACTTGACCTATCATATCTCCTGCCTAGATCGTCAACATTAGGATAGAACTCGAACCCGAGAACTTGCCAAAATCTCTTTTGCATACCTCCTAAGTAAGGATTAAATCTCGGATGTCATCGTATTTTAATTTCATTTTACGAGCAGAATTACTTACAACCATTCTAATGGCTTCCCAACTATTTGACAATGATGCCAACAAAATCAACGGTAATCTCATCATCAAACTCAATATTGACCGATGACAATTGATTAGTGATAATATTAAATTTATTCAAATGTTGGGCAACAGATGTACCTTCTGCCATTCTCAGATTGAATAGTTTTTTCTTTAGATGCATCTTGTTATTTGCTGACGATTTTTCATACATACCTGACAAATTCTCCATGAGATCCGATGTGGTTTTCTTCTTAATAACGTTGTGTGCCACTAATCTAGATAGGGTGATCAATCTTATAATCTCCAAGACTTGTTGATCTAACAGGTTCCACTCAGCATCGTCCATGTTGTTCGAATTTAAGATGGAGCCTCTTTTCTAGAGATAATCCTTGATCTGCAACCTCTAGTATCCAAAGTCTGTCTTATAGAGATATTAATCTTAAATACTTTCAGCAAGATAGAGATGACATTCCTTAAATGAAATCTATTCCTCGAATTGGGGAATAAGAAAATTTTCTAGAAATAGTCACAAGAATGATGAATTATGAAATGGCATGCTAAAGTGGAAATGGTTATTAATAAGGAATCTAAATTTGTCGTAATTGCTTTAATAGACTCAATAGCAAACCTAAAATGTTTCAAAAAAGGTACATGGGTACTACCAACTAAGTATTACGAAAAAATAAAAGAAAAATAAAAGAGATATTGCAGCCTTCACTTCTTCTCCAGCCATCGTTCTCTTCCAGCCCCGAACCCCAAACGTGGCTCTAATACCAGTTGTTGTAAAAACACCACACCCACAAACTACGATAACGAGAAGGACAATAAAACGATAAATGTGAAATTACAGGAGTCAATCACACACAACCACATGACACAAGATTTATGTGATTCGACAACGTTCCTATGTCCACGAAGCTGCAAGAAATTTTATTCAGAGGAGATTTACAACACATAGTGAGTTACAAGAGATTCTCTCTACTCACAATCTCAACTCTCTCTCTCTCTCTCTAAGGCTTCTCTCTCTCTCTAAAGAATGCCCAAAACGTCGTTCCTCTCCTCTCTAGCTTCAATCTGTTGCCTTTCAACAAATAAAACATTACATATATATAGCACGGTGCCAAAAACCCTAAGGCATCAACTTTCTAGGTTATTCGCTCAAGTAGAATGTCGAGCACACCTTGAGTGAACTTTTTATCAAACATTCGCTCGAACAGCCTATCAAGTGAGCCTCGATTGAACTCTCTTTCAAACGTTCACTCGAGCCAGCCATCGAGCGCATCTCGAGCGAACTCTTGGGTTCAGTTTCGCTTGAACCCAATGTTGAGCACTACTTTTTTTGGTTGACGTTGTGGCCCCTTTTGGTTGATGTAGAAGGCCCTTTTTGGTTGATATGGCAGCCCCTTCGATATCAAGATTCAAGATTCAACCCAATGAACTTGACAAAGAACTGGTGTCCTAGACCAACACCTTCGGACATCCAATTTGAAGAAAGAAGCTTTCAAAGTAAATTTTTAGTATCAATTGACAAACTATATTGATATGAATCCATGAGAATGAAATTCTTTGAACCCACAATCAATTTGAAAACTCACCCAAGAAAGCTAAAATCAAGCTAATGAAAAATTTAGACCAGTTGAGAAATTCGTTTCAAGAACCTAGATTATATGAAAATCTAGACCCGCTTAAGAACCTGTTTTAAGAACCTAAGTTATAAGGAAGAACGCCACAAAAGTTGTGATTTTCCTTTATTAAGTTTAAAAGTTCATTCAAGGAGATAAACTCAACTCATAATGAATAAATTTATCAAATTTCATAAACTCATAAAATGAGCCTACAAAGAGTATTTAAACCAAAACCTAATTAAACTCTAGCCAAAGTAAATCTCCATCTTTCAAAAATACCCCTTGAGTGAATAGTACCAGGCTACAATAACTCGGCTACAGTAACTTCTTGAAACCCTTGTTCAACAAAATAAAACTTATATGGGCCAAACATCCTCAAACCCAATTATTCTAAACTAATAAAATAAATCATTTAAATGATTTAAACAAATTGAAAGCCTTCAATAACAATAGACCCAAATAATAACTCTAAGTCATGTCTTCCACAGCTTGTATCAAATGGATCAAAACTGGTTATTCTTCTTTAAAACTCATCTTGTGTGTTGGGCTCTTGTTAGTTTCATCCCAAGTGTATTGCATCAATCATTACATTGCTTCCTTGATCTTATAATTGGCCCATCTGGACGTTCTAAAGAATCTTTAAGACTAGGTCTATGTTGGTGTCCATCATATATGAATGGAACAAAGATGGTTTTTCTGAACAAGAAATCCTAAATATATTTCAACACATGACAATAGTAGCTAATAACTATTTGGTCAACCAAGAAATAAGACAACCTAAAGTCATAGACTTACTCACTTTGGGGTTCACAGGAACCTAAGACAATGGTGGGAAAAATATCTTGCTAAAGAAAACTATGTTGTAAAACAAGATGAACAAGAAAACCCAAGATAGAACTAATGTACTCGTATACACCATCATGAAACATTTTCTAGGAAGACCAATTAATATAACCTCAAGAATATGCGACCAGTTAAGTAACCTTAGATGCCCAACCTTGAGTATTTTAGATGGTATAAAGATTTTTTATGTCAAGAGTAATGATAAGAGAAGACTATAAGAAACCTTTCTGCAAAGAAAAATTCATAAATGGCCTCCCCAATTTATTTGCCCATAAAATTAGAGAAGTTTTAAGTAACCAAAAAAAAAAAAATTAGACTATGATAATCTCACGAATGGGGACATCATAAGTATAATAAACAAGGAAGGATTAAAGATGTGTATAGACATGAAAATTAATAATCAAATTAACAAAAAAAAAAAAAAAAGCCAAATATAAAATGAGAAAATTCTGTGAACAATATGGATTGCCTTATGTAGCCCCCCATCCAAGAGAAAAAGTAAAGATAAATATTTCAAAAAACTTAAAAGATATTACAAGACCAATTACATAAAGAGAAGAAATTATTAACCAATGAAATTTTAAGAAACAAATATTACAAAAATAACTAGAAAGATAAGAGTAAAGTAAAATGTAGAAAATCAAGTCATTACAAAACAGAAAGAAGAGTTAAAGATAAGATTATCCAATTACAAATGTCTCTTGAAGAAAAAGAAAAACTCTATAAAATCTTAGAGTTAAGAGAAACTTCTGATGGTGAAATTTTAAAAGAAGATACTACTAGCTCTATCGATCTGACGACAACAGAAGTAGAAGAGTCTAATAGTCCAGATATTGAATTAGGATGTTTAGATACATGTTCCAAGATAAAGACTTTCAGCAAGATAAAGACGACATTCCCCAAATGAAATCTATTCCTCGCATTGGGGAATAAGAAAATTTTCTAGAAATAGACACAAGAATTAATGAATTATGAAATGGCACGCTAAAGTGGAAATGGTTATTAATAAGGAATCTAAATTTGACGTAATTGCTTTAATAGACTCAGTAGCATACCTAAATTGTTTCAAAAAAGGAACATGCATGAAAGAAAAATTAACATCAACTAATGGAAGAAAAATGAAGATAGATTATAAATTATTAAATGCATATATTTGAAAAGATGAACATGGTTCAAGTTATCATTTGTTTTAATAAAAAAATATGCAATAAAACAAAGTTATTCTAGGAAATCCTTTTATGCCTGCTTTATCCATTCATAATAGACAACAATGGCATACACTAAAAGAAGTATCCATCTCAAGAAAAATCAATCTCATAAAAAACAAGACGAAATACTTAAAATATTTAAAGGAAGAGATTAAATACAAAAGAATTGAATAACAACTAACTAATAAAATGTTTTAACAAAAGAATGAAATATTTCAAGAAAAAAATCAAGGAGGAATTCTTTTCAGACTAGGGCTGTACAAAAGCCGACCCAACTGACTGCCACCGACTCCAACTGGCCGCTGGAGCACGGAACCAGCAGAGAACCGGTCGGCCAGAGGTACGATTTCTTCAAAACCGAAGTAGGTCGGTTCGGCAACGGTTTGACCTTGTGCTAAACCAATGAACCGGCCGATCCCATACTTCTATATTTTTTTAAATTATACCTATCTAAAATGATGTTGTTTCACTTAAATGAGTGAAACGATGTCGTTTAGAGTTTATAGTTAAAAAAAAACTAAACGAAACGGCGAAGCGAAATAGCGTCGTTTCATCCTAGGGTTTAAACATCCCCGGGCACTTCCCTCTTCTTCTTCTCGACTTCACTTCGCAGCCTCCACTCTCCAGCCCTCCACCTCCAGCTTTCCCTCTCTAGCCTCCACCTCCACTGCTCCACACAGTTCAAAACTTCTAATTTCCCAATTCCATCCTCTGGCAAACGGTGCAACCCCGGTGTTTATAATCCCACTCCAATTTCATTCCCCTCACAAGTCACAACGCACCTCCAGTTTTTGTACTTAGTTGTTTTTAGCAAATGACTTCACAGAGTTATTTTCAGCAAATGAATCCATCAAACCTCGAATGTACTTAGTTGTTTGTGCCATAGAAGTGAGTTTTCTGACATCTCAACATTATTTGCTTATATTCGGACAAACTTAGACATACATGTAATGGATGATTTTGGTGAATGAGTTCTGTTTAAATGATTTTAGCTTGTCTTAGCAAGGAATGTGATAGATCACATTATCTTGATTTTCTTTCTAGCATTCACCGGACAAAGGTAGATTTTTTAGGTATGATTTTCAGTTTTTAACTTTTTTCTCACTTGAAAGTTGAGTCTCTTCACAATTTGCAGTTTATCTTCTCATGCTGACAGAGTCTGCTACAAATCAATAAACCGACTGTGAACCGGCCGACAACTGGTCCTGCCAGTTTTACCCCCTTACACGGTCGGTTTCAACCAGTTTTCTCTCCCAAAATGATGTGATCGGTCAGTTTCAATTTTTGCACAAAACCGAACCGAGATAGTTGGTTTACAGCCCTAGTTCAGACATTCCTAATACTTTTTGGTACAGAAAGAAATATATAGTAAAAATATCATTCATAAAAGATTTTAATGAGAAAAACCTCCATACTAAAGCCCACCCAATTCAAATGAATGAAGAACAATGAAATTCTATAAAACATAAATTCAATAACTCCTAAAAAAGGGAATCATAAGAAAGAGCAAGTCACCCTGGTCATGCTCAGCCTTTTATGTACAAAACAAATGCTGAATTAGAACAAGGTGTACCAAGGCTAGTGATAAATTACATGCCACTAAACAAAGTATTAGAATGGAACTAAACAAAGTATTAAAATGTATTAGACATCCAATTTCAAATAAGAAAGATCTGGTCGATCGGAAAGGACAAGCCATTATATTTTTCAAGTTTGACATGAAAACTGGATTTAGCAAATACGAATCGATGAGAAAGATAAATATTAGGACTCCATTTACAACCATGTTTGGACATTACGAATGAAATGTAATGCTATTTGGATTATAAAAAAAAAAAAGCACGAAGTGAATTTCAAAATATAATGAATGAAACTTTTAGCCCATTCTCACATTTTTAAAAGTAAGTATAGATTATGTCCTCATCTATTCAAAGTCAATAGAGGAACATTGGGAACATCCAAATGCTTCCTTAGAAGTAATAAAAATAAACGAACTAGTTGTTTCAAGTTTCAACAACTAAAATAAATTTTTTTCCAAACAAGATAACATTCTTAGGGTAAAATATTTATGAAAGAATGATCAACCCTATAGATAAAGCTATCTAGTTTTCTGATAAATTCCAAAATCAAATTCTAGAGAAAACCCAACTCCAAAGACTTTTAACGTTTGGTTATGCAGTTCAGATGAGATGAGATGAGATAAGATGTTTTATTGAAAGTTGAATAAAATATTATTATAATATAATTTTTCTTGAAATTTGAAAAAATTGAATTATTTATTATATTTTGTGTGGGAGTTTGTGAAAGTTATAATTATTATATGAGATGAGATGAGATAATTTAGTTTTGTGTAATCAAACCAGCTAGGATTCTTAAATTACATTTTAGAATTCTACCAAGAATTCAAAAAAGGTGCAAACCTTTGTTTGATAGACTCAAAAGTAATCATCCACCGTGGACAAAAGAACATATTTCCTTAGTCCAAGAAATTAAAAAATATGTCAAAACACTACTCTGTCTTGGCATTCCCTCTATAGATTCCTTCAAAAATAATAGAAACGGACGCCTCTGACATAGTTTATGGAGACATCTCCAAACAAAATCTTGAACTTGAATCCCTAGAACAAATTTTTTGATTCCATTCTATCATATGCAATTTTGCTCAAAGTAATTATAGTACTATTATAAAGAAAATTTTATCTGTAGTCTTATTTGTATCAAAGTTTCAGCAAGATCTTTTAAACCAAAAGTTTTTAATAAGAGTAGATTGTAAAAATGCAAAACTTGTCTTGGAAAAAGATGAGGAAAAAGATGAAAAAATATATCATCAAAAGAAGTTTTCGCAAGATGGCAGTCCATTTTAAGTATGTTTTGTTTTGATATAGAATATAAGAACTCAATTCCTGACTTCCTACCTTGTGAATTTTTAAAGGGAGAAAATAAGTGACAAAAAAACCATCTTCCTCACAAAGTAAGACTAAAACTAAAACATCCAAGAAATAAGAGTTTGAAAAACTAGTAGTCATCGCTGGACATGGTATAGAATACCAGCCAAGTCTCCCCAAGTTATTATTCAGTCAAAACAGATATCAAGTCCTCAAGCCAATTGCAAGACCAACCCTTGGACCAATTGGCAGACCCACCTATGAGTTTGCTTTGGCTTTCTCAGCATACGTAAGTTTAAGACCATCCACCCAGAAAAATCCATACCAGGTTGTGGATTTTGAAACTCAATCAAATACTCAAAAAATGCCTTATATCCCGAAGAACCAGTCGTTATACATTCTCAAGCAGTATACAAGTAACCTATTTAGAATAGAACCTGATCAAATTCACATAAAAGATCGAAGAGACTTAGCCAAAGATTTTTATCATCCGAAATGGTATTTTGCCCCACCTCACCCAGTTAAGTCTATCAAGTATTACAAGTCAATTCTTGAACAAACGATCTCGTTTGTATTCGTAACACATCTCAACCCACCTTAACTCATCTCATCTCATCTCATCATTACAACTTTCTCAAATTCCTTCACAAAATATAATAAACAATTCAACTTTTTCAAATTTCAAAACAACTTTCCTAAATTTCCACACAAAATATAATAAATAATTCAACTTTTATTCTACTATTCACAAACTATCTCAACTCATCTCTGAATCCAAACCACTCCTAGTCAGCTGTTTTCAACTCCATCATGGACAAGTTTGACCCCACTAGTCGAAAAATAGCAATATTCCACAAGTTGTACATTTTAAGTATAATTTTCAAAAAATAATGGGGAATTCACCCATCTGTTCTCGAGAAACTATAAAATCATGTAGTTATTATGACTATATGGAAGCATGGTTCAAAGTCCTTCTCTACCAAAATGAGACGTACACTTATTCTTGATTTTTAAATCTCGACAACTTCAAAAGTAAAATTCCAATTTGGTTTCTAAGATGGTGAAGTACTACCTTTGGCCCTGTCATGGAAATCTACTCGGAAGAAACTAGAAGTCATCAGACAGTTTTCTACTATCCTCCAAGTTGATGAACATGATTCTCAATTTCCTAGTTCCCTCATTTTCACAAGTATAAAGTCTTATGAATACTAAAATGAGAATTTGCCAGAGAACAAGATACTTGAATAAGAAAATTCTATGTAAAATGGTGGGATTAGTTCATGTTTCACGAGTTATCATACAAGTTTAGAAAGAATTCTCATCACCAACATACCAGTCCAAGTTCCTTGCAAAAAAAAGGACTCCAAACAGTCATGTCTTCAGCCATGACCCAAGTCAAAACAAAGAAAGACATTGCAGATCTTCTAAAAGAAGCCATGTGACAAATTGAAGGAGCACAAACTAATACATCTACGGTCTCCTCAGCATCATCTTCAGCAAGTTTAGAACAAGAAAATGAGTCATCAATAAAGCTTAGCCAGAGTCACACTCCTAAAACTAAGCTCAATTCATGAGTCAATGAAGTTTTCCAAGAAGCACAACATCCCTATTCTTATATGGGTGAATATTTTCTACGCTGAAGGAAGAAAAGGTAAAAGTAAAAATGTAACAAAAAATCAAGTAATCGACACTATTCATAGAATAGTAAAATCCAACAAAATACTATTTATGAATAGTGTTATCATCTTGTGATCAAATTTGCCTCAAGTTTGTAGAAGATTTCTATACTAGGGATTATTGCTACAAGATAATAAACTCTCAGTGCTACAAGTTAAAAACAAAATAATTTGACAGAAGAAAAGGCAAAGTGACCAATGCAGGAATCTTCATAGCACTACCATGTTAAAGTAAAAAAGTAAATAATTTGAGGGAAAAAAAAAAAAGACCAAAGTTGGAGGAATCCACCGAGCATTCCCAGTTCTCAGCCCTATAAAAGGGAAGATCAATAAATGAAGAGGGACACAATGAAAAACACCAGTAACCAAAGAGCAAACTATAAAGAGAGAAAATCAGAGAGAAACTACTCCCTTATTTTCTTCATGTATCCCTATTCGTTTGAACCAAAAGTTGAAATCTGAAGTGATGTATTCCAATAAAGCTTAAGGTTGTAAGTAATCTTGCTATTCTAAATAAAAGTAGAATTTCAAAGTATATTTATTGTTTACCTGCTTATTGTTCACTTGCTTTATATATTATGTTGATGTTTATTACTTGCTTTAAGTATTATGTTTACTATTTACAAAGTCATTAAATTATTAAGAGCATCCATGTCTCACCTCCATCATAAATTGAAGTCTACTCCCAACCAATTTGAAAATATCTTCTCTAACCTCCAAGATACTCAATGTCATATGGGGACAAATGTCTTCCCCTGTGACCGAAGATGAACTCCAACAATTCTATTTAAATTGCATGGTAGCCAAGTTTAGTATCAGAGAAAAGAAGAAGTATGGCATAAAAACATCTATATATTTTAATTTGAACTTTGCGGCTGAAAATTGTTTGACTACTTTTTTTTTTTTTTTTAATAATAATCAACAAACTTTCATTCATAAGAAACATTACATAGCAAACTGATCAAACCAAAGTGCATGATTCACAAAAGCTGGGACCTGGTCCCACCACACCTGGACATCAACTACATTCCATGCAAGCCGTGCCAAGCTATGAGCTACCCCAATTCCTTCCCTATAAACATGTTGAATATGCAAATCTATAAAATGCTTCATTAGATCTTTAACATCCTTTATTAGATTACCATTTGATGAGGAAGACTCGTGACTAGCTTGTAGTTCCTGCACCAATACTAAATAGTCGGATTCTACCGCCAATTTAGGAATCCCAAGTAGAAGACAGAGTTGCAGGCCTACAGCTAACAACTCGATTGTAGCAGGCTCGTCAACAATATCCTCCTTTTTGGTTGCTGCCATGACCACTTGCCCATCTTCATTTCTTAGAACCACACCTATTCCAGCTTTCCCCACATCTACAAACACTGCACCTTCAACATTTAGTTTTAAGAAACCTAGTGGAGGTGGTTTCCACTTACAAATTTTTTTCTCTTTCCATAGCACTAGAGGCTCTCAGCTGTATAAAGGTTTTATGTAGAGATAGAGCATGATTAACTGCTGCCATAGGTTCAATCACAATTTTCTCCATCATCATCTTATTACCTCCAAAAGGCAGGTATGTCTATATACTTGTCTATTCTTCCCCATCAACTTTCTGTTTCTCACCCAGTGGAATTCCAGTGGACTTGTTTGTTGTTTGCAATAATATTTATGCATTTATGCAGGCGAAGAGAGTCGCATACGAATAAACTCTTTAATTTTGAAAGAGTAAAGTAATTTTTAATCAAATTTTGGTGCTTTATTATTTTCAATTGATCATGTCTATCGCGTCCTCACAATTTTTTATTACTAGTTACTAAATGCAGATCATGTACTTCAATATAATTTGATTTATACAGTTAGGGGTGTAAATTTAAACCGGGAAACCGGAAAATCGGTCCGGACCGGACCGAACCGGACCGGTTGGTCCGGTTTTGAACCGGTCCGGTCCGGAACCGGTTCCTATTTTATGAAAACCGGCCGGTTCCGGTCCGGTTCCGGTTCCGTAGTTTTTGGGACCGGACCGGACCGAACCGGACCGGTTGGAAAAAAAAATATAAAAATTAATTTATATATTATACAAAATATTTATATATATAATATATAATTATATGTTAAATTTTTATATATAATATATATAATTATATATCATATATGAAAAAATTTTATATTATAATTTATAAATAATAACATAAAATGTTAATCTTAAATATGAACATTTGTAATTTATTTGATCATATGTTATTAATATAATTATATATAAGATAATGTTGTTATAATTTATAAAATAAAAGTTTAATCTTAAAGATAAAAATTTAATTGATCATATGCTTTAAGCATAATATATATATTAAATTTTTAATAATATTTTATAATAAGAATTAACACTTTATTATATGTTTTTTACATTTAAAAAAAACCGGAAAATCGGACCGGACCGGACCGGAAACCGGTAAAACCGGAAGTACCGGTTTAGGAGGGTAATCGGGGCGTAATCGGTTTTGAAAAATACAAAACCGGTACATACCGGTTCGGTCCTAAATTTTGTCCAAAACCGGACCGGACCGGACCGGTTACACCCCTATATACAGTTGTCTAAAAATTTTACTAAGATTCAGCAAAAGAAACTTATATTTTATTATTCTTCATATTTATAAAAGCTTTTATTTTCTTGAAAATAATATTATTCATACAATTATAAAACTTATTTTACGATCAATTAATGTGACATTATCAATTAATAAATATATAAATGTTAATTTTTTATTTAAATTCCACATTTTTCATAATCTTGTTATAAAAGAGTGTAAAAAGGTTGTGGCAAAAATGTGAAAGACTGTTAAGAAGGTTGCAACTGAAACCATATGCGCTAAAAGAACTCCTTGAAAAAAATTACTTCAGGTTACCAATGTATGCATAATTCATAGATTTTGTGCCTGCTCAAGCCAAACCTAAGAATGGGTAAGTTAGCCAGTCAGCATTTAAAATGTTCAACCCAAAATTCAGTTGGGATTTATTATGCATCAACTACTATTCACTCTCACACCCCACAACTATAACTTTTTCATAGGGTGTGAGGGTGTTTTCATAGGGTATGAGGGTGTTTTTTATAGGGTATTGGGTGATGAATAGTGACTGATGAAAATAATTTTTCAATCCAGTTTGTCTTACGATCAAACCTACTGTGCTAATGCAGCAGCACAATTAGTAATTACCATATGAAGACACTAAATGGGATTTTTTGTTCATTGATAGTCTAGAAAATTTAGCAACCAACAAAGCCCAAGTTGTTGATAAACCTCAACTAGGTTGAATTTCTCAATCTCTGTCAATTTGCTAATCTAGCTACTTCTTTTTTCCCCTCTTTCTTCTTTCAAGAAAAATAGAAAAGAAAGTTAGTATGATTTATGGGGTTACAAGATTCATTATAAATCCACCCTCTGCTACCAACTCATTTGAAGTTCATTTTTGTGTACAAATATCTGCTAAGAAACCTCCAAAACTGGCATTTACAAAGTGTAAACTCACATAGAGAAACCTCTGGGAAGATCTCCTTGTTCAATAAACCTTAAGTTAACCCTTCTCTTGGAAAAATATGCATGCCATAACAGAGCTGTTCAAGTTTATATGGAGCTATTTTTGCTTTTGAAGAGCTGAATTCAATTATCACGGGTACAACAAATTGTATCCTGGAAGATCTTGTATTCTGTTAACGTCTTCTAAAGACAGCTCTCTTTCCAGCTGTGTCCTTGTTGCCTGTAATACCTCCTGAACAAGTGGGAAGAAAATTAGTACTACACAGGAGTGCCAGTCAAAAACAAACACATCAAACTAGTTGAAGTGTTCCGGGGTGTGTTATGGTCAGTTATGGTAATTATTGGAACTTATAAATTCATTGGCCAAACAAGACTAGAAGATAAGTTGCCAGGGAAAAAAAAAACAAAAGCAAGAACTTAAAAAATATATTAACTGGGCAAAAGAGAAGTATATTGGACCTTGTTCAGTTCAGAAGAGGCAATGCCTGTTAGGGAGTAGGATTAGAGTCATCATTATTATCCAAAATTTAAATAACAATTGGAGAAGTTGGGGTATCTTCTCAGATAGGTCACAAACCATCACATGGCATACCAGAAAGAACATGCTTTCTTCTATTAATCATCCTTTGTCTCTTTTACTTTCCTTTTAATGCCCCTCTTTAGATGCAATTTTGAGACATCATCGTGCTGTTGCCAAACTCTCCGAGTGCATATTGTACAGATAAGGAAGCTGTGATCCTATATAGTAGGAAAGGGCCTGAGCATATTTGCAGCAGGAAGCTAAATTTATTTTTCCCAGACTGCAAATCTAAGGAGCAGTATCTATATGTTTGCCCTGGCTTTGAACTTCTTGAAGAGAGAGAGAGAGAGAGTGAGGGAGAGGGTGAGGGGGAGAGAGAGAGAGAGAGAGAGAGAGAGAGATTCTACATTAAATTCCATGTAGGAAGCATGCATTGCAAGCCATTGAGCATCCATCATTTCGAAAGCAATACAAAATAATTCATCAAAGGCTCCTTCATCCTCTGTCATTGAGAATATGCAAATCATGAGCAATTGAAGTTCAGAATAAAAAACTAGGAAGCAGAATTTTTCCATTTTCTGAGGTAGATTTACCTCCTAATAATTTAATGAAATTGATCCCTGGAAGGCATCGTGGTTTAACTGCAAAAGAGACCAAAAATTGATCATATAACAACGCTGAATCTTTTATTTTCCCATGATCTTATAGTCACAAAAAATGAGTGTACTCAAAGTTGATGCATCTGTAGATTGCTATTAAAGGAAATAGGAAGGTAAAACTCTGTTCGCATTTTGGCTGCCACAATAATTGAAAACATTAAAGATGCCTTAATATAGTCATATACAATGCAAGTCTTAATTCTACTTTGTTTAACTGTGTTGGGAAAAATATATTCAACTTAAATGAATGGAAGAAGATAGAATTTGTTTGTTGTTTTCACATTCTATACAAATAGTCAGTTTTAATGGGAAAAAATGACAAGATAATGGTATCAGATGATGATCAGATTTGTCTACAAACCTGAGCTTAGATCCAACATCTGAATCAACATAAATGATACATTAATGCCAGCAACAGCAAATGGGTATTCCCAAGCTGCTCGGATCCCTTCTCGCTTGAACAATAACCTATGGAAAGATTCCTTCATTTTGATGTTTCATATTATTAGTGATAATTTTCTTTGGTGCAAAGACTTCAGAAACCAAAACAAAGCAAATTCATAAGAGGTGGGAGAAACAACACGACAGAACTTTTATGGTATAATATTCAAAGGGAAATAATATAGAGAAGGCATACCGGATAAGTCCTGGCGAAGAACAGCAAATTCTCAAGGGAAATAAAACCGCAACCCCTAAGGAAAGCACGACAAATGAGTCGAAATACTAATAAAGTTTCTAATATTTCTTATTATGCATTTGTTTACTATTTATATTAAACTAAACAGATCCACTTTATAGGCACCAACAAGGCACTAGCAACATTTTCATTTAAGTATTTTCCAGCTCTCTTATGGTACTTGTTTGGCATCATTACAACCAGGATCTAGACATCAAGATGCTTATTACATCTCCAGCAAACCCACATGAGTTTTGAAGCCACTACCAGTATTGATCATGGAAGATGGAAGTCACAGCCTTTCTTGAAATACAAGAGGAAATATAAAATTTATTCAAACATCCCAATGGCTGCGAGTAATTAAAGTGACACTTCTCGGTCCTAGTTAAAAACATGGTAGGGTTGACCCATTTTCATGTACCGACTATTCATGCTACTGAAGATACCTAATATCTATATCTTCATATGCTCATATTACATGGAATGATTAATTTAAAACACTTCATTCCTTCTTTTATGACTCTCAAGCCACTTCATTTGGTTAACAGTTGATTTGTCAACAATAGATTGAAAAGGGACCAGCTAAAATGTAACAGTAGCTACCATTAAAGTGATATAACCCCACCTAAAGTCAGTTGATGGATTTGGACCCTGCCACCCCATATCTTTCCATTGGTCAGAAATTAAACCTTTGAGAGCAATATTTGGAAAGGCAGCACGCCACAATGTTTTAAGTGCTTCCTGTTGATAACAAAGGATAAGCATATTACTGACACATTGTTATAGTAATAACAAATCAACATGATAAAAAACTAAAAGCTATAACCATGTGCTCCCAATTAAGAAACCATGGGAAAAGACAAAATATGCTGATATGGGAATGTGAAGTAACTGTAGCTAAACTAACTCCAACACGAAATTGATGTTCCCATTTTGTGTTCCTCATGATGAAAACCAATTCACATCAAGGATTTTGGATTTCTAAAACTAGTTCTCAAAACAGTAAACCGAGAGAGAGAGAACGGGAGGGATTTTGCCTACAAGGGTTAAGTTTCTTGTTGATGGTTCAGAAAGAAAGATGACAAAATAAATGGTAAGAATTTCATCAGAATTAATTTTAGTACACGCTGAGCTCGATATTAAGGGATAGTATTCTGAATAAACAAAAATAGCCCAAGCATCATGAAAAATACTTGATGATCCAGGTGGGTCTCGTCAAATGGTACTTGTAATCGTTCTTGGAGCCTCTGAAGTCTTTGTTCCTGGTACCAAGTTCAAGAAAGAATACTGATTAGTTTGGGGAAGTTGAGAATGCCAACTAAAGTGAGATCAGCTCGCATAATTGCAAAGACCATCAAAGCCAACTATGGATTGATATTCTAACAAGGAAATAATAATTCATTAATTTTTCAACTTGAACTAAAGCAGTCATGAAACGACAGAAATTATTTTCAAAAGTTGAAATGTAGACAGGCAGAAATCATGCAGGAAATATCACAATCTAACTGCAATTTCATATTAAGAGATGGCTCATGGAAGTGTTTTCTCTGTTAATAAACACAAGATTAGAAGCAAATGCAGCCTAATCAGAGAATGGAACAAAGTACTCCAGTAACTTTCCCATTTACCTGAATAGGACTCAATGAGTAGTCAATAAACTTCACATGACGCTTGTTGCTCGAGCGGTGGAAGAGTCCTCCTACCCATGATCGCGGTCCCACCATAGCAGCTACAACCATGAAATGCTGATCAGTAAAAAGATTAACATTCATGATGAACTCAAGCCCAAAAGAATAATTAGCATTCAAGATGAACTCTTTTTTCTTCTTCCCATCTACAAAAAAATAGGAGTTCATCTTGAATGCCAATTATCTTTCCCTTGATCTAATGACATCCCATTCAAAGAACCCTCAATGTGCAAGGTCAAGATATTCAGCTAGTACAGGATATGAAGTGTAGGCATCAAATAAATAGTGAAATTTCATGCAATTAAATTGAAACAAATTAAAGACAGCTAATTCATTGAATTTTTATAAATCAACAACAGGAAGGGTACAGGAATCCCTACTCACCAAAACATTGAGTCAACTGCGTTATTACATGAGTAGAACTATGTGACCATTCATGCCCTTTATCACCCTTCCGTCTCCAATAAATTTCCTCCTGGTCAACCTAGATTTCAGATTTTAAAGAACCTTTCAGCATAAAGTAGATGCAGAATTCAAGTGACTAGACACAGCAGAGTGATCTGCTCAACTGACATATAGCTCTCGTACAATAGGTTGATATTTCATCATGTAATTCACTAAATATCAACAACTATGAGCCAAATAATACTAAGACAACAACTGTAGTAGTCTTAGCAACATATAAAATCACTAAAATTGGACAAGTAAGAGCCAAATACTACGAGGAAAACAAATGCAGCAGTCTTGTGCCAAGGTTTAGCAAACAAACACAAAATTGAGCTCATGACGAAGAAAAGTTGCTTTGGGACTTTTTAGAGTGCTGAATTTCTAGAATTCCAGAAAAAAATGAAACTCAAACAACCAAACAAAAGAAACAAGGCAGCTAAAAAACTAAATTCAGATGTTCAGTAGATGCTAAGTGAGATAAACCCAGTCGGTATCATAGGCAGAAAGTGCTAGCAACGGCAGATGTTTTCATACAGAGTGACAAATAAACCAAATTAGCAAAAGAGATTGTGTCATTAGGGATTCCTAGGAAACCAGAACAAAGCAATCGAATTATAGCAACAAAAGCCAATTCGTATTACAGGCAGAAAAGCAAGCAACAAACAATTGCAAAGCTGATTATTGTAATTCATAATTTCAGACGTATTTTAATCAGAGGGCACAAAAGCATTACTAAGAGACATTAGTAACAAAGGCATTTTTAATCAAATGATTACTCCTAAGAGGCTTATAACCATCAACATTGCCCTGAAATCAATCCAAGGTCCTGTGGCGAGAGAGAGAGAGAGAGAGGGATAGAGATGGGGTTTACTCTGTGAAGAGAAGAACAAGAAGGAAAGCATTGTCTGCGCCTCCTTAATCTCATGAGGGGAACAAAATCAACAATGAAATTCTTTCAAGCATTTTAACCCAAAACAGAAGGCCTAAAGACAGTTTTTGGAGAAAGGGGTGGCATATCATTGCACCCAACTCTTACTCTCCTATTTTCAACTCAATAATTTCAAATCCCCATCTTTCTCCCTTATTCTTCCTCTCTACCCATTACAAGAGAGAGAGAAACTCATGAAATGGAGTGAAGTTAAATACAGGTATAACAAGAAAGCCACAGTGAATAAATTTATTTCGGAAATGAAAAGATTAAAGCGCAATTAAAGGACCACTTTTACATCACTTCGCTATTGCAAAAAGCTTTTCATGTAAAGAAGATTCAAAAGTTGGGAAAAGTGGAGGTGGGTATCTCTCCGCATAACATCAATATGGATACAAGACAAAACTAACATACCCACGATCGCACAAAGAAAGAAAGTTAGAGAGTGAGAGAGAGAATGCAATGCAGGGCATAAAGTCATACGGAAAAAGTACCAGCTATGGCATCTGAGGCAACATGTTTGTGGTGGTTGTATTGGGGATGAGGCGGGGTCCACTTGGAGAAAGGAGTGGGACCAGAACTGGTAAAGGAAAGAAGAAGAAGAAGAAGAAGAAGAAGAAGAAGAATAGAGACGGGGGTGAAGGGAGAAGAAGGAAGAATGGCATTTTTCTTATTTTCTCCAAGTGATTCTATCATACATACAAACACAACTAAGATGGGGTGTATTTCCGAAGGAATGTTGAGGGCATGTTTTGTCCTTCTCTTCCATGGCATTGAAAACCAGCCAATCTCCTATAAACCAGGCTGAACCGTAGCGCTCGGGGGTTGTTTCTTCGATCTGTTTTGTTTTGTTCTCCCTGGCCCTTCTCCTTGGCCCATCTGCATGCCAACGTAATACATCGTCAGCATTATTTGGAGCAGGTTGCTTCACATCAACAGCATATGTTTGAATTCGTCCTTAAATTTCATTTTATCATAATTTGTGGGATGCTCGTCTGGTTTTTTTCTATCCTTTTCTTTTTTTTTTTTCCATTTCTGCATTCGGTCTCTCTTGGTTTTTTTTTTTTTTTTTTTAGGGGGTTGGGGAAGTTTGATACTAGCTCAATTCAAACTAAACAGTATAAATAATCATTAGGAACAAGTCATTTCAACCAAGAATCCTTATCAATAAAGGAATCTATTGTATTTTTTTATATAATGATTAAAAAAGTGATTATTAATAAATTAATATTTTTTAATTTTTAAAAATATTTAAAGATATATACAAATTAGTTGAAATAAAAAAAATATATTTGTAATTGTCCTTCCAAACTATCGAGACCTTTTATCGGTAGCGATAGCAAGACTCTAATAATTATTCTATGAGTCTGAACATTCTTTTATGTAATAAATAAATTATTGAGAAATTATTATTATCTTAATTGTGAAGAAATTTCATAAAAATAAATTAATAAACTGACATAACTTGATGTATGTAATACGTTAGATTTAAAGTTATTTTTATTGTAAGATAAATTCAACTTATCTTATGAAATTATATCAATTTATAAATTTACTTTTATATAATCTTTTTATAACTTTAATTAGCACTTCAAATTTTAAATTGATGAATATTTTCACGTTAGTTTTTTTTTTTTTTTTCAAGTAGAAATCATGATATTGTATTTAAAAAAAAATAGTACTTTTCTTCGCTTTTCTTTTAGGTTAAAAGCAAATCTAATTATATTTTATTCCACCAACCATAACTAATTTGATGGGTCCACTTAGAGAGAAGGAACATGGGTCTCGCTCGATATACTAATTCCATTGTTCTTATTTTATTCCCTTTCAATTATAAGCGTTTTTAATTTAGAGGAATGCTACACAACCTTCTATCCTCCACACATTATTTTTTAAAAAAACTTTTAATATTTTTTAAATTTTTTTTTAATTTATTCTTTTTAAACTAATTCAATTTTTTTTATTTATTATTCATATATTAAATATTTGATAAAAGAAAAAAATTAAAAAAATTAAAAAAAGTGTGGTGTGTGGAGGTTGTGTGAATAGTAGGAAATTGTGTAGATTTTTTGTTTAATTTATAGGTTGTAACAACTAGGGTGTTTTGAGCATACTCGGGTAGAACTAATTGCCACCCTTTATTTTCTAAGAAACGATATTTACAAATTTAAATTGTGTAAATCTCACACATTTTTTTTGAAAAACTAGAAAAAATATGAGATTATATAAGAAAAATTATTTTTTAATGATAGACCTAATTTTTTCAAATAAAATGCGCGTAAATTGCATATTCTATTACTATATCATTACTCTTTTCTTATATCACTCATTTTTAGTTTTAATGAAATCTCATTTAAGAAATGAAGTTTTTTTCTGTTGTAGTTTAAACCTCATAATCATTATTAAAGTCATGACTTTAGTGATCAAATTGATTGTTGACCCATCTTGGCTTTTAGATGATCAGAATATTGGAGTATTGGTATGGTACAACTACTTACAACCCATTCATAACTTTAAAATTAAAAATAAAAAGTACTTACAAGCCAAGATAGGTCAACTATCAATTTGATCGTAAATTTAAAAGCATGAAATAAAAAAGAAATGTCAAGATAAATTCAATATATATATTTATATATGAGAAATTATTTGTAAAAACCCTGGTAAAAAGGTGGATCCCACCTAAAACAAATGTACAAAAAAAATATATTTTTTATTAGTGGGAATCACCTTTTTTACAAATGACTTATCTATTTGAAGCTTACAGTACTAAGCATTATATCTACTTTAACTTAAAAGTCCTTATAAACGATGTGAATAGTAATAAACAGTGCATATTACTACAGTAATAAACAGTGCAAACAGTATGAAATATGCTACAGTAATAAACAGTGCCGAACAGTGTTACAGTAATGTGTTACTGTGATAAACAGTGTTTGTGAACAGTAATAAACAGTAAAATAAATGATAGAGTTTTGTTAAATATTTTTAGAGTAATGATACATACAGTCATGGAATGCGTAAACGCCGTGCAGTCATTTTGTAAAAGGGTGGGATCTACTATTAAAAAATTAATTTATTTTCATGTAGGTCCCATATTTATTCATTTTTTTCAAAGCGACTGCACGGCACTTGTACACTCACGACTGCAAGTATCATTTCTCATTTAAGAGAGTAAAATCATATAAATAATTAGAATTTTTAATATAATTTAAATATCATAATATTCTTAATTAACTAAAATTATTTAGATAAAATGATTTTTTACCATTATAATATTTTTAGAGTTTCAAAAATAGAAAAGATTTACTTTAATGATAAAAAAATGTGAGAGCAATATAGAAATAAAAGATTCTTTATTTTTTTAGTTCTCTTTGGATCATTGAGTATTGTGGTTAAATTCTACACAATTCATATATTTTGCTAAGAAAATTATTGTTAAAATATCTAAAATCTAATAATTTCCATATTACTCGTATTACTGTAACGTTTTGTTATCGTTATAATGTTTGTTAAAATTTATTTTACTACTCATGTGCATTAAATTATTAACTAATTAATTTTCTTTAAAAAAACATATTATTTTTATACATCAAATTTTTTTTTAGACATATCATTTTCAATTAGATAAATGGACAAATGTTTGCACATTATATAACCGCTAGTATATATATATATATATATATATATATATATATATGTATGTATATATTATTTCTTGATTAAGCCTCGTGATCTTAAATGTGGGGTGCTATCACTACAAGAAAACTGCTTATTTGTGGCCATTTAATTCCAGCGAAATGACTATTTACAGTCAAAATGAGTCTGTTTTGGTCACAAATAACCTTTTCGCCGCAATTAAATGGCCACAAAAGCCCATTTTTCTTGTAGTATATATACAGTACTTTCTGGATATAGAACCTTGTATCGTACTAGAGCTCCTTTTTTGGGGACATAGACTACTCATGCCATAATTCACGTCAACATTTCCAATATCCATTTATAAGAAAAAGAAAATAGGTACAGTACTATTAGAGCTCGTGGCCTAACAATAATAAATTTAAAGAACAAATTAATCAATATCATCAATCAATGGCCGTGGACTTTGATGGCAAATAATATATATGATTGTCATGGAAAAGGATCAGGATCCCAGCAGCCATGGAGTTTTTGCAAATATCCCCTTCATCATCATTTGATTGAAGTACTGGTGCATGCATGCATGTTAAGTAGTCATCATGCAGTTCTACTCATGACATGATTTTCATATCTAATTAGAGTGATCGATCTTTATAAAACACAAGTTGTACGTTTCATTTGTATAATATTTATTTTATTAAAATAGTTTTTTAAGACTCTATTTTAAATAAAATATATTTTTATAAACGAATAATATTTTTGCCATTTTATTGTTCAAGAATCTCTTCAATTTAAGACAGAGTAAAAAGTGTAAAAAACAAAAATCGTTGTTTTTATCATTTCCTAACAACAATCTTTGATAGGTTAGAAATTATTGGGGGTGTCATGGGAAAAGTGATGATACGATATTTCAACTAAATATTATTAGCTTTCCATCGATCTTGTTTTGTTTATATAAAATATGAAAAATTCTTTTTATTAGTCACTATTTACTATTCTACACTTCATATTCTATAAAAAATATCTATGTACTCTATGAAAAATATCCTCACATATTGAGAAAAAGCTGTAAGTATGAAGTGTGAGAGTAAATAGTGGCTGATGAGTAGAACTCCTTATAAAATATATATCTTCTTCCTCCATGTGCCGTTAATTTCTAAAGAAAAATACTACTCATCATGTGGCATACATTATGTAATTTGTTATTTTTATCTTTTTATTTAAATATATATTTATATATTAATATGCATGTATTTAAATAAAATAATAAAAATGATAAATTACATATTAATATATGATATAGGAGACTATAAGTAGAATTTTTTATTTTCAAATGTGAATTAATACTACTTGTACTACTCCAAATTTGGGATAACCTTTATTTCCAATATTGTCATATTGATAATAAAGTTTGGTCTTGTGTTGGCTTAGTTGACCAATTCTTATAATCATCATTCAGAAGAAGACATTCTCTCCCTGTTTTTATCTCTCTTTTCCATGGCAGTCGAAGTTATCAAAAGGGAAAAACGTTAAAAATGAAAGTAGATATCTTTAAAAAAAAAAAAAACGTGTAGGGTCTAAACCTACTCAAATAATTTTAGATGGTTGAATATGGACATGATAGTACACAATTCAAAGCTCCCATTATATATGAAGGTTTAATATGGTCAAAGTGTCAGTGTTTTGGGGGGCTGAGCCTAACGCTTTAGGGCATCCATTATTTTCTTGTTAACAAGTTTCAAGCCGAGGCTATATAATTAATTGGAGGCAGAGACAAATACCTAGTTTGGGTATAAAAATTATTTTATTTTATTTTATTACTATAATTTTTTTAAAATTCTTATATAAAATATATAAAACAGTTTAATTTTTTTAAATTTTAAAATAATAATATTAAAAAATAATATTTTATTTAATTTATTTAAAATCATTTCATCTAACTTGCTGTTAACTTGAAATAAAGGTGGCACGGGACTGGTCAAGGCTCTAGGCTCTGAAAAAAAAAACAAACTTTGACAACCTTATTTTTGCTCATCCAATTTTTAAACATGCTATTTTATTCCAAACTAGAATTTAATAATTCAGCTATGTTATTTCATATAATATTTTGACAGATCATAAAACTTCGATTCTTAAAAAGATTTATTAGAAAATAATATTTTCTTTTCAATACATTTAAAATATAAAACGAAAATAAAATATTTTTATTTGTAATTATCATTAATGTTCTCTAAAAATTTGGTGAAGATTTTAAATCATAATTTTAATTTTGATGTTTGCTAACTTTATACTTTATGTATATGCTTTTTAATTAAAACTTTGTATAAAACTTTTGGTCATTATGATTTTTGTTAAAGAGTTTTGCTACAAAGAGACTTGGTGTGTAAAACATCATGATGGTTATAGCTAGATACATTATAACTTTAAAAAACTAAAAAAGACCAATAATTTTCTAACAAGTTGACTTGGAAGGCTTCCACATCAGCGGTGTGCTGGGTGTGTTAAAAAAAGGCATGCTAAATAGATTTTCTCTTTGTTGAAATGCCTATTTTATTTAGGTTATGAACTTATTTTTATTTTTGACTCTTAAATCATGCACTTTTTATTTATTTTTATCATTTTGTTAGCACTTAAAAAATCCAATTGAACTATTTATTCCAACCTAAAATATTTGGTCCATCTAGAATTATAATACTGGTTTCGTCCTTGATGAGAATTGCTACGTATTAACGAGAAATACTATAGACATAAAGAAATTATATAAAAATAAATATATAAATTTATATGACTTTATATAATCTATTAGATCTATTATATAATAAAAATAACTTTACAATTTAACGTATTGTATCGAGTATTAAAATATTTCTCTATATTAATTATGACTAGATTACACTAGCTTAGGCCTATTCCAGATTTTTGCACACAAAGCCTAGCTAGGCCGGCCAAATTTTCAGATCGAATTTTGGAACAATCATGCATGTAGTACTAGATTGCATGTATATAAAGTCTTTCTATATAAATTCTACATGTATAAAAGAAACAAAGACTTGCACGGATTAATCTCTTTAATGTTCCAAATTTTCAGCTCGTTATAGCATCTTATATACATGCACGGGTTTATGGAACATGCCATAGTTTAAGGAAACTCCCCCCTATACAATTTACCGTCAAATAGTAATCACCAACAATATTATCTAATTACCTTTATAAAAAAAAAAAATAAGAATATTATCTAACCAATAACTTTTCGAGTAATAATTTATAGAGAAATTATATTTGCAATCGTAGAGTGTGCAAGCGTCACATAAATTTTTTTAAAAAATAAAAGGTGAGTAAATACGAGATCCATATGAAAAAAATTAATTTGTTAATAGTAGATCTCACTCTTTTTCAAAACGATTGCGCGACTCTTGCACACTCCACTACTACTCATGTACGTAGCATTACTTTGCATGTCATGCACTAGAAGTACTGATCTACATGATCTCTATGTACGTACACTACGTACAAATAAACTTTCACTAAGGGGCTGTTTGGATTCGAAGGTGACTTCGAATATATGAGGATGGCTTCGAATATATGAGGATGATTTCGTACGGTAAAGTTGTCTGTCCAAGCGGTCTCATCTCAGGAAACTTTCGCATAAGACAAAATGCCTTTTATGACCGTTGCTTTTCAGCTTTTCCACTTTTGACTGGGCAAGTTGACATCGGGTGTAATGGCTCTTCAAGGCCCTCCCACCCACCCTTCACCCATTCGGTTCATGCAGACTGTGCAAGACACGAATCGCCAATGCTATCGCTCCTCAGGCTCAGCAGTCATCTCCGCGCAGAGCTCGTCTCAACGCTGGGTAGTGATACTCCCTGCCATCATCAACGCCAGACCGAATGTTAGGAGCCGTTTATCACCGCTTGTATACAGCAGCTCATCTGCAATCATCGATAATAGGCGTGTTCGAAGGCGACAGAGCGAGGCGATAACAAAATTTCCCATGGCCAGAGGCAACCCAGGGAGGTCAGTCGCATACAACTCTCAGTCCAAGCAACCGATTTGATGATCTTCCATATCTGGTAACCGTACTCAATCACGTCCCCCTTCCATTACAGAGATTCCCCTGCCCCTGACCCAAACGCTGCGACCCTTTGTCTAGGGTTTTCATGATAGATTCGCATCAAACAGTGTAGATTTAGGGGTCTGTTTCCGTGGGATTTTACATTAGAAATTGATTGTGTCCCCCTCACTAATGAAGGCCACAATTCCAAAAACCACCAAACACCCCACCTCAAGAACTCGAATCCACCATAAGCACCTTCGGGGTACCCGTATCACCACCACGGCTCCAAGAACACGATCCTTCCAAGTATGTGTATCTCATCTCAATGCATCTACTGCCGTGTCCCTTATGCGAAATGTGTAAATTTTTCTGATTATTACTCTTGTTTTTTGAACATGAATTTGAGCCTAATTTGGTTCGGCTTGTGGTTATTGATCGAGATTAATATGAATAACAGAAAGCATGTTATCCTTAGATTAGATGAATCGAAAAGTTTGGTTACTCACAAATCTCTATGGATGCGCCCGAGGCTTTTATTTTTCCCCCATGAAGTTCGAACCTGAAGCAAAACAAAAATTTTGTATATATATATATATATATATATATATATATACGGGATGTATCATGCACTTTCATTTTAGTAGCATTCCTAAACTTGATTTATAGTGCATGAGCTTAGCCAAATTTAGATTAATGAAGATGCTGGGTAATTTATTCCAACCGTATGGATAGTTGAACATTGCCTTTATTCCCCACATATTGAACTTGTACAATAAGATTGTACAAATGAAATTGATCCCGTACCTGGTTTTTGGCCTGTAAGTCTCCATGGAAGAGAGAATGAATTATGTTTATATAGTGTTTTTTATTTTTTTATTTTACACTACAACAGAAAGGGTCTTTTGGGACGAAAATTTTCGTCCCAAAAGACCCCAATTTCGTCCTGGAAAAATTTTTGGGACGAAAAAAATTCATCCCAAAGTCGTTCCAATATCACTGTGCCAAAAGGCATTTTGGGACGAAAATCACCATTTCGTCCCAAAAAATTTCTTTTGGGACGAAATTGAAGGAAACCGTTCGAACACGTTCGAACGAAAAAAAATTTTCGTCACTGTTTAAATTCGTCCCAGAAAATAGTTCGAACGGAAAAAATTTTAAGTTCGAACAGTAGTAACGTGTTTGAACGATTTCGAAATATGTTCGAACACACATGAATTCGTTCGAACGTTATGAATTGTCTTTGTGTTCGAACGTTAAATGGTCAGGTCGAACGCTATATGGGTTCGAACGGTATAGGATATGTTCGAACACGACTGAAATTATTTACGTTCGAACGTTGTGTGATCGTTCGAACACTACAAACATGAATTTCGTTCGAACATTATATCCACGTTCGAACGCTATTGCCGTTACATAGAGTTCGAACGTTTTACGTTCGTTCGAACGATATCTCTTTAATTTAAATCAATAATAGAAAACCAAATAGACATTCATACTATTTGCCACAATACATTAGAAACTGTTTAACACTCACAAAAGTGTTAAAATAAGCGCAAATTAAATAAATAACAGTCGAGACAGGTATTATTCGTACATAAATAGATAATCCCAAAATCCATCAGTTGTTTGGAGGCCTGTACTGTTGCATAAGCTGCTGCATTTGGAGTTGCATCTGTCTTCTGAACTCTTCTTGTTGTTCTTCATGTTGTTTGAAGTGCATCTCCATATCTGCTTGTTTTGCCAATTGAGCCTCTAACTCATGCTGTCTTGCAGTCAATTTTTCGATTCTGGAATTCGCATTCTCTAGCGCTATAGAAGTCATAGATGCATTCCCAGAAGAAGAGGAAGAGGGACCAGACTTTACACAACGACCCAAACCCCTCAAATATCCTGAACGTTGACCCATGACTTGTGTAAAAATCTCAATATCACTTGTTGAGGAATTTTGATCTGACGCAGATTCAGCACGTAGGGCAACCATTTTATCCTAGCCATATATAAGATAAAGAATTAATATCGTCATAAATATTCTAATATATTTAATTTAAACAGGTTATAAAACTTACATAATTTTCACGGGCATCAGGATGAGTCCACTCTCCATTACGATCAGTGTGCGATGCAGCATATAATTTTGTCAGATCATAATTAGTATCTGAATCTTGCTATAATAAATGTGTTAAAGATATAAAGTCATTATGATGAGTCTAAATAATTAACTATATCCAATAAAAAAAATAGCAATACCAATTTCTGAAAAAGACGATGGAAAGATCTTGAGCATGCATGATGATTAATCTTCAATTTTGATCTATTTGTTTTGTTTATAGAACTTCGCTCCTGCAAAGAAATTGAAAATATTATGAAGCGAAATGACAGATATGACAAGTAAAATAATTAAATTTCATTATACCTGATATGATGGATCCTCAAACATGTCACAAAGTTTTTCCCACTCAGAAGGTCGGACATCCTGGAAAGGATGTTGGCGTGCATCTTCCTTCTTCTCAAACTTATTATAATGCTCATGACACCTCGCCTTATATTTGCGGAATGCATTACCCATAAGCTCTTCCACAGTCTTACGCTCCTCTCTCCGACCAAAATTTAATTCGAAATCATCCTTAAAAAAATATTCACAAACACATTATCATTTATAATATTCTAAATTTAAGTAAAGTATAAGGATTTATTCTACTAAATCAATATTTTAAACATTACCAAACAACGCTTCTTGATAAGCTCTTTAACATCTTGGGGGACTTTCTTCCATGAAGTCGTTGCCAAAGGTGCGTAAGTTCGTGTAAGAGCACACACATGTGATGCAAGCCAAGCTGCTGGTTGTCCTTCGCCCCCAGTATGTTCGTCAGGAATGTTAACCTTGATCTTACCCACCTTCCGATATTTTTCCAACGTCACCCTTCTAGTGGTGCCTCGACCTTGACGAGATTGTACTGTAGATTCTATAAAATATAACATTGTAATCAATTACATTTATATTTCTATTACAGGACCTTAATTAATAACTTTTATGAGTATTAGATTTTTACCTCGTTCTGTAGAATCAATCTCTAATGGTGATTCTGAAGGAGAGCTAGGAACAGGTGGAGATGGGTTGCGAACTTCCTTACTCTTTGGCGGCATAATTTCAAACTACTGATACATTCAATAAGTAAAATATTTGTCATCAAGTGTAATGTTAACACTTAATTGGTCAATCAGAATCTGTATCAGTTTCATTTGACAATTCGCTCTCATCATCTGTAGATACTTCAGATGATTCAACATTTTCCTCAACTGTCGCATCAACAATTTCAGCCTCAATATCTTCTCTATTTAATGGAATCATCTCATACTGGCTCAAATCCACAAACAAATTTAATGCGGGTTGACTCTCTTGGTATGCTTCTTGAGTAGAAGAGTCATCTTCTTCTTCATCTTGTCCTTCCACCTGAGGGATAACATCATATATATTTCTTGGAGAATATTTTTGAACTACTCGCCATTGATTTCCTAACTTCGGGTCATCTAAGTAGAATACTTGAGATGCTTGAGAAGCCAAAATAAAAGGATCATCTTCATACCATTTTTTTGATGTATTAACACTCAAAAAATATTCATCATCATGGACTCCAGTACGAGGATTGCTTAAATCCCACCAATCACACTTAAACAGATACACCGCAAGCTCTCCCAAATATATCATTCCAATTATATCGATAATAACCCCATAGAAATCAATATTTTCTCCATCATGACTTCCTTCGACTAGGACACCACTATTTTGGGTTTTCCTATAACAATCTCGATCCAGTGTGTGATACCTACTTCTCCGAGAAATACATGCAAAATATCGAGCAACGCGTCTCGATGGGCCACGTGCCAATGCATACAGTTCATCAGATATATCATTTGGATTATTCGCATGCAATTGTACAACCTACATATTGAGTAAAGCATATACTATATCAAAGTTGAAATTAATATTTTTTCATTTGTTATTGAGTAACGCATATGTAATTTCATTACCCGTTCTTCAAACCATCTCGGGAACTCCTCTTCATGTTTCTGGTTTATATTATTTACTCCTAGTTCCTTGAGCACGTTAATATGGTCACTGAAATTGATGATTACCACAAATATTTTATATTTTGTATTTTTTTAAAAGTAATGAGGCAATTTAAATTAAGAAAAAGTTATAACTTACTTCAAGTAGTTCTCTATCTCAGGGCAATTGTTCAGCACGTACCACTGAGCTTTCTCAAACTCTCTTCCACACAAGTCATAACCACGCACTGCACCAATTGGACGAACTTGTTGGGAAAACACAGAATATATAGTCCGTTGTCTTGCTCGGTCAACGTCAAAGTTTCTTTCTGGCCGATCAAACCGAGTGTCAACTCCGTGGAAATATTTGGAACAGAAGGTATGCCACTCATCGTCAATATATGCTTCTGCAATTGATCCTTCTGGACGGGACTTGTTACCCACTGTACATTTCAACTTTCCAAGAAATCGTTCAATGGGATACATCCATCTATATTGAACTGGTCCTGCAAGTCGAGCCTCACGTGGCAAATGAACGGCTAGGTGAACCATGACATCGAAGAATGACGGTAGATAAATACTTTCTAGCTTACACAATATTATGACAATTTCTCGTTCCATTCGATCCAAAGCTTCTACATTCAACGTCCTAGCACATAAGTCTTTAAAAAATGCACCCAACTCAGTCAAAGCCACGCGCACATCTCTGGTCAAGTACCCACGGATACCAATAGGCAAGATACGCTGTAAGAAAACATGACAATCATGACTTTTTAATTCAGTTATTTTCCAATCATTTGTTCTCACACACCTTGTTAGATTCGAGGCATAACCGTCCGGTAATTTGATCTTCATTAGCCACTCACAAAATGTAACCCTTTCATTCCTTGACAATGTATACCACCCAATCGGCATGTAGACAGACGAACTATTTTCTTGCAACTGCATTTCCCGTCTTATTCCCAACCGCTTCAAATCCTTCCTTGAGTTTATTGTATCCTTTGTTTTTCCTTCAATTGACATCAATGTTCCCAATACGGATTCGCAAATATTTTTTTCAATATGCATAACATCAAGGCTATGTCGCAATTTTAACTTCGACCAGTACGGGAGTTCGAAAAATATACTCTTCTTTGTCCAATTCAACTCATTCGTAGCTCGTTTTCTCTTTCGTTGTTTTTTACCAAATTCATTACAACCAACATCTATAAATTGTGCAAGTACATCTTCGCCAGACAAATATGGTGGAGGTTGGCCCCATTCAACAGTTCCATCAAACATTCTAGAATTTCCACGCCATATATGGTCACCAGGTAAAAATCGATGATGACCCATGAAACATAATTTCCTCCCGTACGTAAGCCATTCAGATTTGGTATATTTGTTACAAGTTGGACATGCCATTTTCCCCTTAGTACTCCAACCTGACAAATTCCCATAAGCTGGAAAATTATTTATTGTCCACAACACCGCAGCATGCATCTTGAACGACTTGCCTGTTGACGAATCAAATGTGACAACCCCATTCTCCCACAAATCTTTCAATTCTGCAATCAATGGCTGTAAGTGTATGTCTATATCATTTTCCGATGACCTCGGACCTGGGATGAGCAAACTCATCATGAAATATGGATCTTTCATACACTTCCAAGGTGGTAAATTATACGGCATAAGTACAACTGGCCAAGTACTATGACTAGTACTCATGTTCCCAAAATGATTAAATCCATCTGTTGCCAACCCAAGTCTTACGTTACGCGGTTCTTCAGCAAACCATGGGTGTTCCTGATCAAATTCCTTCCACACCTGGGAGTCAGCAGGATGTGACAAAATATTCTCGTTCCTTACTCTATTTGATGAGTGCCATGTCATATCTACAGCCGTTGCGCGTGACATAAATAATCGTTGTAATCTAGGTATCAATGGAAAGTGGCGGACGACCTTTTGCGGAACATTTGCCTTGTCCGATGTCCATATTGACTCGTGGCATATAGGACACTCGTTCAACTGCTCATTATCTCGCCAAAATAATATGCAGTCATTCGTACATGCATGTATTACGTTGTAATCAAATCCGAGTCCTCGTTTCAACTTTTTTGCTTCATAGAAGTTACGAGGTAAAGTATTGTTTGTCGGCAGTGCCTCTTTAAACAGCTCAAGTAACATATTGACTGCCTTAATAGATAATCGACACATTGATTTTATGTGAAGCAATCTTACGGTAAACGACAACTTACTATGTCTTCTGCATCCTGGATATAGCTCACGCTGTGAATCATTCCACAAGCGTGCAAAAGTGTTATGGCCCCCATCATTTGAGCTTAATGTGTCCGTGTCACCTTCATCCATAAACATTCCCGCACCGATGTCACCTAACATTTCCTCCAAATCCTCATCGTAATCATCTCCAACAATCTCTGGTTGTACATCTTCATCGATCTCTTCTTCTTCATGTGGAGCCTCAAATGAAGTTGGATATGGTTCGCAGTGTAAGACCCAATCAGTATAACCCTTATCAATACCTTTGACAAACAGATGCTCTCTCACCAAGTCTATCTTATGAGAACGCAAATTCCTGCATTATCTGCATGGGCATCTGATACGCCCATCACTATCCCAAACTATTTGTATTATGTATTACACAACTATCCCAAACTATTTGTATTATGTATACGTTATTGATGAAATGTCATTACCCGTTCGAACGATTATACCCGATGTTCGAACAAAATGAATACGTTCGAACGGTAATCCTAATCCGTTTGAACGTATTCGTTCCAGATTCCAGTCGTCTTCAACAATGCCGAAAACTCCATTAATTACAAACTCTAACAAACACAAACACCAATTTCAAAGCATACAACTTTCTAACATTGCAAAATATTAAGTTCAAATCATACATTTCTATTTTAAAAGAAATACCTGACAAATTGAAGATGAAAAGGAAATAATCCGAAAATAATCCAAAAATAATCACAAACTATCCTACAAGTATTAATCCGAGAATAATAGAGTGAGATGAACAATTTTTTTTAGCTTAAGAGCTAGTTTGAGAAAGAATACCTCTGATATGTGAAGGGTAATCTTCAAGCGACCACACGGAGCGACAGCGCAGGAGGAGAGAAACAAAATTGTGAGGTTCTGTCGTGTTTTTGAAGAACATTTCATGTTCGAACGGTTATTTACTAACCGTTCGAATGTGAAAATATTAAGCGGGAAAAAATTCCCTCCTAATTTTCACATTCGAACGTATAAAAAGTATGTTCGAACGTTATTGAATTATTCCCGCTCGAAAATTTATCGTTCGAACGTTAATTTCTAACTGACCCAATCGGTATTACAAAGTTTTATTTATTTTCTTTTTTTCATTATACCTTTGAATAAAAGAACAACATTAATATATGTAGACATATTAGATGATACTATAGTTTAATTGGCGGGATATTTTCCCACCACTGCAATAATCCGTTCGAACTATAACAAATTACGTTCGAACGGTAATCCAGCTGTCTTTAATTGGCGGGATGTTTTCCCGCCATTTGCCTTGTCCGTTCGAATGTTTTATTTTACGTTCAAATGTTAACATATGTGTTCGAACTGTTTATGAGTACCGTTCGAACACATATCCTTTATGATTAAATATAACTTTTTTCATCATTAAATGAAAAGTACTATAACATCATATGTATTAGTTATATATACTATCATATATAATGTAATATATACTATCATATATATAGTAATCTATACTAATTATATAGTATATATAGTAATATATATTATCATATATATAGTGACCTATACTATCATATATATTATTAAGATCATATGTATTAGTAATATATACTCATATATATATAGCCCCAAATATACTAAGGTCACATAATAAAGTCTAGAGAAATTTATAAGATGATAGTATATTATAAGTAATCTATACTCTATGTATATATGTTGTATAATATCATATATAACTTTAGTAGGTAAAGTATAATGGAATATGTAATATGACATATATTAGTTAAGTATAAACTCATACCATATAGTACTACATGCTATTATATGGTACTATATATATCTTAATATCTCATATATAACACTTTGATAGTAAAATATTATGATATATTACTATTATACTATAAGAAAATATTTTATAAGTTATTATGCTTTCATTTAAAGTATTCTACTATTATAATATATATTATAATATTACATAGTAGATTACAGTATATATAATCTACTATAATAGTATATATATTATAATAATTTATATGAATATAAATATAGTATACATTTAATATATTTTTTAATAAACTTACAAAACTTCCGTTCGAACGTGAAATAGTAACGGGCGAACGGTTTTATATTAACGTTCGAACATTTACTATTAACGCTCGAACGGTTATGCACGTATAAGTTATCGCGGGCAGCGATTTCTCTCACGCCGTCGTCCCCACCGTTTGAAAAAGCGAGAAAACGTTTGAACGCACTACATTCACCGCCGTCTGCCGTCGTGATCAGCACATACGTCAAACATTTTTCCTCCCAACTAAAGGTATGTATTTTCAAACTCATTTTACCGTTTATTTTATAATTTTATGGTTTTATTTGTTTTTTTTTTAAAATTACATTTTTTCATTAATAATTACCGTAAAACATCATAAATCTATCGTAGGATGTTTAGAAATGAAGAGTACTTTGTTTTTTAGTCGAAGAAACCACGGAATCGATTAATTTTTGAGTATTTTCATGGCTGCTGAGTTGACTCAGCCATGGCCGAGTTAGATCTGTTTTACGTTCGAACGGTATTAACCAGTTAGTTCGAACGGGTAAACCTGTACGTTCGAACTTGATAGACACGTTCGAACGTTATTAATTGTCCGTTCGACCATATATTTAGACGTTCGAACGCTAATTATTAAATTAAATCCATTAACATTTTATTAGCTTATTAAATTGTTTTCATCGTTTAATTGATTATATGTTCTATCAATTAATTTATTAAATTGCTATTAGTATATAATTTTGTAAATCTTTTAGTCGTAATTAGATTTTATCACTAATCTTGAATGTATATTTTATTTTTTAAATTGCAGGATCATAATAATGTCTTATCGGGGCCGTAAACGTGGTAGATCAGGAGAACCTTCCATCCAAACAGTTCGAGAGCGGACCGTTTTACTTGAGCGACTAGTAAAACTGTCTGATTTTGTCGCTCTTATATGGGAGGGTCATTCCCTCCCATCAGTATTCAATGATCGTGGTTGGGCACCAATCTTAGATCAGCGAGAAGAAGGAATGGAGCTCGTTTCCTTCATTGAGATCGTTACTGAGTTCTATAAAGAGATCGGTGCTGCTAGCCCAGACGATGGAGGGGCATATAGGATCTGTGTCCGAGGAGCTCCTGTTATATTTTCAGCGGATGGACTCGCTGCATATCTGGGTATTCCTAGGCTTCTTGATGCCTATCCAAACCTCCCGCCTAGAGAGTCTGGTCCTTCAGGTGATGCAGCTATGTCTCAGGACGAGGGACTAGATTACACAGATGAGATAGATACACTTGCTGATCACGAGGTCAGAGACTTGATTGTTGGTCCAGATGCTCCAGTGTACGATGGCTCCAAGAGTATTAGGCAGGCAGATTTATCTTCTTTCTTCAAGATTATGAATTTGATCATTGCCAACAATATTGACCCACGGCAGCACAAGACCGAGGTCGGCATGGATCGAGCGAGATTTATGATACGGGTCGCTCGTGGCATCCCGATTGACCTCGTTGGTTATATATTTGAGAGGATCCGATCAGAGGCACGGTTTATTACGACAGATATACTGCCGTTTGGGATCCTCATCACTCGATTTTTGTTACATGCCGGGGTTGTGCCCGAACCTGCCGAGCGTTCCCGATTTCCGATGGCACCGATCAACAGCACCACCCTATCACGGAGCACGGGACACTCTAGATTTCGTTTTCGTGGAGCTGTTCCAGATAGGGCTGAGATTCAGAGAGATGGGCAGCCAGGAGATACTGGAGTATCGGCTGGTGAGACATCTACACAGGCTGAGACATCACGCACATATATTCGCGAGGAGTTGGCTGACATATTGCGTGCTGAGATCGGTGTACACACATCAGCAGTGATTGATGCAGTGCATACTGCCATGTCTGAGTTGCGTACAGAGATTATGGCTACCGTCTCTGGGTTACGTACAGAGGTTGATGAGTTACGTACAGCGATTAATGCCAATAATGCAACTCAAGTCACAGTTAGTACTCGACTGACACAGGTAGAGACACAATTAGCTAGGGGTGGGCTCCGACTCTGACGGAGTCGGAGTTGTCATTTCCGACCTCCGACTCCGACCGGGGTCGGAGCCAAAATTCCCCTCCGACTCCGACTCCGAACTCAATTTCAGAATTTTTTTTTTATTATTATTTAAATTTTGTTGTTCAATTTCGTTTCAGATAGTGGGCAATATATATATATTTTTTTAAAAGTTAACCATCTATAAATATTTGGTTTATTCAAGAGTTTTCAATAATTTAAATATTCGTTCTGATTTTGTTACTAAATTTTGATTATATCTTTAATTTGTTTTATGTCCGCCTGAAATTTAGCATTAAAAGTGCTCATGACTCATGAGTTGAAAATTACACAAATTTAAAATTTTATAGAAAAGAATGATGGTACGAATTTGTATAATTCGATTAATTTCAGTTGGATAATAAATTATAAACTTTTGAGAGATGATGGATAAGTACTAATAGAAATTATAGAATAAAGAGTACTTATCCCACGTATTTGCTCGGGATATAAGTACATAAATATAACTATATAAATAGTTTAAAAAGTAAATAACATGTATGATGCAGCCATAAGTTATAACAGTCTCATTTATAACGTAATAACAATATGACTCAGTCTTGAAATATAACTACATAAAAATTAAACACGGGTTTCACTCAAACCCCAATGTTCCATTGGTCACGCCTGAAATGAAGATAGAAAGTAGCAATCAATAGATGAAAAAAAATTGATAATAAAAAATTATATACGGTAAAAGAATAATTTGATTCTTACCAAGAAAGGAGGTTCTCTCAACTCCATCCCAACTCTCAAGTAGCGTCCGTTCCAAACTCTCAATCATCGGTAATTATGTTAGGGTTCACAATTAGATCTATAAAATCATAAAAAGTAGAAGTTAGAAACATTAAAAATAATTAAATCATCATTTAAAAGCATATAAACTTACCCGATTCAAGCCTATAGCTCTCGGCATCAACGCCAACGGTATCTAGTCCAATGGGCGTTTCACTTATCCAATTCTGTGTGCAAACGAGGGCCTCCACGGTTGACGGTGACAATGAACTCCGATAAGCATCCAACACGCGACCTCCAGTGCTAAATGCCGACTCTGAGGCAACCGTAGTGACAGGAATGGCTAGCACATCTCGGGCCACACGGGAAAGGACTGGATACTTGGTGGAATTAACTTTCCACCAAGTTAATAACTGAAATACATCACTAGGTGCCTCGACAGCTTCCATAAAATATCGTTCAACCTCAGATGTACAATGCATAATATTCCTTGTTGACATGAGTTGATGATACTGCCGTATGACACGATTGCCTCTAACCCCTACAGATGGGTCAGTATCACCTGAGGGAACTGTCGATCCTGTCGGCCTCGAATGTGAGGAGCTACCAACTGCGGATGAAGGCTGAGCACTAGTACTGTAGTGATGATATAAGTCATCAACATCACTTTTTAGCAATCTAATAAACTCTCCAGCCTTCACTGCCCCGAGGACGGAATTTACCCAAAATTCTAGAACGGCCAACTTAACTCGGGGGTCAAGGATCACAGCCACAAATAACAATCTATTTATCTTCTCAATATTCCCCCAATATTTATCATATTTGATCTTCATCCTCGTAGCCATATCAGATAACAATCCAGCAGAGTCAGTACAACTATTTTCCAACTGGAAGTGAAGCTCCGAGAGCTCACTGAAAAATGAGTTCGCAGTCGTATATTTGGATCCAGATAGTCGCATGGTTATCTCATAAAAAGTTCTTAAAAATTCAACAAAATAACTCACACTGGTCCAATCATGTGCGTCTGGCGCACCGAGCCCCTGTCCTGCTGGCTCCAACAAAGCATACCTCAGGCCCCCATCCTCGACCTCCATCCGCTCGAATGCTTTTTGGTACTTCTGTGCCACATCCAACATCATGTATGTAGAATTCCATCGAGTCGGAACGTCCAAGCACAGCATACTAGAACATTCAATCTTCAAATCTTCTGCTATTGCCTTAAACTTGGCAAGCCTTTGAGGGGAACCCCTCACATATCGTACAATGTTGCGGACTCGGGTTATGGAATCATGAACCTCTTTTAATCCCTCAACAACTATGAGGTTAATGATATGAGCACAGCATCGAACGTGAATAAACTCGTGGGCCCGAATGACATCATCTCTCACCGTCGTGTTCCGCTTAAACCAATCAATTGCTGTTTCATTCGCACTGGCATTGTCAACTGTAATACACAGCACTTTTCGAATTCCCCAGTCCTTTAAACAATCATCCATCTTCGCCCCAATGGATGCACCTTTATGATCCACAATTTCTTTAAAACCAATAATTTTTTTATGCAAAATCCACTCACTGTCAATGTAGTGTGCCGTGATACACATGTAGCAGACGTTCTGTATGGAAGTCCATGTGTCAGTCGTAAAAGACACTCTTTGGCCAGTGGTAATAAACATCTTCCTCATCTCCTCCTTGTCCTTCGCATGCCTCTTCATACAATCTCGCATCACTGTATACCGTGATGGAATGGGAAATCGTGGCTCAACAAAATTTAGAAACTTTCGAAAGCCTCTTTTCTCGACTGTGGTAAATGGCATCTCATCAGTAATTATCATCTCTACAAGCATGTCCCTCAACATCTTCTCACTGTATTGAGGGATGACCAATTTCTTAGTCTGTGTACCATCAGTGGCTGTAGAAGTTTGGTAACTAAGGTTGGTCTGATCAGTGGCTTGCAATCCCTTCGCTATCTTATATCGTTGGCAACCATTTAGATGTGCTATTAACACACTGGTACCTTCCTTCTTTGAATGGCATCCACAAAGTGATCCACAATAATGACATCTTGCCACTGGGTTCGCAATTTCACCAGGAATTTTGGTGAAATGCTCCCATGTCCACGACCTCTTTTTAGAAGGTCGTGGTGGTTGATCTTGCTCAATGGGCATCTCCTCCTCCTCATTGAACATATCTTCATCCTCTATATCAACTGGGAGTGGGAGTCGACTACTCGCACAAGATGTAGCTGCTCTAGATGTAGCTGCCCTAGATGTGGCTCTAGGGGTGGAAGTACCCACCGGTGTAGGAGTTGTAGCATTGGCATTCGCCACATCCCCTTGTGGACGATCCGACTCCGAAAAATTATTCGGAGTTACTCCGAATTCTGACAACTCCGACTCCGTCGGAGTCGGCATCGGAGCGGAGGTCGGACGGAGTCGGAATTCTCGGAATTCTGCACACCCCTACAATTAGCTGCAGTCGAGGATGTGTGTAGAGACCTCGCATCACAATAGTTTTTATCTTTTATTTATATTTTCTTTTGTTGTAATTATGAACAATATATATGGCATTTTGATAATTTGCTTTATTTGGTTGATTAATATGTATGTGATTGATAATATTTATTTACTAAATATCTTATTTAACGTAAAAGAAATCATTAAAATATTTTAAAATTAATTACATAAAATTAATTAATGAATTTGTATATATGATAGATATTTTTTATATTTTGAGTTTCGTACCGAGATTAATATTATACCTTCGAATGTATAAATGTGGTGCTTGAATATGTTCTGACTAAATATATTCCGTTCGAACGGTTTAGAAAGCTTCCTGCTAGGATTTGCCACCAAATATTTTCCGTTCGAACACAACAAATTCTCGTTCGAACGTTTTTGAACTTTCCCCGCCATAATAAAGTAATTATCCGCCAAATTTTACTGTTCGAACGGGAAAAATTTTTTGAGACGATTTAATTCGTCGCAGAAAAAACTGTTCGATCGGTTATTTTGACGTTCGAACGATTTTCTAAATTCATCGATTTTTTGGGACGAAATTTAAATTTCGTCCCAAAAAATGACTTTTAGGGATGAAAAAAATTTCGTCCCTAAATAATTTCGTCCCAAAATCTCAAATTTGTTGTAGTGTTATGGTATCATACATAAATAATATAACATTTTCCTGTGTTTTCATTATTTTTTTTCCTGCAAATTACATATTTTTCCTTCACCTAGCAACTTATAGCAACTTACTATCTATCTAGCTAAAGTTTACATAGTGCCCTGGGTCAATATATGAACGTGAATCACATAAGCCATCCCATCCTCTTGACTATGAAGACAAGCACACAAGAAAATGGCCATAACAACTTGACCAAAAAATAGACGTGGAAAATTGGAAGTTTTAACTTTAAAGTGGTAAAAAAAAAAATAGGCATGTTGGAAGATTGTTCATTGTTGGCCAATTAAAAGGTACCCCTCAAGGTATTGTGTGTCCGGGCTTGGGACTTCACTGCTGCTCCGTGTGAAGTTTCTGCACTGACCACATATTTTCCTATGCATTTCTCCAACTTCACACTGTTTTCCAGTGTACACAATTTACAGGACTTTGAGGGGTTGTAGTTTGTATGAACATCTTGAGACTTTTGACTGCTACTTGGCTCGGGTATTGGAGCCAATTAGTCGCAGTGATAGACCATCTATATTGAGAGTTTTGAGTGCTACAGAGCTTGGGTATTGGGGCTCAGGTATTTGTTCCCTAATGTGTTTTTTACAAGCATCTGTTTAAATTCTTGTTTTTATCCACAATGAGCATTAATAAAATAACCAAAAAATCTGCAATTATGAAAGCCTATATTAATTTCTATCAGCTTTCCTAATAACCAAAAAATCTGCAATTCTTCCAAGTATGTTAATTTCTATCATGGCCCTGTGTATTTATTAATGTTATGTTTCTGGGGTTGTTATTGTGGTACGCATGTGGTTGAATGTGGTAGTGGGGTGTTTTGATTTTTGTCAATTTTCCTCTACTACTGTTGTGTACTTATATATAATAAATATATATGGGGATTAATAAACTTCCGTCATCCATGTTCCTATAGTGATACTCCTTACGCTCATCTGCTAGACATCAGCCGTATCAACAGGTATGGGTCATTTTTAATTCCGAGTCATTACTCATATTAACGCATATAACGTAGCGTAGTTGACATGCAAAACCTTTTTTTTTTTCCTTATATTACCATTTTAGCTATTTGAAATGGATGACCCCGAAGACACGAGCCGGGATAATGTGCTTTGGGGCGATGCCATGGAGGAGATATTCATCGACATGCTCTACCAGGACGCCCTTCAAGGTAGATTAAAGGGCGGAAAGATAACGTTTAGAGAGCATGGAGTTTATGCACAGCGACTCACTGCTGTTGGGAAGAAAGTGTTTGACGGGAACTAGGTTCGTGGAAAATTGACGAGGTTGAAGGGGATGCAGCGCTTGTTTACCGATTTGTTGAGCCAAACTGGTATGGGTTGGGATCCCGACACAAAGACAGTAGTTGTGAGTGACGAGTGCTGGGAAAATGCCATTAGGGTAAAATTTTAATTAAAGTTAACCATCTTTATTGCACCAAATAGTATGTTTGAGCACTCGATGTTTGATTATTAACTGCGTATGTTTCTTCTATAATTGGTAGGTTAAATCGAAATGGGGGAGGTTTCGTACTTTTGGCTACCCAAAGTACGAGGAGCTGTGCACCATATTTGGCGCTTTCGTTGCATACGGGACTATGCAACACGCATCAACACAGCTACCCGCAGATAGCGACGATGAGCGGCGCCTGGATGAGGAGATGCGAGCTCGACGCCCTCCCGCACTAGGCCATCGACAGGGATTGCCCATTGGCAATGATGACTTTATTGACTTGATGGGGATCGGGTCACCTGCAGTCAATGCAGTGACTGGGTCATCACGTAGGCCGAAGACAAGAAAGAAGAGCGATTTTGAGGTGCAGCTTTCTGAGGCTGTGGAGGAGGTGAAACTGACGCAGAGAGCGAGGCGTAAACGATATGAGGATCAAGAAGCTGTGGCATCATCAAAGCGCAGCAAAGAGTCACAGCCTAGTGATGGGACCAATGGGGGGTATGATCCGATTAATCATTGTGCGACGTTGCTCAGCGAGCTCTCCCCGAGGTTGGAGCCATCCCAACTTGTTCGCGCAATTAAGGAATTACTAAACCCAGATATGCGACAATTTTTCTTGTCCTTGGATGCTGCAAGGAGGGACGATTGGGCCCGTAATTGTTAAAGTAGACTCATTTTTAATTCTTAGGCTATATTTTCGATGGCATTGTCACCCTTTATTTTTCATGAGACTATTTGTATTCCTTTGATGAGTTTATAAACAGCTACTTTTCCAATGTGGGTTGTCTGTTTGATTTGTTGTAATCTCATTGAAATGAGGACGGATTATGGAGGACCTGTTTTAGGCTCTGTTCGGGTTCTGTATGATTATATTGGATTATGTTTAATTATTATATGGTTATCGTAGTACCTCCTTATTATTTTGTTAACTTGTGAGAGATTATTTACAACTGTTGTAAAGATAAAATAGTACGAATTAACCCACTGTGCACAATGGGAATTGGTCAGCAGGAAGGTACTCGATGAACGTGAATCGAGATGCAGATGATATGTTCCCTATTGTGTGTTTGACTGATAGTAGTGAAGATGACCTTGCAACTGAGGATCTTGAGACACTCGCATTTCTTGTGAGGGCTGGTAGAGAAGCACAACAACAGCTTAGACAGCCACAACACAATATCGGATTACGGGGACATCAATATATTTTGGAAGTTTTGAATGGGAATCCAAGAAATTGTCGCGAGTTATTCCGACTTGAGGTTGATGCCTTCCGCGCATTATGCAGCTTGTTACATTCAAATAGTTTTTTGAAGGATACTAGAAAAGGGCTGACCGTCGAGGAACAAATAGGCATGTTCACATCGGTAGTGGCAGCGATTTCAACATTCAACAGAAACTGTTAGTGCCCATGTGAGGAACGTTATGAAGGCCCTGTGTAGGCTAGGGACACATCTTATTTACCCAACTCACACATCCGGGGTGCACCCAACAATCGCAGGCAATCCGAGAAATTATCCTTGGTTTGAGGTAAGTTGTTTATGGTAGATAATAAAATATAATTCTGATTATATTGGATCATTGTTTTGTAAATTACTTAAACCGTATGTAATCATATGTATCATGTCCGGTTCTGCGTTCGCAGGGATGCATTGGTGCAATTGATGGGACCATGATCGACGCTGTTGTACCTGCAGAGGTGCGTGAGGCATATCGCAACCGGCATGGCAAAGTTGCCCAAAACGTATTGTGTGTATGTGACTTGGACATGAAGTTCACATTCCTGTACACTGGTTGGGAGGGAAGCTCGCATGATGCACGTGTATTCATCGATGCATTGTCTCAGGGCCGCAATGCATTTCCAATGCCTCTCGATGGTAAATCACTTCTATTATATAATTATTTTTGTCTGATTATATTGGGTCTTTATATCTGTTGTTTTTAAAAAGCTCGGGATTCGTTGCTTGGGGCCTGATTATCTCATAATGTTAATGGTTGATAGGTCATTATTATCTAGTCGATTCGGCGTAACCATGTACTCGAGGATTTATGCCCCCTTACCCTAGAGAGAGATATCATAGAAGTGACCGTCAGGGTCAGCGGGGATTTAGGAGGTATAAAGATTATTTTAATCATCGTCATTCATGTATTCGTAACGTAATAGAACGTACATTTGGGGTCTTGAAATCATGATTTAGAATTTTAAGACTCATGCCTGGTTATAAAGTTGGGAGGCAAGGGGATCTGATCATTGCATGTTGTACGTTACACAATTTTATTAGAATGACGAGCCCGAATGATTGGTTGTTCGAGGAGTGGAGAGATATGGAGCTCAGTCCAAGCGGTCGTGCATATAGCGACGCCGCAGTTTCAGGAAATCATCCTGACATGACCGTCGAATCAGCCCGAGCTATGGCTGCAATTAGGGATGACATTGCCAAACGTATGTGGGAAGCTAGGAGTGGTCATTGACTTATATTGATAAATATTGACATTATTGAGACTATATAAGGGTGTAGTTAGAGATTCAAATGTATTGCAAATTTGATTTTGGTCTGGCAATATATTACTAATCTATATAGATAGGGAAGTTTGTAGCAAATTTATTTAGAAATATGGTTGCTAATATTATAAGCTATATACGTAAATTTAGTTTCATAAATAATTGGTCGATATGTAAATTTGATCGTACACAAATTTACAAGGATTGATTTTATAATTTAATGATGTTATTTTCCTAATTGATTATGATTGACTATAATTGAAAATTAGAGGTAGGCAAAATGAGCATTACTACGGTGAATATGGGAAATGAATTTAAGCACAGCTATTTGAAAAAATTATTTTATATATATTAATATTATTTAACGTTTTTTTGCAAACAATTACAATTGGGATTTTTGAATAAATGATTAACTTTATTATGGAAATTTTGTTGTATTTTTACAACAAAATTTCATTAGAAAAGACTATTGTAATCCAAAAAATTTTATTATTCACTTCATTAAAAAAAAAAAAAAACTACCTGGGTAATTAATAATTTATTAATACTTCTTTATGAATAATTTATAAATAACATTTAATATAAAGTTAAAATCATATCAATTCATAAATAAATTACAATAACTTATAAATTATTCCAACTCATCTCACTACTATTCATAACTCATCTCAACTCATCTCACTACTATTCAAAACTCATTTCAAATCATCTTAAATCATCTCAACTCATCTTCGAATCCAAACGACACCTAAGTCTTAATTTAAAATGATTAAGCCACTTTGATAAAACATAAAACAGGTTGATTGTTAATGACGGAAGAAGAAATTAAAGACATACATGAGATCATGGTACTAAAATTTGATGCGTCAACCTATGAGATAGACAAGGTAGACACAATATATATTTGATGATGATGTTTGAGAAACTCATATAAATAATAATAAATATATATATCATAAACCGTAAAATTAAGATCCTAAACGTTAACAAAAATTTACCAGACTTCGTGACTAGCCATGATCCGAAGGGAGAAATTAATTTACAACATCTAGCTTAAGGAAAAAACTCTGGATGCCCAAAATGGAAGGAGATCAAATTAAAGAAACAAAGAAAGGGAAATAATAAAAGACGATGATGACTAGTAGTACTACTTGATTAATGTTACAGATGGGGAAGATAAAGTACTTGAGATAGAAGATCGCAGATCTCGAAGAACTCTTGAAGAGATCAAGAGATCAGGTTCAAGGAACAGGATAAGATCTGTCATTACACATGCACTTGTAAGCCATAGGGCACGTCTCAGCCTCTGCAAGCGATGCACAGACAAAGCTAACCATGACTAGTCGACATGGCGAGCAAGACCCACATGCGTGAGAACAATCTGGCAAGCTTGAACCTGCAACTCGGACCGTATCTGATGACCTCTTTCTCTTCATTTTTCCCCAATTAAAATTATTGGGTTTTCCCTGCACCATGTCATGATCTTCTGCTTTCCTTTGTCTGGAATGCACAAGCCCATGAGTACCTGCATCTGTTTATTTAACATGAGATCAATGATAATTAAGCATATATCATATATAGGCCGGAATTAGGAGAAATGAAAATAAAACCTAGCTAGCTTCTACATTTGTATTTAATTAACAAGAAAAAATACTAGAAATTAAGATCAGATGATCAGTCTCGTACGTGAGCGTGGCCGGCCAATTTGCCTCATAGACATAACTTCTGGAACAAAAAGAAGAACAATGACGACAAGAACAGAAACACAAACAAAACCCTTCATGTCTACGTACGGTCTTTCTTCCCTTTCTGTGATCTCTCGAGTAAATAAACGTCGTTTGAGATCACTGTAGTAGTGATGAGAAAGGTAGAGGAAAAGTCAAGATATATTTAAAGGGGGTGCTCGAAAGCAGATGGTATTGAAGCAGATCACAGGCAAGATATGGAATCAGCAGCGTGATATCAGAGGAGGAGGTCACATGAAAGATCGAGACATTTTTTGCCACAGGCTAAAGCAAGCAAGCTAGCTAGCTGTTGTAGTTCCATGAAGAAGCTAGGATTAATATGGTGTAAGAATTTACTGTATTATAACAGCTTCTTTTACGTACTGTGACCTACCTCCGACCGGGACTACTGCAGCTAGCATAAATATACATACATATATATATATATAGCCATAAATGCATGCAGATCGGTTTGGGGAGTTTTTTTGAATCCTTCCAGCTTATGTTAATAAATTACATGTGTGGATCTGATGTGACTGTCTTTAATACTAGTTACCCGCTGCATGTAATCGACTTTAAAGTTTTACGGCTGTAGACGCCAATCCATGGACTTAGCTCTTCGTATTAAATGTTAGATTACTAAATTTGTATTCTTTTTTTTCTATCTGTTTTAAACCCTAAAATAAAAACCTTGAGAACTCTCGATATAATATTTGAGTTGCCATTGTCCTACCTACGTACGTACGTACCGCGTACAGTTGGTAGTTGCATGTCTGGTTTTGGGGCAAGACTTCCGTGAGTAATGCTGCATGTTTGTTTTTGTTGTCTTTTGTTTTGTTTTTTGTTCAACTTTTACAACAAAAAGTGAAAATTTTTTGCGAAACGGTAAAAATGTATTAAAAGGATTTTGAATTTTAAACTTAATTTATAATATTTGACATATCAATAATTGACACGTTAATGCATATTATTATCATGTAAATAATAATTATAAGTATAAGTAACATTTTCATATGATATTGACCTAAAATTAGCACAAGTGGTCGAGTAGTACTATTATTGAATGTCTAAGCTCAACTGGTATGTATCTGGTTTTTGGGCATGCATGCAAGAGTTTCACAAGTATTGTTTTTTTTCTTTATTTTAAGTATGAGAAGTACTATAGTCACAAAAGAATTACACAAAAATAAATTCACAAGCTGACATGGCTTCATTTGATCTGTTAGATATATTTTATAATAAAACTCACTACAACAGATTGGGTTTCTAGAGACAAAAACTTTTATGTCAAAAAACTCAAATTTTGTCCCAAAATATTTTTAGAGACGAAAAAATTTTGTCTATATTTTGTATCGAAACGCCTGTCTCAAAAGGTTTTTAGAGATGTCTCAAAAAATCATTTTTAGGAACAAAATTGGGCGGAACCAATCAAAACTGTTCGAACGAGACTTTTTTTTAGACGAGTCAATTTCGTCTCAAAACATTGTTAGAATAGAATATTGCTCAGTTCGAAACGACACGTCCATTCGAACAATACGAAATTTTGATTCAAACTAATAACCATATTTGATCATGTTCGAAAGAATGGAGTGTTCGAATATATTTTATGCGTTCGAACCAATAAATTTTTCAAATGACTTTTGTTCGAATATAAATTATGTCCGTTCGAACAGACATTTTATTTTCATAAATTATGTCTGTTCGAATAGGGTTTTGCATATTATTGTTGTTCGAAGAAATATTTTATTATTCGAATGGCAGTATGGACTGTATTTTTCGGTTGTCATTCGAATGGGTTAGTTTTTGTTCGAATAGATTTATAAATGGTAATTTACCATTCGAACGGTATTAATCATACAGAATAGAATTTAATTAAAAATATTATACTAATATTACATAAATTTTAATTTAAATATCAATTAGTCAAATGTTTTGGAACATCATAATATAAAGGCAATTAAAGAAAAAATAAATTTTAAGATTGTGGTGGTGGCTAGGGGTGAAATCCGAAGGTGTCAGTGCGGTTTTGGTCCAAAATCGAAACCGCACCGACAAGCTGAAAATGTGTTTTCAATCGAAACTGGCCGGTGAAGGGGAAGAAAACTGTCGACATCGGTCTCGATTTTCTTACAGTTGGTGGCGCAAACAAACTTACAAACACTTGAACGCCCATCACAGATCCACAAAAAATATGAAATATCACAACAAATATCAAAGATTCAACTGTGGGGGCCCAAAACGACATCATTTCACTTAAATGAGTGAAAAGACATCGTTTTTGTATAAGTATAAAATGAAAAAAAAAAAAGATAGAATGGGTCAGCCGGTTTAGCGATTTTTCACTGGATCAAACCACGACCGAACCGACAGAGATCGATTATTCTTATTTTCCACCACCGGCCGACCGGCCGGTTTCGGTTGGTTTCGTGCTCCAGCAACTGGTCTGATCGGTTTCCGGCCGATTTACTCGGTTCTTATACACCCCTAGTGGTGGCATAGAGTTTTGGGACATCACGATTGACTGGAACTATTAAAACATTTTTTGGTTATTCAACTATAGCCTCTCTTCTAATCTCGCCTCTAAATGCGCTGCTTGATCTAATCAGGTCAGCAACTATTTTTCCTTGTTCTATCTCAAGTGTTGATTCCTCCAGTTCTTTAGTCTTATTATCATTCGATCTAGCTCGAGAAAAAGATGATGATGTTGATCATGGCTTCACGCAATGTCCTAGGCCTCTCAAATATCCAGAACGTGATCCAAGAACTTGAAAAACTATCTGAGCATCGTTGACAGATGATTTATCAGATGAATCCGCATCAGTTTATTTAAGAGATATCATCTTGTCCTACAAAAATAAAAATATTAAAGTTAGTATAAGTAACAAAAATATTATTAGACAATGAAATTAAAGAAACTTAAACTTACATAATTTGTCTCTACTTCAGGACTGGTTCAAACATCATCACAATTTTTATGTGCTTTAGCATACAATTGGGTTAGATCATGGTCAGCAGGACTTTCTTCTTCCTGCAAAAAGAAAATCTATATTATAATTCAAATCAGAAAAGTGTATTATTTGTTAATATTTAATGAGGACTAGAATAACTTACCATTTTTTTAGACAAACGATAAAAAGATCGAGAACCCACATGATGGTGTATCGTTAATTTTGATCTATTTGCTTGGTTCACAATACTCTGTTGCTAAAAACAATATTAGGTCTATATGTTTAATACATCTATCATATACTATTAAAAAAAGATAGCAGCGAAATTACCTCATAAACAGGATCTTCAAACATATCACAAATCTTCTCTCATTCGTTTGGTGGCATTGCTTAGAATGGATTTTAGCACGCCTCTATTGTAGTATTGAATTTCTTATAATATGCATGACATCGACCTTTGTACCTCCGGAATGCATTCGACGTTAGTTCCTCAACCGTTAATCGATCCTCTCGTCGGCCAAAACTAAGTTCAAGCTCGTCATTTTAAAAATTATAAACAATTAGTATAAATGCAAAATAACTTTAAATTAACATGTTATATACTTAGTTGTTTGGGATGTAGCTTATTACCAAGTAACGATTTTTGATATAGCCTTTTACATTTTGGAAAATTTTAGACCAGGAGGATATAGTCATCGGTGCATACATGTGAGTAAGCATACCAACATAAGAAGCAAGTCACGATGTCAAATCTTCAGAGCCACCGGTGTGATAATCAAGAATATAAACTTTAATTTTACCCACTTTCCTAACTTTCTCAATGAAAACACCCCTCATAGTACCTTGACCTCGGCGTTGGCTTACAACAATTATATATACAATAATTAAAACATATATTTAAATTAAATTATTTTATTTTATAGATAAACATTACTTTAAATTTAGTATAAAATGCAGTATTTAATTTGATAAAATACATTGTTATGAGTCTATAATACTTATACTTTATATAGTACTTATTAATATATAGTAATTATATTAACTTGTATGGTTATCATAACTTATAATAACTATAACTATATAATAACTATATATAATGCTTACACTATAGTAGCTATATAATTAAGTGTTTATAATATATACTAAGTACTTAGTATGTTATAGGTAATAGAATAAGTATATTACAAATAATATACTAAGTATATTAAATCAAGTATTATAATACTATTATTATTAGTATTTTTTTTTTACTTTTGTACTTTTTAATATTAGTATTATTATATATTAGTATTAGCAATATAATTAGAAATATATTAGTATAATCATTGTTCGAACCAATTTCCTGTCGGTTCAAACAACATTTATTAGTATAATAACCATTTGAACATATTTTTTACTGTTCGAACGAGACATGACGGATATCATATACCCAGTTCGAATAGATTGTCATTTAAGTTCCCAATTCGAACAAAAATTCTTCGAGAGCAACCAGATCGCCCGTAGCAAGTCTACATTTGAACTTCTAAGAGGTATGGGTCAAGTCTCTTATTCTATTGTTTCTTTTTTTGTTCAAATTGGTTGTGTTTTGGGGGGAGGGATCTGAAATCTCCCATTTTGGTGTTTTCCGACCAACTAACACAAAAATAATCGGTAGAAATGATGGAGCTTTACTCCTTAATCATTTCTACCAATTAAAACTAAGGATAACATCTAAATTGGGTTTTTTCGTTCAAGGCTAAGTCAACTTAGCCATGGCTATTTGGCGTGTTCTCGTTCGAACAGAATCTAATTCGTTCGAACGCTCAGTTGTCAAACAAATATATTTTTGTTCGAACAAATTAAATTCATTCGAATGAACAAAAATTTCCCGTTCGAATGAACAGAACATTCTGTTCAAATAGAGATTTTTCTAGTTCAAATTATGAAGTTACATTACAGATGGTTAGTTCGAACAGAATATGTTTTGTTCAAACAAGTTATTTCAATTCAGTTCAATATAGTATAATTCTTCAATAATATATTTACAAAATTATTTTAATTATATTCTTACTTTTCTTGTGGTTAAATAGTATACTAATAACATCCAGTGGACGAAAATGTGGGAGAGATCAGACCGAAAAAAATAGTGTAGCAGCTCATGTTCAGGAGACGAGGCCTATACTTGTTGAGTGAGAGGTCATTCTAGATGCCTTATGCGATCTTGCATGGGAGAGACGGAGCATACAGTCTATCATCACCGATTGGGAATGTATATCGATCTATCAGCAGAGGGGGACTGCATATCTAGAGATGGTCGGTGAGTTTTATTGTGCCATGGTAGAGCATGACGCTGATGCTCAATGCTTAGCGGTCCGGGAGTGAGTATTACTTTCTCTCCCCGCATTATTGTTGAATTCCTTAATCTTCTGCGCTTGGTCGGCGCATGTCCTGCTGTGGCTGCGGTGGCTACATCGGGAACATCGGTTACACCATCTGATTCAGGCACACCGGCCACATCCTCATCATTAGAGCTGGATGTTAGTGAGGATAATAGTGAGGATGATGATCTACCTGATGATGGTCTCACAGACAATCAGGTTCGTCAACTAGTGCAAGATCCTTCAACTCCATCATATGATGGGAGTAAGGTGATCTGACATGCATGCCGACTGTATAGCATTTTTCATAATGCATAATTTGACTGTTGGGTATAATATCGATCCGAAAAAATACAATACTAATTTCGGGATCGGTCGAGCCAGATTCTTGTTGCGAATAGCACGAGGGGACTCGATTAATCTGGCATTGTATTTCTTCCTACACATTCGATCAGAGTCACGCTATTCCAATAGAGGTAGTCTACCATTTGCATTGATAATATCTAACATCTTACTCTGATTGGGAGTTACAGTGTCTTGGACTGAGCAAAGGTCGCCACAGATGGAACCTCTTAACAAGATCACATTCAGCAAGAGCAAGGGGCATTTACGGAAGACTGCACCAGAACAACCTAGTGGCACACCGACCAATCCAGCTTCTAGTAGTACTACCGATATTGAGAGATAGCCTGCTGGGGCTACTTTGGATCAGATATGAGCTCTATTTGTGGAGCTCGTTGAGCCCATCATGGAGAAGTTTAGAGATCTGGATGGTCGCATTAAAATGTTATAAGAGGATTTTGATCTACTTAGCAAATAAATCGTTTTAGTTATTATTTTACTTTTTTTATGTTGTATAGAATATTATATATTTGAGATGTAATTAATTTATAATTTTTATATTTCGTGTTTGCTACCTTGTTTATTTTTTTCATTTTACTTACAGTTCATGATAATATAAAAAATGAGATTATCTTTAAAGTTATATTTACATAAATTTAACATAAAAGAAATCACTATAAAATTTTGAAATTAATTACATAAAATTAATTTATGAGTTTATAAATATTGAACTCTCCATAAATCATAATATATAATATATACACATTTTATATATTTTGAAAATGATAACAAATTAATGGAAAAAAATTTATTACTTTAATGGAAAAAATATATACACAAATTAATGATGATAAACAATTTTTATATAATTTTCAACTAAATTAGTCGTTCAAATGAGTAAATATGGTATTCAAACCGGTTCGAACGATATATTTTTTTTTGTTCAAATGGTCAACCAACCTTGTTGCCACATTTTCCGATCAAATCTCGTCTGTTCAAACAAATAAATTTAAGTTCAAACGGTTATGAACTTTCAATAGGAAAAATAAATTAATTTTCCATTAAGATTATTATTCAAACATATTATATACTGTTCGAAAAAATATTAATTCCCTATTCAAATCTATTTTTTTCTGTTCGAACGGTTTTACTTTTATGATACGATTTTATTTGTCACAAAATATCTTGTTCGAATAGATATTTATCCGTTTGAATGAATTTAGAGATTCAGCCATTTTAGAAAGGAAATTTAATTCGTCCCTAACAAATTTCGTCTCTAAAAGTAAAATTTCTTTTAGTGAGTAGCTTTACAATATGACAAATCATATTAAACTATATCAGTTTGTAGAATTATTTTTGTATAATCACTTTGCGGCTAGAATATTTTTCTTTTAGTATTTTTTTTTGTTCAATTACTTTTACCTCATGTAGTCCCAAAAAAAAATTATTTAAAATTCCAAAAAAGTAAATATATAAGCAAAAGAAAAAACCAAAAAACACACCATGCATGCCACGAGGAGGCCTAGGCTGGCCTTCGTCTTGACCACCATGCATGTGGGGCGCCACCCTCTATCGGGGATAGTGGCCTCTTTTTTTTTTTTTTTTTCAGGGTATTCTTTCCTAAATTCAATATATATTTATGTATTTGAAATTTAGTATTTTATTTCATTTGAAGGTACCTTCCGTTTTAAAAAAATTATTTCACGTTTTTATGATTATTTCACAATAACACTAGGCTTATTATTATTATTATTATTATTTAACTATTAAGTTTTTTTTAATATATACTCGCTTATTTTATTTTTTTTATTTTTAATTTAGATGTTAGTTAATTAACGAAGAAAAAAGGGAGATGTAAAGAAATATAATGTATGGCCTCCGATATCATTACATTGTTCAAGGTTCGTATCTCGTATCTCCTGATCTTTTGTCTAGCATTCCTCTAAAAATTAAAGATCCCGGGATGTGTGTGTACATGTGTGTATATATATATATATATATATATATATATTATATGTGTGTGTGTTTATATACATACATACATATATACATATATATATATATATATATATATATATATATAGGAAATTATAGTTCCACCAGGGGAGATATTGACAGTGTAATTTTTTTTTTTTGTTTTTTTGTTATTTTTAAGCATATGCATGTATGTGTTTTTTTTTTTAATTAATATTAAAAAAAAAACACATGCATACAAATGATTGTTTAAATAAAAAAACACTGATTGCTATAATATTTCGGTAGTATTTCTGGGTGGACCTAGCTTTACCATATATAGATATTAGTACTAATACTACTACTGCCGCTGTAACAAATTCAATAGATGGATTGGGAAAACATTTATTGGAATGTACTGATGGTTCTAGACACTGACAATTAAAAGTGTTAGTTCAATTTATAGCTCATCAGATGGATCGATCGAGCAATAAAAGATTTTTTAGATCAAGATATATACGATCAGTAATCTTACTTCGACAATTAATATTATTGCGGCGATTTCTGTTGACTCTATTTAGATTTATTCCTTCGAAGAATTAAACAAAGCTAAGAACGTACGCATCCATCTAAATGCATCAAACCAATAACTGAATCCTATCCGTGACTCTCATCATGACTAATTCCGTACGCTTAACGGTTGCATTTCTTCTTACATAAATGCGTGCATAATAGGAAATATTATATATATCTTTACTCATGTGATCTCTCGGAGAAAGCACTGCGGTGGGGCAGCATTCATGCATAACACAATTATGATTTTTTTTTTTCCCGACAAACTTGTAAGAGAAAATCTCGCAATAGTTTACATAACAATCCTAGGTTCCATTAGTTTTATCTTCTTTCTTTTTTTCTCTAACAAAAGGCGTTGGCAGGACTAAAATTTTAATAAAAATTTTATCTATAGTCATTTTCTTTTGTACTCATTTGTGCACTTCATTAAAATGATTAGCACGTAGTAGAACTCAATTTTTAAACATACATCACACCTCAGACTTTCAAATCTGCAGTGCACTTCACCTCGTCTCTCCTAGAACTTCAAACCCAAAATCTGACCTCCACCGTCCACACCTGCATCGTAGGTAAGTCTCTCTGCTCTCATTGTTCTCTTTCTCTCTTCCACAAAATTCTCAATCCAGCACCTCCGTCCACACTAGTGGACAGATTTCACATTGATGAAGAAGAGGATTTTGGGACATAAAATCTCACCCTATGTTGTCCCAACTCTCATCTTGCAAACCCAAACTTGGTTTTTATCTGATTCGACATTTATGGGTGCTAAGTGTTCTATAATCTCTAGATTTCTGATTATCATTTTTACAATTTTTCTGGCCCTGGGGTTTATGGGTTTTGGTTGTTTTGATTGGATATGATTGGGTTCAGGGTTTGGGTCGATGGTAATTGGATCTAATTTTGTTGGGTTGGTATTTTTTTTTTTATCTGGGTTTGATTTTGGGCTTACATTTTGCTTGGTAACTGGAAAAAATTAAAGCAAAATGATAGAGAATAAGACTATCAATCTGTTTGTTTATGGTTTTATGCCAAATTGGTTTCTAGGATTTGAAAGTATATGCTCAATGTAGGAAATAGGTAGTGTATGCGGGTCAGTTCAATAGAGCTTTGGGTTAACCTTATATTTTATACTTCTTGGGAATGATATTCCCCGCTCGACCCACACTGGTTGGGCTTGGGGCAAAACCATGAGGCCCAGTTCAACCCGGGCCTTCCCCTCTAGCGGCCCCAGAGTCTCCCAAAGGGCCCGACCCTCTAGGTTGTATCAAATGAAGAAGGGTGCACAGTGCGGGAAACCAGACGAAGGGGGACAGATGAGATGCACCAACTTTGACATCCCCTGTGATACCTAGCATTAAAGGACCTACACCAGCAAGTAAACGAAGGATGCAGACAGCCCTCCATTCTATGATGAAACCAGAAATGACCTCACCGCTCACCCACCATCGGGATGCACCCTAGAAGCCACGCTGCATTAAAAGCGTTGTCTCAAAAACGGCACCACATTGGACGCCCTACCTCAAAACACCACGTCGCATTAAATACCCAGACTAAAACAACTACTGGCAGGATAGCCAAACCCTGACACTGGGTATAGATTGTCCCCCCTTGAAATCTCGTATAAAAGCTACATTCCAAGTAAAAAGAGTGCTCTCTAAACTCGATTATTTGCTAGCCATTACCTTTGACACGAGAGACTAGCTTAAGCATCGGAGGTTCCCCGAACCACCCTAAGCCGACTTTCGTCCTTGTATTTGTAGGTGAAGATCTCATCCCAAGTTGCGAGAACCTTGTCCAGGCTTACAAGACACGCCATTAACACTTCTATTGAGTAATTTTGTTCTATACTCACTGCATAATGAATATATGATGTTAATTCATATTCATGCCTCATACATTTAATACAATCAACTTTTGTCGATATAGTAAATGAATGCTGCTAGTATCTTTTAAATGGATTGTGCTTTGTAGCCTTTGTTAAACTGTTATATAATGGAAGGAGTTCATTCCAATTTTGAATATATAGAACTTGTATTTTCGAATTTATTCCTATCAGTCTGAGTAGGATTTTAAAGATTAGGTGTTCTAGTCTGGTGGAACCTAGTAGTTACCGGTAGAGTCACTCATTGTCTTTGTCAAGTTTCGATAGCAATTGGTGAGCCATTGGTCTATGCATCACATTGCCTGGGCCAAACTTTGTTCTGACAATTTGACTTATTAAGCAAACCTTGTATTGGCATGGTTCAAAATGCATCTTCATCCTACATATAAAAAAGAACAATTTATCTTCATCCCAACACATAAAATTAAGTAGGTTTTGAAAGATATCTAAATTTTACAAATTGAATCTGGAGTTAAGAAAATTATACATAGATAATCTTGTTGTGGTATACATTCTTTTACTAAGTAGTCAATGGGTTATGCATAAATGGCTTTGGAAGTTTTTCCTTAGCTGTTAAGGTCCCATGAGAGAATTATAGGCGGTTCTGATGTAATACTCGTTCTCATATAGTGTGCATTTAAGTAGATTCATTTTGCAGATGTTGGTGTATTACTGAATTTCTTACTTAACTTATATAAAGTTCTAACACTTTGATTGAAGCCATGATATTCTTTTAACGGTGCTTCACATATTGTGACTATAGGTGTGGCTGTTATTTATTTTCAGCTCTCATGTAGCTCTGGATTTAACTTTAGCAAGGAAAACATATGTCCTAGATATAAGTCTAAATGGGCCATCATTTTGGTTGTGGGGTGATGAATCTATGTTGCTATTGAATGAGTGGCTGCAGATAAATCATAATTTTAAGTTAGATGAATCTTCTACTCCATTTTGTTTTCTCTGCTGAGCTTGTTTGTTGTTCTCTTTAAGAGATTTTTGTTGAGACTATTGATTGTTATTTTCATAGTAATTTATTTTCTTTCTTCCTTTTTTCTTTTAGTTTTACTTATAAAAAAAATGAATTTTGTTGTACTATCTTTCTTTTTGTTTTATTTTAACAAATGGAACTCGATATCCAGATATCCAAAGGTTTCTAAACTGTTTTGTGCCCCAAATTTTAGTTCTAAACTATTTTTTATTCTTTGTTCAGGTAAAATTCAATCTGAAAAGTGCATTGAGGTGCTAGAGAAGCTGATTGCAAACAGAAAAAAGACCCACATAAGCTCCTCCCATGAAGACTCAACAACTGGAATAGTAGTAGGCAAAGAAGCAATCTGATGTGAAGTAGGCAATAGAAATCGAACCAATCGGATATGGAGTAGACAGTAGAAAGATAAATGACCAAAAGCAATAGATATAGAGTAGCACTTTCTTAGTCATGGATTTTCTTCTTATTTGTACTTGTGTCAAATCATTGTAAGTTATTACAAACAAAGATACATTGGTGTTACCTTGAATTGTGTGATGTAAACTATGTAGGTTATATTTTGAGCTGTGTTGTTCACAATTTGAATTGTGTTGTTGTGAGTGTAGGAAGTATTTTGATTGTAAGTTGCTTGAATTGTATTGAATAAGGTCCCTACAACCTTTGCTTATAAAGTATTTTGATTTTAAGTTCTAAATTATGCTGTTGAAATGGCGCCGGGTGTTGAATTTTGTATTTATATGGTTGCATCCAAATTTTTGGAAATGCATCTTAGTGTGTGGACCATGATCAACCATGCAACAAACATATCTCCCAACAAGAAACATTAGTCCATTTTCACATGTTAGGAATTGGGTTGTGGTGGTGATCGGTGATTTTCTTGGGCCACAATTTGTGGATTTGGCGTAGAGGAACTAAGGTAGTCCATGCTTAACCCGTCTAAAAAAAATCATTGTGGCCCTATTGAGCAATAATGGAAGATGTAACCATCAGCATATATTATGAAATTAGAATTGTTCAATTTGGTTAGAAGTATATAAATGTAGAATTTTATCATAGAATTATAGAAAAGAAAAAAAACAATATAGCTAACACATTAAATGCTTCCCATGTTTAGGAAATAACCAAAAAATGACTCTTTAAGACTTGCAAAACCTCCATTCTCCATCACCCTCTTAAGTAAGTTCAAGTTTTGTATCATAAATAATTCAAGAAGTCCCATTATAGCCAGAACAAACCATCAAAACTAAATATAAAAGCATATTACACACTCACCCAGGAAAGAAAACTAGAACAACATTTTGTACTCACAAAATCAGACGAAAATGAAAGGGACAAAAGAAGAGAACTTTAAAAGCAAAATAGAAGGATGAACGTTTAATTTGCATACAATAATTCTCTTTTAAGAAGAAAGAGACAAAAGCAGAGCAATATATCATAAAAAAGAAAAATAAAACTAACACAAGATATACCAAAAGGCAAACGAGAGACTTCCCAATAGAAAGAACAATCTCCATCACCAAAGCTTCCATGAAAGAGCACAACCACTTGGTGCGCTCAATAGAGCTCACACCAAACATCTCCATTGTCCCTATAAAAATTATGCTAAAGAAATTCCCAAAAATCAAAGGGGAAAATACACTAGAGAGAGTATGTGTTAGAGACAAACACTGCTTGTATTTGGTCCAATAGGTAAACCCCTAGTTTAGTCGGGTTAGGGTAATGTGATTGTAACTTTGATTCTTTCCTATGAAACGGAAATAAATGTTTTTGGAATCTTTTGTGCGTGTAAAGTAATTATTATCTTCCTTTTGTATAGAAGATGGGGTGGGTTTGTTGTGGGGTTTGGCTTGGTACTCATTGGCATGGGGTTGAGTTTGTTCTTGTGACTTTAGCGACTCCAGGTCAGACCATGAGAGAGAGAAGGAGGAGGAGTGAGATTGGAGCTCATTGATTTGTGGACAGTGGTGGCCGAAACAAGGATTTTGTGGAAGAGAGAGAGAGAGAGAAAGAGAGAAATGAGAGCAGAGACACTTACCTATGGCGCCAGTGTGGATGGTGGTGGTTGGATTTGCAGAGAGACTTACCTAAGGCACCAGTGTGGACAGTAGTGGTCGGATTTTGGGTTTGAAATTTTGGAGAAGACAAGGTAAGGTGCAGCATGAATTTGAAATCTAAGGTGAGGTGCAGCGTGGGTTTACAATTTGAGAAATTAGTCCTGCTAGCACCTTGTGCTAGAAAAAAAAAGAAAAAAAAGAAAACTAATGCCATGACTATTGTGTAAATTGATGTGGGTATATAATTTCTCAATATTAAAATCCCTTTTTTGATAATTAAATTTGATGGAATAATTGTGATAATATGAACTCATATATATCATCGACCGAATGTAATTAGGAAATTAATCATTTATTTTATCTTGTAACTGACTTCATTTTGAAACTAACCCTCGCCTAGTAGCAATGATTGAGGACACATATAATGATAATAGGCAAAAACAAACAAGGATCATTGTTCCTAACTAATTAATTTACTAGTCTTGGATTAAAAATAAAGTTAATTGACTGTGGGAGCAACCTTGCATAGTCCCTAATGCATTAGGCCTGTTTGGTGTTCTCTCATATCCAGCCTAACCGATCTATTCGTCCATACTCGTTTGGTATCGGGCGGGGATGGATATGGTACCCACCCGCCCGCATGGATTTTCACCCACCCACCCAATACTATTATATAAAAAAAATCCTAATTTTCTCTCTCTCTACCTTCTCATTTTTTCAACCTCCTCTCTCTACCCTCTTATGTTTTCATCCTCCTCTCTCTTCCCTTTCTCTATAATCCAATGAAATCCTCTCTTCTTCTTCTTCTTCTTCTTCTTCATCCCTTCCCATTTTCGTCTTCATCTCTTCTTCCTCTTCTTTTTTTTATTCACCATGACCAACGGCCACACCTTGACCATGGGTAGGTCAGATGCTTTTTACGTGTTCTTTATATATTTCCTTAGATCTGTGTTTGTTTATGTTGGATCTATGTATTGTAGTGGTGGGTCTATAGATTGTTGTCTTGGATTTATTGAAATATAGATCTATGTAATTTCCCTGATTAATGGAAGATGAGCTTGAAAATTTGCTCGTACTGCAGTTGGATAAGGCCACCCACATATGTATGACGAGATCAGGAAAAGAGGACCCATGAATCTAACACGAACACGAGATGAAATTAGTAGATTTGAATTTGATATAAATGGGTTCGGGACAAAATGCGTTGACTCGTTAAGACACGATTAATAAATGAATCAACCAGAAATAATCCGTTTAAATTTTATTTCAAAATTAAAATTTTATAATTATAGAGTTATAATATTGATATTTCTCAAAATACTTATTTTTTATTGTTGAGATTGTAACTTTGAACCTATGCTTTTATTTGTTATTGTTGGGTTTGTAACATTAGTTTTATTATAGGTTACAATTTTAAATTTTTTTTTTATATAAATATTGTGGCTACTAATAAATATAGATTTTAAATTTTATGTAAAATTATGTTAATTAAATCAAATGGATTATGTGGGTTAGTTCAACACATTTACATGAAACAGGCTGAAATGAGTCATGTTATGTTGACACATTCTTAACTAATTATTGAATGGGTCAAAACGAGTGATACGACATGACCTGTTATTTAAATAAGTTATATTACGGTTTAAATGTCTGACTCGTTTAGCTTAACAAGTCATATTCGAATTAACCCATATAGTCAAACTTTCATGACTTGAGAAGACACAAACACAATCCACAAACATGAATTACCATCCCTAGGTATATGGTTGGCTACCTACCCTTGTAAGTAGGCCTATGCATAAAGGGCTTGGGCTCGATACATCTGAATAATCCAACTTACCCAACCTGTCAAATATAGGTTCATTGGGTCAACAATACGATATCGGGTTTAGTTAGATGCTAGCACGTCCAACCCATGTAAATCAATAATTTCCTCTTTCTCCCTTTGCCAAACCCTAGCCATTCGCCATCACGGTTCCCTTCCGTTGCTGCTCCCTTGCCCAGGTTACTCTCTCTTACTTTGTGTTTCTCTTTTGCTTCTCTCCACAACCCGTGTAAGCTATTTCTCTTTTACTTTGTGCTTGGGTCAGGGGTCGAGGTTGTGATAACCGATTGCAAGACTTCGAAGCTGGTGGTGAAGGGTGAAAAAGTCAATTCACTAAAGGTTCTGGAGAGAGTTCAGAGGAAGAGCTGCAGGCAGGTCAAATATCTTATCGCTCTGATCCTCAAACCAAAGGCCGAAGAAGAGAAGAAGCCTCAGGAGAGAGCCTCCCAAGCCTGAAGAGAAGAAAGAAGAGGTTTTTTCTTTTATTGTTTCCGAGGAAACAAGATTTTCTGTACATTTTCGAATTTTTCATCATTCTTTTATGAAAAATTCTAGAAATAAGCCTCACACTCTACACACCACTTAAAAACATATGATTTTATCATTTTACCCTCATATTTTATGAAAGATGAAATATGAAATATGAGAATAAAAAAATAAAATCATATATTTTTTAAGTGGTGTATAAAATGTAGGGTTTCTGTGTAGCACGACTCTTCTTTTATTTGCTGATTCATTTGAGGTCTCTGGATTCATTATGTAATTGTTTGATACAACCTCAAATTCGCAAGAACAAGTCCAAACAGTCACCACTTTTTTTTCCCTTACTTGTTCGGACCCATTTCGTCAAAATAGATCTGATTTGCATTTTTTGCTTTATCTCTATATTCTGTATTGTCTCTGTTTCTGTCTTGCGGTAGAAATACATTTTAAATTTTCAAATACATTTTAATCTATAAATACGATCTTATACTCTTTTGGGTCATTTGTTTGGATTTCCAACGAGTAACGTCCCTTATATCTCTCATTAACGACTCTCTTACAAATCAAAACACTAGAATTAATAAGATTTAATTATACATAGGCCGGTTAACCGGTGCCCATAGTGCATTAATGAAACATTTATTGTAGTTTTTATTATATCTTTTATTCAATTTTTTATTTGAAAGAGAGAAATTCTAAGGAAAAAAAAAATTAAGTTTTGGACAAAGATATCCTTTCTATACATGTCGACAAGTAATTAAAAATAGGACTGAGCAAAAATTCAAAAATCTGACTCCGAATCTGAATCCGATTTTACTCCAGTTCTGCTTTGACAAAACTGAGTTGGAGTCGGATTTTTTTTTTAAAATTTTCAATCGGAGTCGAAGGTGTCGCTAGACTGACTCCAATAATATATTAGTTTGAGCTAATTATTATGAAATAATAAACTTGTATAGTTAAATTCAATAATAAACTATTATAATAAACTTGTATAGTTAAATTCAATAATATATTAGTTTGAGCTAATTATTATAAAATAACATACTTATACTATAATATATATAGACTAATGATAGTTTAGTATATATAAACATCATAGTGTTATGATCGTACATAATTAAGAATAGAAATAAGTTAGACACTAGTATTTAAATAAGTCTAGAATAATATATAACTTAATAACACATATTAATGTACTAAAGTATAATAACATGTAATAGTAATGTATAATAACATGTAATTAGACACAATATTATAAGTCTTGTATAGAAATAAATTAGACACTAGTATAGAAATAACTAAATTAGTCTAGTATAATAAGTTAATAACCAAAGTTTTAAATTTCGTTCTTGTGACAGTTTCGGTTAAAGCACTAGAACGAAATATTTCGGTATCGATATCGTTTCGAGATAACCTATATATAAATAAATAAAGTATATATATATAAATTAATTATCTATATAAACTATATTCCAAAATAATATCAAAGCAAATCTTAAAAACATGCATACATGAGAAACTCAATAATATTTCTCAATACAAGTCTGAAAAAAACACATATTTTTAAAACTCACTAATACTTCTAAATTTTCAGTCCAACTATTAAAAAAAATAATCACTTATTTTCATCAATAAGACAATAAGAATCAACGTTAATCAAAATATTTTCGTCGAATATCACCACCATCATCGTCAACATCAAAGAACAAATTGTATATATATGAGCTAAACACGTTAAAATAGAACACATGCCATTGTCGTAAGGCTTGACCAAATAGCTATATATAATACAACATACCGAGATGATCGAAAGTTGACCCGGTACCGAACACCTATCTCCACTGTCCCAATTATTGTTCCGGCATGAAAAATTTCGGCCATTAATAAAAACTTTGTTAATAACACATAAAATTAATTTACTAAAGTATAATAACATGTAATTAGACATTATAAAATAAGTCTAATGTAGAAATAAGTTATAATATAATAACATGTAATTAGATACTAAAAATTGTTAGTGTATGTATTTGTATCTTAGAATATACCTAGAATATTAGATCATATCCTTAATTTCCTAGAATTATGCTAGATCATATCTTTAATTTCCTTTAATTATGCTAGGTTAGAATCTTTCCTTTTAGTTTGTATTTCCTTATTTGCTTTGGCCATATTCCACTATATATAGGTCTCCTTTGTATAGTTTGATACACACATAAATATTCCACTAACAAAAATAATATGTAATACTATAATATGATAACATGTAATTAACATTATAATATAAGTTTAGTATAAAAATAAGTAAGATATTAGTATATAAGTAAATTAGCAGTGAATAATTTAGCTAGTTTTAGTTTTTAATTTTATGAAAAAATTGAAAGTTGAAAGCCCACAAAAAATTCTTTTTTAAAATGGGATTAATATGAAATTAAAAAAAAAAAAAACCCAACACTGAAAATCCAAATCCGACTCTAGAGTCAAATTGGAATCTACACAAGTCAGAATTCGGATTTGAACTCAGACAAGGTCGGAGTCGGATTTAGGGAATATTCCGACTCCGACTAAGTTGGTGATCACCCGTAATTAAAAGTAATAAAAAATTCAACATTAAATTAAATTATAATGAAAATGAAAAATTAATACAACATTAAAAACCAGAAAGTAAAAAGATTGTAAAATACCTATATTCCCATGCAACTTAATTAAGGAGAGGGCTAAAAATAGTTTTTTAATTTTATATTTTCAATCTCATAGAATGCTTAAAAGTAAATAGAAAACGGGTTATTTCATTAGCTAAGTTTGCACCTTGAACATGTTGTCATCTCCAACTTATTAAAAGAGAAAAAGGACGTAGGAAAAGATCAAGAGAGAGAAAATAATTAAAAAAAGAGAAGTGTTAAGTATAATATATAAAGAGATTATGTAAAAGTAAATTTATAAATTAACGTTATTTTATATGAATTATTAAATCTATATTATAATAAAAATAATTTTATAACTTGAAGTACTGTATTAAATTATATCAATTTATGAATATATTTTTTTATAATTTTTTTATAATTAAAGTATTTTTTATAAAAAAAATGATATTTTAGACGAAATAAAACGATCAATGTTTTGTTTTTTCATTCTGTCAAAAGTTTTCGTGCCAAAACAGTAACTAGCATCGCTATGTGGGATGTTTTATTCCTACTAGAATTCTGGTCATTCGGATTCTGATATTCCGGTTGTAAATGAAGTTTCGGCCCGAAATTAGTCATGATAGGAGCGCAACTGCTGTGACCGTTGCTGGTGACCGTTTGTTCCAAGAGCCCATGCCGTCGTGAATTGTACGATATGACAACGTCGTCCTTTTTGGTCAAACTCAAATTACTTATAGAAGAGTACTGTTTCGGATTCTGAATTTGGATCAATAAATATTTTGAATAGAATAATTTTTTTTCTTTTTGTTTTTATGTATTTTTTTAATCATTATAAATATTTTTTAAAAAAATAAAAAATTTATAATATCATTAAAAAATATTTTTTTAATCATTCGATTAAATAAAAAAAAAATCTCATTGAGATATTTTTTAGACCCCGAATTATTTATCCTTACAGAAAGTTCATAGATTGTGTGATTTGATTGGAATCTATTAGTTCACAGAGTCCATTTCAACAACTATATTTTTAACAATGTATTTAATATATATATATATATATATAAATATATACCATGCAGTTATTTTGAAACATAATTCTTCTCTCTATATAATTGTTTATATATATATATATATAGTAATTTATCCATTTAATGATTATTTCTAAACGGTACACCAAAATATCTCAATATCGAAATATTTTATTCTAATATTTCAATCAAAACGGTTAGTAAAACCAAATTAGTAAAACGGAATTCAAAACATTGATTACCATCATTGCGTATTATATAGAAAGTGGTTATCCCCTTTACATGATAGTTTTCTGACTTCCTACCATTGATTGCTTAAATTAAACTATTTACAAGTTAATTAGTATGTAACATACCTCTTATTTTGGGACCAATTATATTCTTAAATTACACTATTTACAAGTTAATTAGTGTGTAACATACCTCTTATTTTGGGACCAATTATATTCGTAAAAGGATTAAAATATCAATGACGTGTAAGCCTACAACACCTGTATGTTTGTAAATAAATTAATGAATAATTATATTTTAAAACTTTTACACCACACATCATCCACGTATTATAAATTGATTTTAAAAATAAATTTTAAATTCTAAATATCAAAAATCAACTGATGTCATGTGAATAATATGTGGTGTAAAGACCTTCAAATAGAATTACTCTAAATTTATTCTCGATTGCTCTATTAAGAGCCTACATCAACTAGATGGGGTATTGGCGAATGGAACAAACTTTAATAATTAATACCAATTATAATCTTTATCAATTTTCAAGTATAAGTTAAGATGTGATTCGAGAGCGGACTGTTTTACTTGAGCGTCAGGTAAAACTGTCTGATTTTGTGACTCTTATATGGGAGGGTCATCCCCTCCCATGAGTATTCAATGATCGTGATTGGGCACTAATTTTAGATCAGCGAGAAGAAGGAGTGGAGCTCATTTCTTACCTTGATATCATTGCTGAGTTCTATAAAGAGCTCGGTGGTGCCAGCTCAGACGATGGAGGGGTATACAAGATCTGTGTCCAAGGAGCTCCTGTTACATTTTCAGTGAACCTACTCGCTGCATATCTCGATATTCCTAGGCTGGTCGATGCCTATCCAAACTTGCCACCTTGAGAGTCTAATCCTTTAGGTGATGTAGAGATGTCTCAAGACGATGGATTAGTCTACACAGATGAGATCGATACACTTGCTGATTATGAGGTCAGAGACTTGGTAAGAGCATTAGGCAGACAGATTTATCTACTTTCTTCAAGATCATGAATTTGATCATCGCCAACAATATTGACCCTTTAGCAGCACAAGACCGAGGTTGGCATGGATCGAGTGAGATTTATGATATGGGTCGCTCGTGGCATTCCGATCGACCTCGTGGGGTATATATTTGAGAGGATCCGATCAGTGGCTCGGTACATTATCACAGATATACTGTCATTTGGGATCTTGATAACTCGATTTTTACTACATTCTGTGGTCATGCCAGAAGTTGCCGAGCCTGCACTGGAGCCAATGAGACCGATCAATAGCACCACCCTGTCAAGGAGCACGGGATACTCGAGATTTCGTTTTCGTGGACTAGTTCCTGACATAGCTGATATTCAGAGAGATGCACAACTGGGAGATACTGGAATATTGGTTGGTGAGGCATTTACATAGGCCGAGGTATCACACACATTTACTCGCGAGGAGATGGACAACATACTGCGTGTTGAGATCGGCATACACATATAAGCGTTAATCGATGCAATGCATACTACCATGTCTGAGTTGCGTACAGAGATTACTGCTAGCATCTCTAAGTTATGTATAGAGATTTACGAGTTACGTACAGAGATTAATGCCAATAATGCAACTCAGGTCACACTCAGTACTCGACTGACACAAGCAAAGAGATAATTAGTTGCAGTCGAGGATGTGTGCAGAGACCTCGCATCACAGTAGCTTTTATTTTTTGTTTTTATTTTGTTTAGTTGTAAATTAAATATTTTATCTTTTCTGGAGTAATTATTGATTTATATTATGTGGTGTATGGCTGATAATATTTATTTAACTAAAAATCTTATTTAACATAAAAGAAATCATTAAAATATTTTTAAATTAATCACATAAAGTTAATTCATGAATTTGTATATATGATATATATTTTTTATATTTTGAGTTACGTACCGAAATTAATATTATACGTTCGAATGTATAAATGTGGTGATTGAATATGTTCGAACTAAATATATTATGTTCGAATGGTTTAGAAACCTTCCTGTCAGGTTTTGCCACCAAATATTTTATGTTTGAACAAAAATAATTATCGTTCGAACGGTTTTTAACTTTCCCCAGCATAATAAATCACTTCTCTGCCAAGATTTTATGTTCAAATGAAAAAAACTTTTTGAGACGATTTAATTCGTCATATAAAATACTGTTTGAATGGATATTTATCGGGTCGAACAGTTTTATAAAGTCATCAATTTTTTGAGATAAAATTTAAATTTCATCCCAAGAAATGATTTTTAAGGATGAAATTTAGTTCGTCTCTAAATAATTTCATCCCTGAAAGTGAATTTTGTTGTAGTGTATGCTTCCCAAAAAAGTCTTTATATAATTTATTGTCCTTCTCTTGTATATAAATCAAATCCTACAACGTCAGTGGTGTGGAGAGTGTGCCCACCAGAGACCAGCTTGCAAATATCACTTCGTTATTAGTAGTATTATCGAATTGGTTTTATTTTTGCAAACAAAACCAGCTATATGAAAATACAGTTGAGATTTGCAGAAATAACCACATTAATGAAGGAACAAGGAAGTGTATACGTAAATTTATAAATATTGAAGCCGGTATACGCAATAATGTCAAATTAGACATGAGACAATAGAGCAAGACATGGCAGAAAATTAGAAAACCAGTACTTTGGGCGCCTCAAAACCCGGTTAGACAGAACATCTAGGGCCAGTATTTTCTGTCCACATAAATGTAACAACATGCCCTCAACCAACGGAAATCATTCGCTCCAAACAAAACAATTTCCCTCTTGCTCTCCAACCAACAACATCGATCCCTCTAGATTTCATTGCAGAAGAAGAAAGGAAGGCCTGATCTCTTTCTTCTTCTCGTCCTCCTATGGCCTGTGCCCACCAAATTAAGGATCTAATAATTCATCTCTCAAGCATTGATCAGTTATTCTCATCATCATAATCACCATTCATCATTGCCATCATGGAGTCCCATGATCTTCGATATCCACCACCAAAATATGTCATGCTCTCGGCCAACCAAGGCAGCCTCCGGCCACCTCCTTATCGGCGTAACGTTCCCCGGTACGAATCGAAAAGCTCAAGAGGAAGTGGTTGCTTTAGGTGCATATGTTGCTGCTATTTCTGCCTCTTCTTCTTCACCATCCTCTTCTTTGCCCTTACATTCTTTCTCTACACCATGTACAAGCCAAAAGTTCCATCCTACGCGGTTGAAAACTTCAATGTCCAGGCTTTCAACTTCGAATCTGATATGAGCCTCTTCACAGAATTTGCCGTGACCATAAAGGCTGACAACCCTAATGAAAACATAGGCTTTGTGTATGGCAAAGATAGCCTCATTCTCATATCCTACTCAGACTCAGATCTTTGTTCCGGGAAACTTCCAGCTTTCTATCAACCAGAAAAGAATGTAACAGAGATGAGAATTTCTTTGCAAGGGACCAGTCCATTTGGCTCAGGGCTACAGGAAGCCCTTATGGAAAATCGGCATACGGGGAGGATACCATTGCTTGTTAGGGTAAAGGCACCGGTTAGTATTGTGCTCGGAAAGTTTCCATTGAGAACGGTTGATGTCTACGTAAACTGCTCTTTAGTCATTGATAACTTGTCCCCGAATAAGAAAGTCAGGATTTTATCAGCCCAATACACTTATGATTTGGGGTTCAATTGGTACTGAATTTTTGATTCTTCAGAGTTTTCCAATAATACTGCTGCAGACCTAGCTAGAGGAAAGTGGGAGCATTATTCAGCGGTATTGGCAGCTTCTTTTCTTGGGTTTTAAACTTTGAAGTAATTCTTTCTAGCTACATATATGTTTTCTTCATAGGATCATGTTCTATATATAGTTGCATATATATCAAGGAAATATATATGTGATAAATAGAGGTATTTGCAAGTCTGGCTTTTTTGTAATGTTATGGGAACTCATTGGAAAGATCAAGTCCCAAACTCGCAAGGAAAATCTGGTTTGTGGACATGCCTTGAATGCCATAGATCAGATATTCAATTTCAGTACTGCAGAAAAGGAAAAAGTGGTTGGCCCTTGTTTGGTTGCTTACGTACCCTTTACATTCACATGTAACTCGCAATTGCTCAATTCATCTTGGATACTTATTTTTATTTCTTTTTTAGCGTGCATGGTAATTATATATTCATGTTCATCCCTCAATGATTAATTTGGTTTTGAACAATGGTTAATTTGGAGTTCAACTGGCCGTATGTCCTGATCCTTTTGAAGTAACAAAGAAGAGGGTGAGGTCGATTGTGTATTTTAACCCCACAGAGATGTTATCTCTTAGTAGGAAAAAAAAAAAAAAAAAGTCGTAGATCTAATAATCAAAGAAAACACGTACGTACGTGCAGCTGTACTGGAGATAACACATCTTTAAATATTGGCATCTTTAAATTTCTGTGACAAAAACGCGATATAACTACAACAGATGGAAACAAAAAGAGGTGCAAAAATGCACCAAGATTAATGGATGATATATAACTTTGGCATGATCATGCATGCTATTAGAATAATTAAGTACTCGTAGACGGACTCCTGTCTAGATCTGACCCCAGCAAATAGGGCAAACGCCATCGTTATGTACTCTAGCTCGATCGTAGAAGAACTCTATGCTAGGATTATATATATATATATATATATATATATATATATATATATATAGTGGAACAATGTGCGAGGCATGTTTGCCTAGTTGGGAATTTTTTTTTTTTAAGATCACTAATGTGCACAAAGGGCAAAAATAATATGGCCTTTTAGATAAAATTGATTAGCAAATAGTTTAATGCATTGAAGCATAAAAGTAAATTTTAGCAAGCATCTATATATGGATAATGCCAAAAAATGAAAAGTAATGGATGGATGCATAACATGTCTGAGGAGTCGGTAATGATAGGTCAAAGAAGTATAATAATTACATCTTGTTTGGATAGTACACAAAAAAACATGAAGATTAGCTTAAAACAGGTCAAAGTTGTGTACAAGTTTGGAAAATAAAGTAATATACAAGAATTAAGATCTTAGTTTTTCCCTAAGAGCAGTATAAATGATGTAAATGTTTTTTGAGGACATGAAAATTGTACTAGGCTGGTTTGTGCATGGGATAGTTGGTCATGCTGTGTCTTCTTCTATGGTATTAATGGAGAGCACATTGAATTTTTTGTGGTGTTGTTGCCTGAGCTAATTTACGTCTGCACTAAGTTGAATCAACTATTCTTTTTGTGAAGTCTGGGTTTCAATGTTTTCCAAATATGGCAAATCCTCATGCATGATTAGAACTTGATGCCTATTTATGATCAATAAAGAAGTAAAGAATGTAAATGCAGAAAATTCAAAGCATGGTAAATCAATACAAATGCTGTAATGGAATATTTGCAATTAGGTTGTTTTGGACGTTGAAGATAAAAATGATATTTAAATAGAATTTTTTTTTATGTTTGATTGGGAAATTAAAGTGGTTGAAAATTCAAAACCCTGAATTTTACATTGTATTGAAGACTTGCGCTCGAGCGAGGTGTCGAGCGCAAGTCGAGCGCACGTTGTATTGAACATTGGCTCGAGCGATATGTCGAGCGGAAGTCGAGCGAATCTCTCTGGAAGAGTTCTGCTCGAGCGCTACGTCGAGCGCTCATCGAGCGAACCTCTCAGTATGAGTTCTGCTCAAGCGCCACGTCGAGCGCACGTCGAGCGAACCTCTCTGGATGGATTCTGCTCGAGTGCCACGTCGAGCGCACGAACCTCTCTGGATGGGTTTTGCTCGAGCGCCACGTCGAGCGCACGAACCTCTCTGGATGGGTTTTGCTCGAGCGCCACGTCGAGCGCAGGTCGAGCGAACCTCTCTGGATGGATTCTGCTCGAGCGCCACGTCGAGCGCACGTCGAGCGAACCTCTCTGGATGGATTCTGCTCGAGCGCCACGTCAAGCGCACATCGAACGAACCTCTCTGTATGAGTTCTGCTCGAGCGCCACTTCGAGCGCACGTCGAGCAAACCTTTCTGGATGGGTTCTACTCGAGCGCCACGTCGAGCGCATGTCGAGCAAACCTCTCTGTATGGCTTCTGCTCGAGCGCCACGTCGAGCGCACGAACCTCTCTGGATGGGTTCTGCTCGAGCGCCACATCGAGCGCAGGTCGAGCGAACCTCTCTGGATGGATTCTACTCGAGCGCACATTGAGCGAACCTCTCTAGATGGGTTCTGCTCGAGCGCCACTTCGAGCGTACATCGAGCGAACCTCTCTGGATGGGTTCCACTGAGTCGAGCGCACGTCAACCGAACCTCGATGTAATAATATATCGATACAATAATATATTATGATACAATAATACATGTCCTATTGTATAATACAATAGCTTAGTTTATTTTTAAACTAATTTTTTGCTTCTAATTTAATTTTTTCAGCTTCATTGATTGCGATATGGATCCTAGATATAGTGGAGATGATCGTCCACAAGGGGATGTGGTGGATGCCAATGCTACAACTCCTACACCGGTGGGTACTTCCACCCCTAGAGCCACATCTAGGGCAGCTACATCTAGAGCAGCTACATCTTGTGCGAGTAGTCGACTCCCACTCCCAGTTGATATAGAGGATGAGGATATGTTCAACGAAGAGGAGGAGATGCCCATTGAACAAGATCAACCACCACGACCTTCTAAAAAGAGGTCGTGGACATGGGAGCATTTCACCAAAATTCCTGGTGAAATTGCGAACCCAGTAGCAAGATGTCATTACTGTGGATCACTTTGTGGATGCCATTCGAAGAAGCAAGGTACCAGTGTGTTAATAGCACATCTAAATGGTTGCCAACGATATAAGATAGCGAAGGGATTGCAAGCCACTGATCAGACCAACCTCAGTTACCAAACTTCTACAGCCACTGATGGTACACAGACTAAGAAATTGGTCATCCCTCAATACAGTGAGAAGATGTTGAGGGACATGCTTGCAGAGATGATAATTACTGATGAGATGCCATTTACCACAGTCGAGAAAAGAGGCTTTCGAAAGTTTCTAAATTTTGTTGAGCCACGATTTCCCATTCCATCACGGTATACAGTGATGCGAGATTGTATGAAGAGGCATGCGAAGGACAAGGAGGAGATGAGGAAGATGTTTATTACCACTGGCCAGAGAGTGTCTTTTACGACTGACACATGGACTTCCATACAGAACGTCTGCTACATGTGTATCACAGCACACTACATTGACAGTGAGTGGATTTTGCATAAAAAAATTATTGGTTTTAAAGAAATTGTGGATCATAAAGGTGCATCCATTGGGGCGAAGATGGATGATTGTTTAAAGGACTGGGGAATTCGAAAAGTGCTGTGTATTACAGTTGACAATGCCAGTGCGAATGAAACAGCAATTGATTGGTTTAAGCGGAACACGACGGTGAGAGATGATGTCATTCGGGCCCACGAGTTTATTCACGTTCGATGCTGTACTCATATCATTAACCTCATAGTTGTTGAGGGATTAAAAGAGGTTCATGATTCCATAACCCGAGTCCGCAACATTGTACGATATGTGAGGGGTTCCCCTCAAAGGCTTGCCAAGTTTAAGACAATAGCAGAAGATTTGAAGATTGAATGTTCTAGTATGCTGTGCTTGGACGTTCCGACTCGATGGAATTCTACATACATGATGTTGGATGTGGCACAGAAGTACCAAAAAGCATTCGAGCGGATGGAGGTCGAGGATGGGGGCCTGAGGTATGCTTTGTTGGAGCCAGCAGGACAGGGGCTCGGTGCGCCAGACGCACATGATTGGACCAGTGTGAGTTATTTTGTTGAATTTTTAAGAACTTTTTATGAGATAACCATGCGGCTATCTGGATCCAAATATACGACTGCGAACTCATTTTTCAGCGAGCTCTCGGAGCTTCACTTCCAGTTGGAAAATAGTTGTACTGACTCTGCTGGATTGTTATCTGCTATGGCTACGAGGATGAAGATCAAATATGATAAATATTGGGGGAATATTGAGAAGATAAATAGATTGCTATTTGTGGCTGTGATCCTTGACCCCCGAGTTAAGTTGGCCGTTCTAGAATTTTGGGTAAATTCCGTCCTCGGGGCAGTGAAGGCTGCAGAGTTTATTAGATTGCTAAAAAGTGATGTTGATGACTTATATCATCACTACAGTACTAGTGCTCAGCCTTCATCCGCAGTTGGTAGCTCCTCACATTCGAGGCCGACAGGATCGACAGTTTCTCTCAGGTGATACTGACCCATCTGTAGGGGTTAGAGGCAATCGTATTATACGGCAGTATCATCAACTCATGTCAACAAGGAATATTATGCATTGTACATCTGAGGTTGAACGATATTTTATGGAAGCTGTCGAGGCACCTAGTGATGTATTTCAGTTATTAACTTAGTGGAAAGTTAATTTCACTAAGTATCCAATCCTTTCCCGTGTGGCCCGAGATGTGCTAGTCATTCCTGTCACTACGGTTGCCTCAGAGTCGGCATTTAGCACTGGAGGTCGCGTGTTGGATGCTTATCGGAGTTCATTGTCACCGTCAACCGTGGAGGCCCTCGTTTGCACATAGAATTGGATAAGTGAAACGCCCATTGGATTAGATACCGTTGACGTTGATGCCGAGAGCTATAGTCTTGAATCGGTTAAGTTTATATGCTTTTAAATGATGATTTAATTATTTTTAATGTTTCTAACTTCCACTTTTTATGATTTTATAGATCTAATTGTGAACCCTAACATAATTATCGATGATTGAGAGTCTGGAACGGACGCTACTTGAGAGTTGGGATGGAGTTGAGAGAACCTCCTTTCTTGGTAAGAATCAAATTATTCTTTTACCGTATTCAATTTTTTATTAACAATTTTTTTTCATCTATTGATTGCTACTTTCTATCTTCATTTCAGGCATGACCAATGGAACAAAAAGTATTTGAGTGAAATCCGTATTTAATTTTTATGTAGTTATATTTCAAGACTGAGTCATATTGTTATTACGTTATAAATGAGACTGTATAACTTATGACTACATCATACATGTTATTTACTTTTTAAACTATTTATATAGTTATATTTATGTACTTATATCCCGAGCAAAGACGTGGGATATGTACTCTTTATTCTATAATTTCTATTATTACTTATCCATCATCTCTCAAACGTTTATAATTTATTATCCAACTGAAATTAATCGAATTATACAAATTCATACCATCATTCTTTTCTATAAAATTTTAAATTTGTGTAATTTTCAACTCATGAGTCATGAGCACTATTAATGCTAAATTTCAGGCGGACATAAAACAAATTAAATATATAATCAAAATTCAGTAACAAAATCAGAACGAACATTTAAATTATTGAAAACTCTTGAATAAACCAAATATTTGTAGATGGTTCACTTTTGAAAAAAATATATATGTTGCTCACTATCTAAAACGAAATTGAACAACAAAATTTAAATAATAATAAAAAAAAGAACAAAATTTCTGAAATTGAGTTCGGAAATTTAATTTGGAGTCGGAGCTCCGACCTCTGTTCGGAACTCCCTCTGAACTCCAGTCGGAGTTCCGATCGGAGGTCGGAGTTCGGAGCTCCGACCTCCGATCGGAATCGGACTCCGACTACGTTCGGAGTCGGAGTCGGAGGGGAAATTCGGCTCCGACTTTTGTCGGAGTCGGAGGTCGGAAATGACAACTCCGACTCCGTCGGAGTCGGAGCCCACCCCTAGTTGAAATGTACAAAATCAAAGACTGATCAAGAAAAGAAACACTTATTATTCATGAAGAGAAGAGCTTGTAATTCTCTAGTATTTTTATTTTGATTTTTTGATAAGTTCTTTCTTGTTTATAAAGAAAAGTTCTACGATTTGAAATACTTAGGCAGCCTCGTTTGTTTTCACAACTCCTCTCATATCATTTCATCTCACCTAATCATTACAACTTTCCCAAAATTTTATACAAAATAAAATAAACAATTCAACTTATTCAACTTTTAACTTTAATCTCAACTCATAATCTTATCTCATCTGTGAAAGCAAACGAGCTCTTATTGTATACTCCACAAAAAATATGAGGCTATATTGTATCAGTAAATTAACATGGATAGCCTAGAGAAGAAGACGAATGATGAAGATCATTTTGATAAAATAATGGAGGAAGGTTATTAGGATGGTTCTGACTATTATTTACATTTATTGTGAATGATTATGAGAATAAAAGATCAATTAAATGAAATTCTTGCATAGTCTCTACTAATAAAATTAGTTGAAGGCATGAGAAGATCTTCTAATCAATCTTTTGTTCCGATAATCATCACCAAAGAATTTAAATAAATCAGAACCATCATTATAATGTTCTTTCATTATGTTATCAAAATCCCCCTCATTCATCTTCCCCTTTTTGGGGACGAGAGGAATATTCAGGGCTTGTTTTGTTTTACTATCACAATATACCTCCAAATGAATTAAATTAAAATAATATATATCGACAATATATTACCATGAGAACATGCATAAGAAGGCACCATAGTAATGAGCTTAGAAAATAAAGATAGGTCAACTTTATTTTTAAGGATCTTAACCTCTAGCTAAGAAAATTAACAGATTAGGTCAACTAAACATGAGAGACATATCAAATCAAGATGGGTCATGCTTTAATTGAATCATAGTAACGAGATTACTCTTAAAACATGAAAACATGGGAAGGAATAGCCATTCTGACCTGTTTATCCGAAGTATAAGCATTTTCATCATGTTCTTAGTATACCAATTAGTGAGCCTGGCAGGAATAAAAAACAATGAGTTCCCTCAAATACTACCATTCAACGAGCTCAGCTCAAAATCATGTCTCATACACCAAAGGTATTGAAATTGCAGCTTTACTCCTATCATGTCGTCTCATTGGGTGAAGAGAAACCACTTGTGCATAAACTTATTGACCTCTAGCTAGAAATGTCTGCCCAAATTATAAACAAGAACCTTTATTATTAAGCTACATTGTGAGAACAAGAATATATAAGAGCTACTTGAGCACAAGCTTTATTATCATGTCTCATCTCTTATCACTCTCTATGTATATGTCACTAAGAATATAGAATAAGTTAAGAATATATAAGAGTTTGTGGCCTAGTCTTACGTACGTATCATGATCACTTGCTTTCTAATTTGAATATGAAAAGGAGAATTTACAGAAAGGGCAAATAAGTTGGTTTACACTTCCTATAAAGATAAATAAGGAGGAAATGCTAGGAAACAAAATTGGACTGACCTTCCCTGGTATGTGATAGATGATCTTGGATATGCAAAGAAAACATATATTCCAGCGAGTTCCAATAGAGCAAAGTCCATCACAATGTGAACCAAAATAAAGAAATAAAGTTCATCTAACTTGCTACTTACATGAAAGCTACAATGGCAATTTCTATCATGAACAAATCATTTTTGAACACTCATATATCTCACATGATGAACTTAATTAACAAGCCAGCTTCATAAATAGCAAGGGAAAAAGAATAAGATGAACAAATTTCAATATCACAATTTCACAAGTCTGAAAGAAAAATATCCCCAATTTCCCAGGCATTTTTTTTCAGCAGTTTTGTTAGACCGAGATGAAAAGTTGTAAATCTATATACCTATTATGGTTATAGAAAAAAAAAAGAAATATCAAACAATACAAAATATCACATACTACAATACAATTGCTTTTTAGTGACGATTGAGAAATTGTGATAGTCCCTAAACCGTCACTAAAAAGTCTTTTCTGTGATGGAATCTGGAAACCGTCATTAAAGACATATGAGATTTTTTTTACGTTCCAACGTATAGAAAATTTACGTTCGAGCGTCACATATATGTACGAACATTGTGGCTACTTACGTGCGAATGTAAAATATTTTGGCGCCAACGTTCGAACGTTAGTAATTAACGTTCGAATGTAAAATGTTTTGCGCCAACATTTGAAAGTTAATTACTAACGTTCGAACGTTAATTGTAAATTTAAATTAAATGACTCTAATTTAAAAATTATGTGATTTTTATAGTGCATAATTTGTGAACAAATCTATATAATTGACTTGTATATATTTATATATACACAATTTGTAATATATAAATATATATTTATGTTTATATATATTTGAAGTGCAGTGATTTAGAATTAAAGATGTAAAATATAATATTAAAGAAGATTGAGAATTGAATAGTGAAAAATCATATAAATATTAAATAATATTTTTCTTTACATATAATAAAAGAAAAATATAAAATATGATTGAATTTCTTAAACAACACTTAGATGATAGCGTTGTTTGCGAAATTCGAACTCCATACCTCCTCAGTCAAGGTATCAACCTTGTCGTTGAGGATACCTACACGATGGGCAATCTCAACGCCTCTATAGCCGCAAGCAATCGATCGATCGATCTTACGTTGATATGCGTAGTCAGCTGTGAGATCACCACATAAACCCAAGCAGGCCACTCATCTCCCACAGATGTACTCTGCGGCTGCTGACTATTACTCCCCACATGACCTGGCTCAGGCTGCATCAAAGGAACTAGATCCTCTACAGGGGTAGTTGACGTCCCCTCGCTTGTCCAATGCTACGTCGATGCGTGGTCATGTTGAGGGGGCTCATATGATCTTTGACCTGCTCCTCTGGCTGGGTTGGCACTCCCAGTGCAAGTAATAGCTGGCTGATCAGGACACCGTATGGAAGATTATCCGTGGAGAAGATGCTCGCCTCGTAATGGATCCTCTCAAATATGTGCAGTGGCAAATCTATAGGATCTCAACGTGCCACTTGTATAAAAAATTATGCCCGAAGCTGACTAAATGTGATTTTATGTGCCACAAGATCCACGTTTGTTGCAACAATAAGGTGCAACATGCGGAAGAAATGTAGCATATGGTTCTGCTTGAAGGCTTTCTTCCTCTCGATCTGCATGTTGTCCCTTCCGGTGAGGATGTAGAAATCCTCATTTCGATCATCATCTTGAGCCTCGAGGCCAGTATCCTCGGCCTCTGACCAGTCTGCATCTCTAGCTGATGCTGGCTCAAATGGGCGGCCAGTAGATGATGCAGAAGTGTCTACATCCTCACGGGGTGTAGTATGTGCAGATGTCTCAACTCCTCAACGAATCCCGAGGTGCTAGGCGATGACATCTGGTGAAATCTTAATGGAAACACCGCGTATAGTCACGGTGTGAGAGGATGTATCCTGAGGCATGTCACACATCCCTATATAGAACTCCTGAACCATTGAAGGGTATACCTTCTCCCTCAATGTGCAGATATTTCTCCAGTCTCTACTGACGAAAACATCTCTTAGGTTGGTCTGCTCCCATATGAGTTCGTCGAACTCATTAATCAGGACCTCTCGCTCTACCATAACAGTACGAGCCCTGATACGACCAGTGTCCTGAGTGGCTCATTCCTTCCCTCGTTTTCTAGTATGCAGAAGATGAGTCATATCCTAAAAATAGAAAAGGAAAAAAAAATATTTACAATGATGCATTTTTTATGTTAATTTTAAGCTACTCTGCATTAACGTTCGAACATAGTAAACTTAACGTTCTATATTATTAAATATATATAATTAAAGAAAGTAAAATACTCTTCAAGGAAAATGTGTTGAACCTACCAAATAAGTAGAGAAGTGGAATAAATAAATATACTTATTTATAATAAACTAGAGAGTAAATAAATAAGGATCAAATAAATGCTTATATAGAAATTATATACTTATTGTTTATATAAATATATAACTCACTCAATTAAGTATAATAATTAAAATTATACTTTGGGAATGATAATAATTAAAATTATATAATAATCTTTGAAATTATTTATAACAATTATAATAACAATTATATAATAACAATTAAAATTATAACTTAAAAATAATAATCCGAGATCAATCATTATAGTATTTCGTATAAGATAGCCCCAACCAATCCAAAATGACTCTAAAAAACATTGTTGCCTGTTGAAAAAGAGGTGCATGATGATGATGAAGATGTTATTGAGGGAGATTCTGAAACAAGCATGAAAAATACATCTGAAGATGAAGAATAAAAGTACTAAATATTTTATTCATATAAGTGACTATAAAATATCTTGAATTTTCATAATTTCTTCTAATTAATTTTCTTTGATATAACTAATTATTTCCAAGAATGCCGCCAAAACAACAACGAAGAAATGTGCCTCCGCCAAGTTCAAGTTCCGAACGCATTGAGGACTCCCCACTCGAGGAATCCGCTCATGAAGATCAAGTTAACACGCAAGAAAACAATAGCCGGTCCACACCTACTAGTAATGAAATATTGTCGTTGATAATTAATTATATAGTTAATACTTTTGTCTCAATAACTATATAACTATAATTATATTATCTATTATCATGTAGTTGATGCATCTGCACGTCGCGGTCGTGGCTATACACGTGGCATCTCTCTTGAGAAAACCAGAAGGTACGGAAAACTCAAGATTACCATTCCTGATAATTCCACTAGAGGAGTGAATGATAGTGCAGCAGCGCTTTCCTCCTATATTGGCACAGTAGTTCGAGCTTATGCTCCACTTTATGTGCGCTTATGGCGAGATGTTCCGAATGAGATTAAGGAGCACATTCGAAGTCATGTGTTGGTGAGTTTACTTTGAGAGAACATTTTTTTCACCTAAATTAATATATCATATTTTTGACCCGATTCACTTGTTAGGATGAATTCGACCTCAACTTTGGCCGTAGTGAGGATTTGAGAACCGTGAATGAGTTGATGGCTACACTATTCCGACGTCATAAGGGACGATGTCATGACCACTTCAAAAATTTTGAGACTTTGGAAGAGGTTGCGCAGTCTCCTTTCCAACAGATGAAGTTAGATGATTGGAGAAAGTGTTGTGATCTTTTCGCATCTCCAGATTATCAAGTATTTTACATTTATATCTTTTAATTATTTACATTCATATTCGTTCTATATATTATATGTATACATATTACAATTAACATTCTTAATATATTTTGTAGCACTTGAGTTCTACAAATGCACAAAATAAATCTGCTCTGACAGTCTACCATCGTGCCGGTTCAAGGTCATTCCACTGTCTTGCTGAAAAAATGGTAATTAAAAAATTATAGAATTCATTTATTTTTATGATTTTCTTTTATTTAAGTACTAATATTATCATTTTAAAATTGCTAATGTCGCTTAGTTAGAAACATGATGATCCTGAAAACTTTTTCCTCATTCATGTCTATGCTGTTGCTCACACTAATGAGCATAGTAAGTGGATGGATCCTGTCGCTACAAATAATTATGTAAGCAATGTTAATTTTGTTAAATAAATTATGTAATATGTGAATAATTTTTTTTATTTCTATTTTTTTTAATACGTTACTCATTAACGATCAATACCTTTCAAATTGCAGGAAAAATGATGGAGAAGCAGTCGGCATCTGGGAAATCCTCTCCTAGTGACATAGACATATTCACGCAAGTGCTCGTGTCGCAGTCTAGTATGACAAGAGGTTTGGGACGATCTATCAAGCATAAATGTTTATCCTCCTCAATCTCATCGACTTCACAAATTAATAATCTTACCAAAGATTTAGAAGCTGCAGGGTGTAAGAATGAGTAAATGAGGTCGAGACAGTAAGAGTTAGAGTCTCTCTTAGAACAACAGTCTCATTTAGAGACGCATTTGCAGGACCAGCAGAGAGACCAAGAGGAAAGAATACGCAGTGAAATCTAAGAGCAAGTGCAACTAGAGATGATAGTATAAATGGAGCGTGTTATGTTGTTACAACAGAATCGCGATGAGCGAGGAAAAAAAAAGAAATAAATTTTATCAGTAGTGGTGGCTAGTTTTAATATCTAATTTTAAAATTTTACAAGACATTGTTATTTGTTAATTGATGTTATGTAATATGATACAATTGGTATACTTTTAAATTTTATGAAATTAGTATTTCTGATCTGTACATTCGAATGTAAAGTAAAAACGTTTGAACGTTGGTTCCAACGTTCGAACGTGAATACATAAAATTGTATAGTAACATTCGAACGTAGGAATCTACGTTCGAACGTACTGACCCTCAAACAAACAAATTGTTCGAATTATTAAACGATTAATGTTCCAACAAACCTCTGAACGTACTACTTGCATTCGAACGCTACTTCGTTTATATTCGAAATAACGTCCGAACGTTAAACCCGTTATGTTTGAACATTGGTCCGTTAACGTTCGAACGGATATTCGAATGCAAGTTATAATTAACGTTCGGACGCATAAACGTTGGAACGTAAATATGATACGTTCGAACTATAATTGACGAACGTCAACTTCTCTCATTTGAATGCCAATCGGTCGGGTTTCTGTTCGAATGTTCAATTGGACGTTCGAACAGTTCTCAACCGTCACAAAAAAGGGAATGTTCGAACGTTTAACCAAATGGAACACCTTCAACTGTCACTAAAAACATTTTTAGTGACGGTTCAATAGTAAACTGTCACAAATTGTTTTCTGGGATGCACATTAGGTTACGGTCGTGGTAACGGTTTCAAACCGTCACCAAATATCTTTAGTAACGTTTTGGCAATTTTTTGTGACGGTTTCCTCTATTACAAAAGATAAATTGTGTTGTAGTGACAATACCTTAAAAATTGAACAATTCATAAGCACAAGTTTATTTTAAATTGACTGGGGAAGGAAATGCAAGTTGGTTTATTTTAAATGCAAGTAAAAAGTAAATGCAAGTTGGTTCATTAGAAAGAAGATAAGCCTGATCATCTCTCTGTCATGCACACATGCATATATGCTTGCTTATAGGCACAAACACACCAAGAGAAAAAAGTTATTTATATTACTGTGAATGTCACAGTTTGGTAGTTTCCCAAAATCCATGAAAATAAAGGTCAGAAGCCAGTTATTTGAGATTAGTTCTTAGAATAAATGAACCAGAATATGGAGTTCTAACATATATATTGGAAACTAGAAAGCTTTAAAAGTTAGTAGCTAGCCCTGGCACATGTTTTGGAAAAAAACCATTTGCATCATTATTCCTAGAGCACCAAAGAAATCAATTTTGTACCCTAGCATAAAAGGAAAAAATTGATACTCATCCGATTCAACTCCAACAAAATTGACCACGAACAATGTTCGCTTAAAAATATAATCTGCAAGTACACAGAATCATAACAAATAGTAAATTATTTTAAAGAAAATAGTTATCGGACCCACAGGGAATAATTATACTATTGAGTATTGAAATTGACTAAATTAATTATTATTTGGAAAATCGAAATTTGAAAAATGGTTTATCTAAATTAAATTAAAGAAAAGAACATTAAAATTAAGATTTTAAAAATAATGAGAATAGATCTTGGACGTTTGACTTCACCTAGCAAATCCTAAAATTTATTCTTCTTTGTTATAGAATCTCAATTATCCCAAATTGATGATAAAAATCCCTTAACTATTCAATACTTTCACTTTAACAATACCAAAAATATCTCCAACTAATAGCTCTATATCTTTATGTGAATTTAACTGATTGAAAACTCATTAAGTTTTTTGAATTTTTCTTAAAAATCACACAAAATCACACTAGTTGCGGTAAAACATCTCTACTTTCGCAATTATATCCCTCAACTAATGATGTTTAATTGTAGAGTTTTAGTTACAAATCACATCTTGGTCTCATTGTGACTCAATAGATCGAATAATAGTTAGTTAGAAAATTGCAAACATTAAGAACAAGGAATAAACACTCAATCATGAAAATATTGAAAATAAAATAAATTGGAATACAAATTGTGTATTCAGTGCTAGGCTACATCAAAACTCTAGAAAATAGAATTAGTTCATAATGAAATTAAAAAGAAAAAGAATAAAATTGGTGTTCTTTGTTAAAATCGGTTGATGAAGCATTCGGCTCTTGCCTCTGCTCTCCAGTTCTGCCTTCTCGAAAGAACACTTTAATAATAAAAATTGGAACTCTAAACTCAAACTCAGACTCAGACTCAGACTCTAAAACATAAAAACGCTCAACTCTAATTCTGAACTCGAACCCTCTATTCATCCCATAAGTTGAGATTAAATAGATGTCGAAATTCAAATCTGGAAACAAGATAACTGTGTCTAGAATCTAGCCTAAAAATCTGGAAAATATTTTCTAAAGATAGATGTTAACATAAAAATAAATTATCCCAATAATAACAAGATTATCTAAAATAGAAGATTCAGTGATATGCGGCTTGAATTGCGGAGTTCGGGAGGATTTGGTCGCCAATAGATTGATTTCGAAACTCGAATTTTATGGTCAACAGAAGATTGATCCCGGTCTGGAGGAAAAATCCCACTGAGTAGATGTCGTGTGGGCTGAATATAACTAGCGTGAAGGTAAAAAATGAATGGGCGTGAAGGTCACAAAGACCACACGGCCCTCTCCTTGCCTACCGAGTAAAGACTCCCGACCGGGATGAAAGACTCATCTTGCCTCTTCTAGTTGTTGCCCACAATGTCGTTTAGGTTGGTATTTTAAGTTGGTCGTTTAGACTAGTCACCCAATCTAACAGCCTAGAGCATTGTCGCCAAGTCTTCGCACCTTCTGGTTGCGAGTCTCCTCACCTACCAAGAGGTAAGTCTTCCCGTCTTTGGGCGAGAAAGATTTATTTGCTGCCCACGGGACAAGGCTCCTCGCCTTAATCTCATTGGCTCTCTTCAGATCTCGCTGCCTATCATCGGTCTGGATCCGTAGTATCTTCTTTTGTACCAAAATGCTCTCTTTTTTAACTAAATCTTATCATTCCTTCAAGTCCAAGAAAATAAATAAAAATAAAAGAAATAGTATTGAAGGAAAAATGACAATTTTCATAAATAAAATAGTGATAAAAATAACATAAAAGTAACACTTATCAAATACCCCCAAACTTAAGTTTTGCTCGCTCTCTAGCAAAGAAGAAAAGAAAAGATAATTAAAACAAGTATTGGTTTGATTCACAAAATTGATTGCCTTAAAAATTGTCTAAAGTCTATAATTCAAAGGAATCATTCAAGATCAATCAAATCCAAAAGTTAATTCAAAACTCAATTCCACCATATTATACATCTCACATTCATGCATACCCATCATTTTCACTTCATCATTAGCTCCCCGGATAGTTTTATGCAAACTAGTAAATCAATAATGGATTTCTAAAAACTCCATAAGCTTGCTTTTCAAATCACTCCCCAGTAATGTAGAACATAAATTATCACCAGGGAACAATAGGTCTTTATTAAGCTTGTAATGTAAGTCTAGGGTGAGGACCATAAAAAAAAGGTTGGATTCAAACAAAGAAAGAGAACTTAAGTTTGAACACTAACAGAATAAATAGAGCATTCTCACAAACATCTCTTCTATATCATTGTAAATCGCTCAACATACTTCTCTTTATTGTACTTTCAAGTATCTCTCTATTTACTCCTCTATTCAGTAGGTCAGACATTTTTTTTTTTTTTTTTTTTTTTTTTTTTTTTTTTTGTGGAAATATTCCATACTTTTTCGACTGTCTTTTTGGATGACTCTCACCAAAACTTGTTCGATTAAAAATATAATCTGCAAGTGCACAGAATCGTAACAAGTAGTAAAGTATTTTAAAGAAAATGGTTATCGTACCCACAAGGAATAATTATACTATTGAGTATTGAAATTGACTAAATTAATTACTATTTGAAAAACTGAAATTTGAAAAATGGTTTACTTAAATTAAACTGAAGAAAAGAACATTAAAATTAAGATTTTAAAAATAATGAGAATAGATCTAGAGCGTTTGACTTCACCTAACAAATCTCACACAGTTTATTTTTCCTTGTTGTAAAATCTCAATTATCTCAAATTGATGATAAAAATCCCTTAACTATTCAATAGTTTCTCTCAAACAATACCAAAAATATCTTCAACTAATAAATTCATATCTCTATGTGAATTTAACTAATTAGAGACTCATTAGGTTGGTATTTTAAGTTGGTCGTTTAGACTAGTCGTCCAATCTAATCGCCTAGAGCATTGTCGCCAAGTCTTCGCACCTTCTGGTATGGCCTTCTGGTCGTGAGTCTCCTCGTCTACTGAGAGGTAAGTCTTCTTACCCTTGGGCGAGAAAGATCTTTTTGATACCCACGAGACAAAGCTCATTGCCCAAATCTCATCGGCTCTCATCAGATCTCGCTGCCTCTCATCGGTCTGGATCTGTAGTCTTTTCTTTTGTACCAAAATGCTCTCATTTTGCACTAAATCTTCGCATTCCTTCAAATCCAAGAAAATAAATAAAAATATGTAGAAATAAAATAAAATCAATAGTATTGAAGGAAAAATGATACTTTTCATAAATAAAAGAGTGATAAAAATCACATGAAAATAATACTTATCAAATACACCCAAACTTAAGTTTTACTCGCCCTTGAGCAAAGAAGAAAAGAAAAGATAATTAAAACAAGTATTGGTTTGATTCACAAAATTGATTGCCTTAAAAATTGTCTAAAGTCTATAATTCAAATGAATCAAGATCAATCAAGTCCAAAAGTTAATTCAAAACTCAATTCCACCGCATTATCTATCCCACATTCATGCATACCTATCATTTTCACTTCATCATTAGCTCTCGAGATAGTTATATATAGACAAGTAAATCAATAATGAATCTCTAAAAACTCCATAGGCTTGCTTTTCATATCACTCTCCACTAATGTAGAACATAAACTATCACCAGGGATCAGTAGCTCTTTATTAAGTTTTTAATGTAAAGCTAGGGTGAGGGCTACAAAGAAACAGTAGGATTCAAACAAAGTAAGAGAACTTCAATTTGAACACTAACAGAATAAATAGAGCATTCTCACAAACATCTCTTCTCAATCATTCTAAATCTCTCAACATACCTCTCTTTATTGTACTTTCAAGTATCTCTCTCTTTACCCCTCTATTCGGTAGGTTAGACATCTTCTTCTTCTTCTTGTTCTTTTTTTTTTCCATATTTTTTCGACTGCCTTTTTGGATGACTCTTGTCGGCCTTTTCTTGTTGGCCACACAGTAGACGAGTTGACTTTTCACACCCCTCAACTTATGATTTTGATAATATTGCTATAATCACTTTATTTGTAGACCTTTTACCTCTCTTGCTCTTGTGAATCTGTTATTTTCTGTAAACCTAGTTCTCTTGAAAGGTGAGAAAATCAATGTTTAAGCTCAATTAGGGTAGGGAATATGAGGTTTACAAGAAAAAAATATAAGGCCAAAATATATTTCAATAAAGCTCAAAGGAGCGACTAGAGATAAAGAGAATAAACAGGTAAGCTTGAAAGGCTCAATCGGTCCAAAGAATGGCTTAATCATTTTCCCAGTAATATTCTGTCTAAGATTTCGCCTCGAGTGTAATCAAACAAGTTTTAGAATAAGTTGAGACCATATAAATTCACAAAATTCACATAAAATTTCTCTAGGTATTCAAAACAATTAATGATCATAAGAAACATTCATTGAACAAAGAAAATATCAAATTAAGTAAGATCAAGTAAAGAATTAACAACTAGATTTAAGCAGTGAGAATTTTTTCTAAAAATTATGATCAATTTCAATCATATTCTTATCATAGGCTTTTTATTCATTAAACCATACTGTTTTTATCATCATCAACATCATTATTATTATTATTATTATTATTATTTAGAAAATAATATCATTTCCCCCCAAACTTAAATATCACATTGTCCTCAATGAAAAGAAGGAAGATAAACTAAAGCAGAGAATGAGAGAATGTAAGAGATGCTCTCCTGATTTTGTCCAATTCTGTCATTTGAATTTTTTCCTTGAAGGCGCAGTCGTGTAATTCTTGGAGATCTCCTCACCTCTTCATTCCTGCAAAATGAAATAAAAGGAATAATATTAAGCAAAAATAAAAATTAATAAAATTAATAGAAAAAACTTGGGTTGCCTCCCAAAAGCGCTTTATTTAAAGTTTATAGTTAGACATTGTCCTCTCATAATATATTACTAGCGAGATCGATGCAACACTTTTTCGAGTTAAAGTCTCCATCCCTATAGGATTTTAATCTCTGTCCAATTACTTTAAATGTGCATTTTGTCTCGTGATGGACTTCAACTGCCCCATAAGGAAAAACACAAGTCACTACAAATGGTCTCGACCATCGAGAGCACAACTTTCCTAGGAAGAGTCGAAGTCTTGAGTTAAATAATAGAACTTTCTGTCCGACTTCGAATTTCTTCCTCATAATATGCTTATCGTGTCATCTTTTAGTTTTATCTTTGTAAATTTGAGCATTCTCATAAGCATCATTGCGGAACTCATCCATCTCGTTGATCTGTAGTATTCTCTTCTCGCCAGTCGCTTGTAAATCAAAGTTCAGTATTGATATGAACCCGTGGGAATGGAATCCCTTGAACTCAATCAATTTGAAAACTCACCCAACAAAGTAAAAATCAAGCCAATGGAAATTTTAGAGCCGTTGAGAAACTCGTTTCAAGAACCAAATTATAAGGAAGAATGCCACAGCAATTGTGATTTGCCTTTGATAAGTTCAAAACTTCATTCAAGAACAAGATGAAATAAACTCAATTCATAATGAATAAATTCATCAAATTTCATATACTAATTAAAATAAGGCTACAAAGAGTATTTAAATCAAAATCTAATTATGCCCCTTTAATGAAATAAACAAGTCCAATACCTTCAATCACATAAACATAATAATAGGATGTAATTTATGTTGCACTCTTCCATAACTTGTTTCACGTGGAAACTTGGAAATGATCTTTAAGACTTGGTCCATCTTAGTGTCCATCAAGTGTCCTTGTCGCCTAATAGGCTCTATGTTCTAGCTCCATGGGTAGATGGCAGGCTTTTCCATAAACGAGCCGATAAGGTGACATCTCGATCAATGTTTTAAATGTTGTCCAATAGGCCCATAGCGCATTATCTAACCTTTTCACTCAATCTGTTCGAGAGACACTCATGGTCTTTTCCAGTATGCGTTTCAGTTCCTGATTAGACACCTCGACCACCGGCAGCTCGTTTGAGGATGGTATGGTGTTGTCACATGATGGGTAACTCTATACTTAGTCAGTAGCGTTTCAAATTGGCAATTGCAAAAATGCTCTCCGCCGTCACTGATTATGGCCCTCGGAGTGTCAAATCGGGAAAAGATGTTCTTCTGCAGAAAATTCACCACGACCCTCGCCTTTTCGTCACTACGAGTGGAATGTGATATATTTTGGTCTAAAAAATGCCCTTAATGAATTCCAAAATATTATGAATGGTATATTTAATTCATTTACCCACTTTACCATTGTTTATATTGATGATGTTCTCATATTCTCCAAATCTATTGATGAACACTAGAAACATTTGCAATTATTTCTAGATATCATTAGATTAAATGGTCTTGTTGTTTCTGCAAAAAAGAAAATTGTTTCAAACCAGGATTAGATTTCTTGGTTACGATATTTCTGAAAGTAAAATTAGACCCATCAACAAGGCTATTGAATTTGCTGATAAATTTCCTGATGTCATCCTTGATAAAACCCAGTTGCAGAGATTTCTTAGTTCTCTCAACTAAGTTGCAGAATTCTACCAAAATATGAGGAGACAATGTCGCCCATTATTTGAAAGGCTACATAAAAACCCTCCTATCTGGTCATAAATTCATACTAATCTTGTTAAACAAATCAAGATACATGTCAAAATTGTCTCATGTCTTGGTATTCGTACATCCGATTCTTTTAAAATAGTTGAAATAGATGCCTCTGACATTGATTATAGTGGCATTCTGAAACAAATTGTTTCACCAGGCTCATCTGAACAAATTGTTCGATTCCATTCTAGAGTCTGGAATACTGCACATCGTAATTATAGTACTATTAAAAAAGAAATCTTATCTATAGTATTATGCATTTCATAGTTTCAAAGTGTTTTATTAAACAAAAATTTTTATTACGCATTGATTGCAAAAGTGCTAAATATGTTTTAAAAAAAGATGTTGAAAACATTGCATCGAAACATATTTTTGCCGATGACAAGTTAGTTTAAGTGTATTTGATTTTGATATTGAATATATTAAAAGTTTTAAAAATTATATTCCTAATTTCCTTACCCGTGAATTCTTTTAGCAAACATGAGCAAGAAGAAAGGAAAACAGATTGATGTTCCCCCTCCAATTCCTAACGGTAAGCTCATTAAAAATGAGCCTGCTTCACCTTTAGAAATTGCAAACCGGTTTACTATCCTCGGTAGTATTCCAATTGTTAAACCTGGCTCTGATACCAAAAGGGGCGGAAGTAAAAACAGAATTGCGAATTGCAGAATTAAGCACAAGCAGCAGGTTTAAACTGGTGAAAAAGTAATGAAGGACCAGATAACTGGATGCAGGACCAGATAACTGGAAGTAATGAACTGGTGATAATAAAAATAAATTAAAAGTAAGACCAGATAACTGGACAGACCAGATAACTAGAACTTGGTAATAATGAAAATAAATTAAGAACAGTTAATAAGAGAAAAAATATTTATTCATGATGAAAATAACTTACAAAGATAATTTTAACAAAAATTATCTGAGAGGTATTAAAGAGAGGGAGGAGAAGAATGTATTCAAAATGAATCTTAAAAAAAATGATGCCTTCTTCTGAAGTAAGGTTCCCCTTCTATAGATGAAGGGGGCCTCTATTTACAACTATTTACAATAATTAAAGCAAAAACATGAAAACATAATGCTTTTATCATAGACAACTTTTCCAGCGGAAATTGTGGGAGAGTTATCTTCGATCATGAAAGCAGTGAGAATCTGGCAGTAGGAGATCAGTCAGTTTTTGGTAACATTTGTCGGTTTATGCCGACAAATCATTCATCTTCAAATAGTCTTGGTGTATCTTCAAAGTCACGTCCAAATATATTGTTGTATGAAGCCTCTGATGATGCTTTCAACTTATTATTAGATTCATCATAATTATCTTTCTCGAGGGACTTTTTTAGCAAGTAAATTAAATCCTTTTTATGAAGTCCGTTAAGAACACTCTTCTTTTTAGACTTTAAGGATTTATCAGATTTAGTAGAAGAAGAAGCAATTGTTTTTTTCCTTTTGTGAAGTAGTAGCAACAGGGGCCTGGATTAGTGGATATTCAGGTGATGTTGATTGATGAGCAATAGTAGGGAATTCTTCCTTATTCTTCAGATCTGGAGCAGTTTGGGAAAGTCTCTAAGGACTGAATCAGTAATATCTTGGGTATGGAGATATTTACTCCACCATTTAACAAAGCAGAACCGCACCATGTATAGCTTATTTTGATACTCATCGTGATGCTGCTGATGAGCACAACACCACCACCACAAAAAGTGCTTTTACACGTAGAAAATTTTCATGGACTCATAAAAGCACGCAAATATATAGCTTATTTTGAAATAAGTACGCAAAAATATCTCTCCAATTGTTTGTTTCTTTGGGTTTTTTTTTTTTTTTTCCTGATAAACGTCCATTTATTATCTCGATTACAAAGTATTATTATTATTATTATTATTATTATTATTATTATGGATGCTTTCGAAAGAGAAGAAACGGCACGGCAGCATAAGTACGGCATTGGTCTCTCTCGCTCTCTCTCATAAAAGATAAATTTATTTACAATGATAGGGACGGCTCAATATGTTTTAGGACTTAAAAGTCAGCATTAATAATTAAGATGAAGACTTTTTAATTTAAATAATTAATCAAACTTTTAAATTAATGTTTTTCTAGTATTATTCTTTTCAATTAATATATATGGTTAATCTCGATATATATATGTTCTTTATGAACCACTAAAAACTAAAAGTAAGTCGAAATATTTTTTGAAAAATAAAACTTGAGAATTTGACGACAAGCAAATCGGATTTGGATTCAATTTAGTTGATAATTAATACACAAGTTTTATGATTAATTCAAAGAAAATAAGATATTTTCGTAGAAAGTAAAAATAAGATCAGATGTGAAACTAATAACTATTCTAATGAATGTAAATTACAAAGAAAACAAATAATTAATGGTATTTAATGCCTTCACTTAACCATTATTTAATTACTTTTACCTTCTTTCATCAGTACCCTTTTTTCTTTTCCATTATTAATAACCATTTTGGCCTTGTTTAGTTGATGAAATCTCAACTTTAATTTGAGATATTGTGTCTTTTATTTTTTATTTTTTATTTTTTTACTTTGAAATTTTCTATTCCATTTTTTCAATTAATTTCTTTTGTCTTCAGATTTGTTGGAGTGAATGAGAAGAGTTGAAAATATGAATATTTGAAATAGTAAAAGAATATACTCTTTTAACACTTCAAAATGTTTAATATTTAGTCGCATCATTTTTCAAATTATATTAAACTTGAGATTAAGATCAAATTCATTTTGTATCATTTAACAATACGATTAGATGATGTGATCACGACAACACTATCTTTGCTTCGGTTGATATAATATATATATATATATATATATATATATATATATATATCAAAGATATATCCACATTTTTCCGAAGTTTACTTGTCCCATCTGTCTTTACAAACTTTTTGATAGATTCTAATATCCCAATTTATTTTTTTCCCTATTTTCCAACCTTTTTATTAATAATAAGAACATTCTATTTATTTTATTTTAATAATTTTGTTGAATAATTTATTTATAAACTTTTTATAAATCTATTTTCAATGGAGAACAAATAAAAGCAGTGGTATTTTCAATTATGTAATACTATTATATTTTTTATTTTATTTTTCTTTAAATTTTCTCTGTTAATTTTCCTTTTTTCTTTTTTTGGCTTTTCTGGGTTTGTCGATAGTCAAGCAACTCGGCGGTCTGCAGAAATTTGAGTCTCATGTTTGTAGTCCGATTTCAAAGGGGGTAAACATAGGAGGTTGAGAAATGACAAGTGTCCCAAGAACCGGTGGAGTAGTGGGGCAGTTTTCCACGGGAACCAGGAGTGTCTCGCGCATCACTCTCTCCCACTACCTCAGGCTCTTCGATCCTCACCTCCCCTCTCTCTAGATATACCAACCCCAACTGCCATGGTGTTTTAGTTTCTCCTCTTCTTCTTCTTCTTCTTCATTCCCTTCTCTTTCTTTTCCTTCTCATCCCCATGACATGTTTAGCCACCTTTCTTATACCAGCTTGAGCTCCAAATTAAGCCTGTGTTAATCCTCGTACCTTCTCTCTTCTTCTTGTTCATCTTCTTACTGAGGCAGAAAAGAAAATCCCGATTTGTTGTGTAGAACTTAAGAAATGTTTGACATCTTGTTCGGATGGCGAAAAGCTTCAAAATGGTAAGCTAATATGTTCAGGAGCTTCAAGTTACTTTGTTCATGATGATCAATCCTTTGTGGCTGATCATATCAGGTACTCGTGTGTGTTTCCTGTTGCAGCAAGAAACTGATCAACCGGGTACAGTGCCGTCTAAAGCTTCTGAAGAACAAGAGGAATTCGATTGTGAGGCAACTGCGCGAAGACGTGGCTCAGCTAATCGAAAGTGGTTATGAACATATTGCTCTTAATCGAGTAAGCTAATGAAAATATATTGCTTTTTAATCCAGAGTTTTATTAATTACCTCTGATTTTTCTTTTGTTGACTTCAGAATTCATTTTTCATAGCTTGTCTTAATTATTGCTCCAGGCTTCGAATAAAACGAGTTTTCCATGCAAATCCTGTTGCGTTTGTCCTTTTAGAAAATTGTGATTTTCTGAGAAGTCTAGGGGTTAAACGATTGCAGATATTAGGGGAGGTTATGATGTAAATAGCAAACTTTCTGTTTGTTCCATTTCTAGCTGATTGTTTAAGGTTTCCCAATGATTCATTGGAAGTTTGATGATGAGCCTTGTATTAGGTTACATATAAGAATCGTTTCCTGACATCAAAAGCTCTAAATATAATAAAGATGATGAGAGGAAGAGAGGCAAGAAAGAAAATAAGTTGATTGTAGCAAGATTGGCAATTATGATTGAGGGCAAGTTTCATTAACGTATACACAATTATAGAACTAAATAGTATCAATATAACTTCAATCTGGAAAATAGTTCAATTTTATGCCGGGACTTGTTTCGAAGAAGTTAAGGTACAAGTTCTGCCATTCAAAGAGTTATTTTTGAGTTTTCTGACCAAATGTTCCTGTAATTTCTGTTTCGTGCACCTTATTGGTAAATTTTAAAAGTTGGACTCGAAAGGATCTTTTTTCTAGGCAGCAAGACCTTTTAAGCTCGCTTTCTAATCTGTTCTGAAAAATAATCCGAGTAGGTTAAAGTTGAGCATAACAAGATAATGACCAAAACAGAATTTGATTTAGAAAGTCAGTCAGAGGCTGTCTCAATTTGATTCTGTAATTATGCATACTAGGAGTATATATGCTTTCTTGTTTGTTTTATTAGTTTCTACTCCAAGATTACTATGGCAATTTTTGCTGAAGTATTAGGAATTTGTTTTTTCAGCCATTGGTATGTGACCATTTTTCTCATCTTTCAGGTTGAGCAGCTCATCAAAGACGAAAGCATAACAGCAGTGTATGAATTGTTAGATCATTTTTGTGAATTCATCCTCATCCATCTTTCGTATATCCGAAGACACAAGTATGTAACTACAGATAACCGATCTCTTCCTGTGCTACATACATTAGCCATTCTGATGTTAATCAAAGATTTTTGTTTGTAATTTCGTGGATTCAGGGACTGTCCAAATGATATCAATGAAGCAGTTTCAAGTCTTATATTTGCCTCTGCAAGATGTGGGGATCTACCTGAGCTTCAGGTGATCCGGAAGCTTTTCGGAGAGCGTTATGGTCAGAGATTTGCTGTGTCAGCTGTAGAACTATTTCCTGGGAATCTAGTGAATCATGAGGTTAATAATCTATACCAGTTAGTAATATTGATAGGGGGTATTCCAGTTTCTAACATATGAATTCAATTTGATAAAATCTAAAACTACAGATAAAAGAGAAACTCTCCATTCAGTCAGTCTCAGAGGATGTGAAGCATAGATTGGTTGATGGCATAGCCAGGGAATGCTGCCTGAAATCAGAAGTTTTAGCACTTGAATACTACCCTGAATGGCAAAAACAGCAGGTGACCTACATGCTTGAATCAGTATGTAAAAAAAACAAATTCATGCTGCTCTTACCAATTCTAAGCAATTTTACTCTTTTTTCTACCATGGAACCTGCAGGTGAAAGAAAATAGTACTGGACATCAAGTACTGGATACAGATGTTCTGACTTATTATGATACAAACAAAGGATCTGAAATTCAAGCTTCAAATGCTAGAGAGAGAGAAAGAAATGTCATACATCTGGATTCATTATCAACAAGCAAGAACATTACGAATGAACAGTGCAGCTCTCCCATCCATCAAGATTCTGGTACATCTAGTGCTTTGACTGTTTCTTCTAATGTACAGTCAACTAGTTCTTCTGTTGTTCAGCAATCATCCCCAGATGTGGTAGAATCTCCTATGCATGAAAAAGCAGAGAAAGTAGAAAATGCCAGCCTCGATTCACCAAGTAAGTGTAGAATTTCTGGTTTGGACCACAAGGAAATGAAAACTCCCACAGCATCTTCTACAGAGAATTTGCCTCAATTTTCCGAGGAAGCGGTAGTATGTTTTGATGACATAGAGGAGTTTCAGTCTTTCACGAAAAAGGATGGAAATTTCCAAGACCAAAGAGTATTTAAGTTCAAATCATCTGTCGCTCCCAGGTGTGAAAAAAATGGAATCAGTTGTGATCAAAATAATATCGACAATTGTGAATCATTGAGTGAGAGGTCAGGCTCAAGAAGATGTAGAAAAGGTGGAAAGGAATCTGGGAAAAGATTGAGGACATCAATGCCTCGGGAAAAACAAAGCATGAACAACATTGAATGTGTAACTTATTATGACAAACCGTGCAAAACTTCTCCAACTAATCATCCCAGCAAGCATCAGAAGAAGACTCCAGGAGTAGGAAGGCAACACTCATATGATGCTCGGAAAGGACTGAAGAAACCTTACTGTTTTGTCGACTTGAGTGGTAACATCCAGACATGTAACTGCAGGCATGATCTCAAGGGATCATTCTTTAACCATGAGATGCCTGAGAACAGCTTGAGACACCGATTTTATGTTTGCTCCTGTGGGGACAAAGGCACAGACAACCTGGAAGTTTTACCATGGAAGCTAAAGAGAGAAATCACCTTCCCAAATCACGGTCCCAAAAGAGAACATGTTTGTCATGAATGTTGCCATCACCACAGGTTCTGGAATGGAGAATCAAATAAGGACATAGAATGGACAATCCTCCCTCAGAAACCGAGGAGAACAAGTAACTGCAGCGGTGATAGTGTGCATAATGATTTCACCTGCCCAGATTTGCAGCATAATTGGCAGAACAGTGAAATGAGAGGCAGTGAAGACAGATTTTCCAGCCAAACGATGGATAGTTGTTTTACAAGAAAAGAAACTTTGCCCCCCTATTCAAGAGCTGAGACCATGCCCTCGGAACGACCTAAAGAAGCAAGCAAGGAAAACATGCAACGCTCCAATTCTTGCCCTTATCAACATCCCAACCATGTTCATCCCAAGTTGCCTGACTATGATGCTATAGCAGCTAAGTTTACGTCTCTCAAGAAAGAGCATCTGCAAAAGAAAGGCTGTGGCATGCCAACAACAGGCATCATGATCTCATATGATTAATACACGAAAGCTTTATATTATATACTTTTATTTAATTAATATGTGATTTATATATATATATTTTTTTTTTTATCTGAATGCTTAAATATTTTTATCATTCAGCTTTATGATAGATAGATAGATTAGGTTGTGATTTCCCTCCGTTGTGTTTTTGCTCTTATCTATTGTCGGTACATGTGTCGTATATGCAAGGCACTGGACAAGATTTTCAAACTCCAACATCTGTGTTTTTTTTTTTTTTTTTTTGGGTCGAAATAGTGAATAATCATACATAATTTGTTTAATTTTTATTTGAATACGACTAGTCGAGTTTGAGCTTATCACCGAGTTCCATTTTATTTTCACGAACAACACATTTAATTATTTTATAACCTTATCTATAAATTTTAACAAAAAAAGTTCGATTTTTTTAATATCTTTATAAAGTTTATATTCACAAGGATTTAGTTAGTAACATATATAATATTTAGAACATGATTAATTTCCTCTTATCTTTTTAAATATTTTAAATTTTTTTATTTATTTATATAGAGATAATATTATAAAAATTAAAAAATATAAATTATTTAGGTTTTATACGAGCTGATCATACAAGTTGAGCTGAGTTTAATACAAGTTGTATTGTTTAATAATCGTTCATGATTTTATGTTTACAAAATGCTCTTTCAATAAACAAATCAAACTAAATTAAAGTTTCATTAATCCGATCTCAAATGGTTTATCGAGTAGTCTTATTTGTTTATAGCCCTATTTAGAGCATCTTCATTAGTTTGGTCAAATTTATCTTTAAAATTTAGTCAATATCACATTTTTTTATATTTTTCTATTCCATTTAAATCCAACCCTCACATTGGATTATCCATTCACTCTCTATATAATAATAAAATATTATTAATTTAATAATTTTTTTATTTAATTTATTTTTATCACATTTTATATCTCTACCAATTAAATGTTAATAATAATTATATTCTAATTAAATTAATATTAAAAAATCATATTTTCAAAAGTCATTTAATACTAATAAAAAAAATATTTGATTAAGCTCATTTAAAATTCTATCTAAATTTTTTAATTACAAATCAAATAATATTTTTGCTTGGAGTGAGAAACTAATATTTTAATGTTTGTTTGGAGTGAGAAATTAGTATTTTAATGTATGGTGAATCAATTGTGGTTCTCCATATTTGGCCAACCACTGTAGCAAAAGTTTAAATTATTTTAGATTTGTCCAATTCAATGTGAGATATTTTTGACATCAATTATGTAAATTTTAGCCAACTTCCTCATTTGGCCAAGCCAATGAGGATACTCTTACAGAAGACTCATTCGTGCACAGGGAGGAATAAACAGGGAAAGTAGTTGTGAATTTCTTTTATAAGATTTGTGTGTTGGCTTTTTTTTTTTTTTTTTGAAACACAAACAATCACTACAACAAAAAGGCTCTTTAGGGATGAAAATTTTTGTCCTAAATTATTTTTTGGGACGAAAAAAATTCGTCCCGAGCTCGTTCCAATAACATTATGCCAAAAGATATATTGAGACGAAAATCATCATTTTGTCTCAAAAAATATCTTTTAGGACGAATTTGAAGAAAACCATTCAAACACGTTCGAATGGGAATTTCTTTTGTCACAGTTGAAATTTGTCCCAGAATATCGTTTGAACGGTTACAATTTTACGTTCGAACTCTACAAAAATAAATTGCGTTCGAACATTATGTGATCGTTCAAACGTTATGTGGTCGTTCGAACGATAATTATTTTATTTAAAGTCAATAATAAAAAATTATATAGACATTCATAATATTTGAAAAAATACATTAGAAACTGTTTAACACTTACAAAAGTTTTATAATAAGTGCGACCTAAATAAATAACCATGAGACTGGCATTGTTCGTACATAAATAGATAATCCAAAAATTTGTACGCAAAATGCCATCAGTTGCTTGGAGAGCTGTACTGTTGCATAAGCTGCTACATTTGGAGTTGCATCTGTCTTCTGAACTCTTCTTGTTGTTCTTCATGTTGTTTGAGGTACATCTCCATATCTGCTTGTTTTGCTAATTGAGCCTCTAACTCATGCTGCCTTGCAGTCAATTCTTCGATTCTGGAATTCGCATTCTCTAACGCTATAGAAGTCATAGATGCAAACTCAGAAGAAGAGGAAGAGGGAGAAGGTTTTACACAGTGACTCAAACCCCTCAAATTTTATATATCATATTATCATCTCACCATGTAAGATGTGACATATTTATCATCATTAGATGATATTTTATTGGATTATTTTTTATCATCTAATGATAATAAATGTGTCACATCTTATATAATAGAATGAAAGTGGGATAAGAATATAGTGTATAATATCACTCTTTTGTAATATAATACCTTAAATCTATTTTATTTTTATAACAAAAAAATTGTGACTAAACCACTAAAATATTTGTCAAATATTAAACTCTTTTTAAGTATTTTGTTTAACTCCTAAACGATCTTCCAAACATAGTTGGAAAAAAAAAAACAAAAATAAAAACAAACAAACATGGTTGGAACTTGGAAGTCGAAGGTATCATGCAATAAAAAATGCGTATAATGTGAATCTTTCCAAAGCCCACTCATAAAAAAGATGACATAACTTTCATTTGGTATCACTACACGTCATACTGTCACTGTTTGCAGTCGCAGTCACTTGCAGAAACACAATACCAATGAGAGTACGTGGAGTGATTTGTTTCAAAGAGTGTACTGTCCCATTTTGCATACGTGTCCTAACTAGGTTTCTAACCAATGGTGATCATCGTATAAATTTTAAATGAAAGTTTTACACATTTCTAACAAACTGATATATAATTTATTATTTTTAACTTCTATATATCTTAATGATTAAATATGTGTATTCAAATAGAATAACAAATTATATATTAGTTAGATAGAAATATGTGATGTAAGACTTCCTTATAAAATAAATTTATATTCATATCTTTGGATAATTGTTATAATGTATTCAAATAAAATGATAAAAATGATAAATCGCATATTAATTAGATAAAGATATGTAATGTGAAACTTCTTTAAATCTATATTGATCATGTCTGGATAATTGCTCTGATGTGAAAACCTCTTCCTTGTCCTCACCACCCATCTATACAACCTTTGCACTATAACTCAATCTCTACACACCAGATGACGTAGATTTCTTTTTTTTTTTTATTTTTTTAAATAAAAAGTTGAAAATTAAAACCAAGAATCCCCTTCTCCCCACCCACCCTACGTGAGCTTTTCTCACACCCAACTCGGATCCCGTTAGGCGCACGAGCCAAACATCTCCATAAATCCATCTCTCTCCATAAATTCTTGCATAGCCTGCATTCGCTTCTCACCGCTCAAACTCAGATCTCTTCTCACCACATGTGGCAAATATCTTCTGCACGGCTTTATCGGGAATATTTCCTCTTCTCACCGCTTGTCTGGGGTCGCTGACATTGGTGCTAGTTCGAGTATGTTCCGGGATTTCCAATATTCATATTTCATCCAAGGCTTCATCTTGAGCTTTATCTCGGACCAATCTAAGGCTTCAATGATCCTACCAAAGGTATAACTCCTTGAGCGTTATCCCTAGCTAGGACCAAATTGGACGAAGTGCAAATGAGAGTTTGAGAATATATACGTACATTGGATTATATTCATGGTGAATTTAACCCCAATAAGCTCCGTTGCCACAATACCTAACCAAGATAAATCTTGGTATCCCCTTTTATTTTCTTGAATTTATTTATGTCATCAAACTATGGATGCATAACACCCCCAACAAAGCCAAGTACGGGTTCAAGCTAGAGTCACACCGGCAATCGTCTTTAGCCAAGTCCCGACTCCTCAAATGTTATGATCTCAGAGCACCGACTCCATCGGCCATCTTACCTGCAATTATCCCTTAAGTTAAAGCGGTTTTACCAGCATAATTAAGATTAAATATATTATTTTTTGTGTAAAGATCAACGATGGCATTGTTGTAGAATGTAGAACTTCTTGAAATTTTTCATTATCTTCTCAACATTTTATGATATTGAAAAAATAGAATCAATCACTAGAAATCACATTAAAAAAGGATATAAAAAGATATTTTCTAAATCATAGAACTAAGTTAACTAACAAAATATTCCCTTAGGAATGATTTAAAAAAGCAGGTCACCGATAATTCCAGGTGTGAGCACGAATATTCATGCTAGTGTTCCAAAACTTGTGCAGAGGGAGATAGAAAAAGTTGGAGAATTTTCTGTTTTGACTTTTGAGGGGTCAAGGGAAATGAGTGATCAGTAGTATATACTAGTGGTGATATTCGGTCGGTCCGGACCGGAAAAACCGACCGGACCGACCAATTCTAACTGAATAATTTTTGTCACCATGCACCCACCTGAATAATTCTAACTTCTGTGCAGATATTTTCCCACATTCTTCAGCACCGATGCCACAAACGGAGGAATAAAGGACACGTGTCCATTGGATCGCCTAATAAACTTAGAGCAAAGCTTAATTAAGCTTTGTTTATGCAGCAAATTAAGGCGGACTGAGACTCCAAATTAGGCCAAAAAAAAAAAAAGTGGTTAGGATGAGCCAATTTATATCCTAACAGGCCAGGGTACTAATCCTTTCTTTATCTTAAATTTATTGTTTTAATATTTGATAAATACTTTAATCATAAAAAGAATATACAAAATAAATTTATAAATTGACGTGGCTTGATGCAGTAGTTAGATTGTAATGTTATTTTTATTGTAAAGTAGATCTAACGGATCACGTAAAGTCACTTCATATATCAGTCTATTAAATTAAAAATCACTTAAAATAAATTAATTACATCATATGCGTGATGTAATTATAAATTAAGGATGCAAAATAAATAATAAAAAAAATAACATTTCTCTCTCAGTTATATTCCCATCTAAGTCTAATTAACATATGCTCCGTCACTTTTATAATTTCACTCGGTAGAATTTACGATCACTGCACCTTATCATTTTTATATATATATAAGAAGTTTCTTTGTCGAATATTGTTGGAGTTTAGTTTTAGAATATTAATTTTGAATATAACCTTCAGTATAAAATATTCCTTCATCTTAGATGAAAATTATTAATAAAACTGAAATATCGTCTTATTTTTTAAAAAACAATTATTGAATATTAGTGAACCTGTATTTTATAATATTTGAAAATAAGCGATCAATAAAGAAAAATATTTTAAGTATAAAAATAAACTTTTAAATTAATATGATTTGATGTGTATGTTAAATTGTAAAAATAATTTTATTATAAAATAGATTTAATATATTACATAAAATTAAATTAATTTATAAATTTAATTTTATAAAAAAATTTTATATTTATAATATTTCTCGTCAATAAACGGGAAGAAATAGGAAGATGCTAGCCCCAGCTTAGATGCACCGAGCTAGGCAGGGGTTTGATATTTTTGGGCAGAAAGGTAACGGAGTTTCATGTGCGTGGGGGCGTGTTAATTGGACTAATGTTGAAAGAAAGAAAGCAAAATGATGAGGTATTAAGTGTGGACCACCGACACGTGCCGATCTTCACCGACATTCACCGTTATGTTGTTGACTTTTGTAACGACAAACCGAAAGTGAAAGAAAGCCAGAATGCCCAACGTCGTGGAGTATGATGATACCATGATCACCTGCGTGCGTACGTACCTGCATGCATCCATCAAATCACATCCCTAATTAAATTTTTTACAACTTTTGTTTAAATTAATTAATTAATTAAATAGTTCTCTGTCTTAAGACATGTTTTTTAAGTTCGCATTTAATGATTTTTTTTTGGTTAATTAAAGTTTTAATGTACATTATTTTCGTATATAATTTAAAAATATAATGTTAGATATAATTTTGAAAAGATAAACCCAAACTCTCATTTTCACACACCACCCACTCGAAGGCAATTATTTATTTATTTCTATTATAGGGTAGGGATGGCTTTGGTTTGACATGTATGAATATATATATATATATATATATTCTACCCCACTAACCTCCCTCCCCCCAAAAAAATCAAAAGGAAATGAGTTTGGTCCAACCCTAAAAGATATAGTATAGTCCTAAGTCAACTAATAATACACTATAAACTTTAATAAAAATCAGACCATACTCTGATCTAAAAAGTTGTATCATGGAGGATAGACTTTCAGACCTATATATAGCTAGCTTGCGACTAGCCGTGCATGCATTTTGTTTTATGCCAAATCCAAATTTTTCCACTGCATTGACACAATTAATCCTTATTCACATAGGAAATTAAATACTTTGGCTGCAAAAAAAAAAAATTATATAAAAATAAATTTATAAATTGACGTGATTTGATATGATATGTCAAATTATAAAATTAATTTTATTATAAAATAGATTTAACGGATCTCATGAAATCACGTCAATTTGTGTAATTATTTTTATGTAATTTTTTTGTATCTATAATAGTTCTCATTCACTTATTTATATATATATATAGACACACACATATTGGCTTGATTAATTTCATTAGACTTATATAACATCAGTCTTATGTTTACACACTTATTTTTGGTAGCCAATGAAAGCATGCAATTTCTCTAGCAAATAAAAGCAATAGCATATTAATTAATGATTGTAAGAGACATATGAGATCAATCTAAATTCTAAAGACATTCAAAAGTAGAGAAATTTTGCATTTGGGTAATAACGTATTCTGTGAATAGTAATAAAAAGTTAATGATAAAATTAATGATAAAATATTAAATAGTAATAAATAATAATAAAAGGTATGTAATAAATAATAATAAAATAATAAATAGTAGTGAGGCATTATCATAATACTTGAAAATGCCTTAACACCCAAACTCATGCGCGTTTCAATTTGATTTTTTTTTAAAAAACAGTAGATTTAAAAAAAATAGACTTTCAGTTTTCCTATAAATTTACTAAGCATACTATTTGTTCTTTAAAAAAACTTTTAGGTTGTTAAAAGCGTTTTTTAAGCTTCCAAACTTAAAGCCAAGCAAACTGGGATGTTTGGATACAGAGATGAGATACAAAATTTTTAAGACTCTTAAAATTTCTTATAATTTCATTCTCAAATATTGCTAAAAAATAAATATTTTTTAATTTCAAATTTTTAATTTTTTCATCTAATCATTACATAATAATTATCCAAACACAAAAAGAAATACAACTTTTACAAACTTTAAAACAAAATGCATAAATCAATACAATTCTTACAAACTTTAAAATAAAAATTATATTTAAATAATTTTTTAACTTTACCATATTTTTATTCAATTTTTTCTCTCTCATTTTTCAAAACTCAATAAAATATTTTTAACTCAAACAATTTCACTATTATTAATAGAATTCTAAGATACTCCAAGTGTCCAAACGAGCCCTAAGCTCTTTAGGGTGATATTTTTTTTAACAATACTAGTAAAGATTTTTGGTAGGGTTGGGGTTCTAGTAAAATAGTTGTGATATAGTTGTTTTTGTATCACTATTCTATTATTAAGGTCCTGTTTGGGGTTGTATTAGAGGTTTTAAAAAATGCTTAAAGAGCCTTAAAAAATTTTTAATAATAAAATTAGATTTATTTGAGTATTACATATTAAAGCATCTTTTAATTTCAAATAAATTAAAAAATACATTTGAAAAATAGCATATCAAATGTATTTTTCTAAATAATGCGAAACTTTTAATTTTAAAACACATTGTCAATGGGTAAAAAAATTCATACAACTTTCATATAATTACTACCTTACTGGTTTTCATTTGATCTTATCACGTGCAACTTTTAAATTATCTTTTATGTAATTTCTTTTTCAAAAAATATTTTTTTTATATCATTTTTAAACAAATGTAACATTTTTTAAAATGCTTTAAAACACAGTAAATAACTTTTTAACAATAGAGCTTATTACTTAAACTCTACAACTAAAATTACTCCAAACACGCACTAAACTCTGTCTACTTGATAACCCTCATATTAATCATTGGTAAAAAGGGATAGAGAAAATAAGATGATAATTAAATACATATAAAGGGATTGGGATAATATTATGCTAATGGAGTAGTTCTTGTTATTAATTCCAAGATTTTATAATCTGGGAATCATCTATTTGTTAATCAAGCCACTGAACCGTCCCTTTTATTGTTGTTTTGTCTTTTGGCAGTTATGAAAAAAGAACCTAGTACTTGCAAAAATTATTTTTTTGTTTTTTAAATTCAGAATCATGTAAGTTTAGAATAATGCTACATACAGTCGTGGAATGCGTAAATGTCGTGCAGTCGTTTTGAAAAAGAGTGAGATCTACTATTAAAAAATTAATTCCTTTTCATGTACGTCTTATATTTATTCATTTTTTTTAAAATGACTGTACGGTATTTACACACTCACGATTACAAATATTATTTCTCTAAATTTAATACCATTAATACCTAACATTGGTGTCCTGTGTTTTTTGGCCCGGTAGGAGACGAGAGCAGAGACACGGGCAGAGAGAAGTTGGAAAGGGCGTGCACAGAGGAATTGGATTTGAAGCAAAGAAACAACGACATAAACCAATCTTCATGGGACCCAAACATGAGCCAACCAACCACGAGGCTTCTACATATTCTCCCTCTCTCTCTCTCTACTCTCCCACAAAAAGTCTCCTACAAAATCTTTTTCTGCTCTCCTATAAACCCCCTCCTCCCCTGTCTATCTTCTACCTCTCGCAATACAAAAACTTGTGTAGCTCCCCTGCTTTCGCTTCCTTATTTGGCTCCAAAGTCTCCCATTTTAACACCTTTAGAATCTGAAAAACAGCAGCGCCCAACTGGGATTTCCCTCTTTCTTTCTTTACAGAGAGCTCGCTCTCTCGTCTCTGCTTTCTTGCTCCGTATCCAGAGTTTTGGGATGGGTTCCTTGCACGTAAACGCTTCTGGGTATCCGATTCTGTTTTTGGTCCAATCGGATTAGCTTTTGAAATCTAACCCAGATTCGAATATCGGTATTTTTTTTTTATTCTTTGACCAGATTTTGGATTCGGTGTTCGTAATTTTTGTATTTGGGGGTATATCTTTTCGTTTGTTCTGATATCTATATTAGCTTTTTTGACCCATCTCGAATTCTCTTCAATCACTGAGTTCAAAGAATTGTCTCCTGGTTTTACTTGTTGGAACCTTGAGAGGGAGAGAGAGCCGGGCAGAGCGATATCTTCTGTTTTGGATTTTCCTTGTTTTTGGTATCCGATGGCTGCTGGGAATCATGGCAAATCCAAGTTGGGTGTTGATGAATCACTGAGAATAAGCCAAGATTGGGAGATTGACAACGGCAAGGGACCTGAGTTTAGCTCCGAGAGGCGGCGTTGGAAGTCAGTTTTTGATGAAGCTTCCATGTCGAGTAGGCCTCTCAAGAAGATCCGAAGCCCTGAACGTCACAACCCCATTCATTCCTCTGCTTCTTTAGCTCACCAACCTCATCCATTCTCCATTCCCAGCTCAACTTCCTCTGTAACTCTTTGTCCTCCTCCCCCTCCTTCAAGACTTGCGTTTCCTTTTGCATATGATGGATCTCAACAATCCTTTCACTTTCCCCACCAATTTAGAACCACAGCTTTGCCGATGTACCGCCCACCTCCGCTGCAACCACTACAAAATCAGCAGGAGATGATTTCTTTCGCTTCGAAACAACATCATAGCGTCGCTTATCCGCAGTTCTTGGGCGGAGACGTGGCGCTGATGCATCTCCAGCAACAGCAGCAGATTCTTCAATATTGGAGTGATGCACTGAATTTAAGTCCCAGAGGAAGGATGATGATGATGAATAGGTTGGGGCCGGACGGTAGGCCTTTGTTTCGTCCTCCGGTGCAGCCCCTACATACTACCAAGCTTTACAGGGGAGTGAGGCAACGGCATTGGGGCAAATGGGTAGCTGAAATCCGTCTCCCTCGCAATAGGACTCGCCTTTGGCTAGGCACATTCGACACAGCCGAAGATGCTGCCATGGCATATGATCGTGAGGCCTTCAAGTTGAGAGGAGAGAATGCTAAGCTCAATTTCCCAGAGCTTTTTCTCAATAAGGACAAAGCAGCGTCCACAGCTCCTAGTTCCACTACATCTTCTCCCCCGACTCCCAATGAAAGTTCAAGGTCAAGTCGGTACTCGAAGCAACCTAAACAAGCTCCAAAAAGCCTTGATTTGCAGGCTTTAGATATGGAGATAAGGCCACCAACACCACCACAGCCACAGACAGTAGAAGATAACGCCCATTCAGGATTGGGGTCAAGTGAGGAAGCTCAGGCAATTTCCGCAGGTGCTGATGTAGGGGAAGGTGTTTCACAGTCACGGGAACTGGTTTGGGGAGACATGCAAGAGGCATGGTTCAATGCAATTGCAGCAGAAGGTTGGGGGCCGGGTAGTCCTGTGTGGGATGATTTGGACACCAACAATAATTTTCTGCTGCAGACTCAAATTCCCTTTGCTATTCCAAATCACCTGGAATTCAATGACTGTGATCTTCAGAGTCAGCAAGAGACCTTAGCCTCCGCCTCCTCCTCCTCCTCCTCATCTTGTCCCATGAAACCCTTCTTTTGGAAGGATCAAGATTGAAAGATCATTCCCAAACCTGTGCGCAACCTTTCCTTTTTCTCTGTAGGATCAATAAGAAGGCTTTGAAAGGCCTGCAAAATCCTTGTACTCTTTATAATATGCATCTTAGGATAGTCTAGCCTGAATTCCCACCTTTTCCTCACCCTGGTTGCTCATTTATCACAAAACAACCAGTGATTCCCATTTGGAAGTTGATAACTTTCTTAGGATCTTCGAAGTTTCAAAGTTCAAACCATCGTTAGCTTTGAGTTCTGAACTCAATACACATCCACACTACCCCCCATTAAAGGTTCGATTCTCCTCCACTCCATCTACTGCAAAAGGCTGAATATTTTTCCAGGCCTTTCAGCAGTGGCAGTACAGATCATTCCTTAGGAATCGTTGAGCAGTGACGTTTTAGCTTTTTATGTTTGTTAAGGTTATGCAGTGGTTGTCGTTAATTATCAAAGTGCTGGACCAGCACAGAAGCAGACGGTTTTGTGATCTCCTTCAGTTGGTCCCCTTAAATCAGTAGCTTTGTTTCCATCGTAGATTGTGTAGTACTTCTTTCTAATCTTACCATTGTAATGTTAAATATCCCTTTTTTTCTTTTCCTTCAACAATAGTTATAATTACAGATCAAGTAATTTGCATCATTCTCACTTTTATTCTTTTGGTAGTATTCCAAATTTGTTGTTTACCACTTATGCATAGGCTTCTTAATTTCAACTAACATGCTGCACCAATTGTGGGCGTCACACTCGTCTTCAAAGATTTTCCGCTCACAGTCGCATGAAAGTGAAGGAAACGAGAAACATTGTTCATCATTCTTTTAATCATCGTTCTTTTAATGCTCAATGTTTTATCGTTCTTTAATGTGATACGAAATGATTTACATACCATTAAGAGATTATGAAAATATAATGATTAAAAGAACATCTTGAATAATATCTTTCAAGAAAATACTTGTAGTCCATCCACTCGACTTTGACATAAAAAAACCCAAGGCCAAACTCATTAATATTTTGATATGAACCCACGGGAATGAGAATCCACAGTCAATTTAAAAACTCTCTAAGAAAGTCAAAATCAAGTCAATAGATAAAGAACTCACATTTGTTCCCATAATCTTTCCCAGTAATCTTAACCCATTGCAATGTACTCCACTCCATATAAGCTATATAGAAAGTAGAAACAATACAAGATCACACAACAACCTAAGTAACTCATGTTCCTACTAAAAAATAATATGTTCCATCACATTCATGGTCTTCCCACAATATTGAGCTTGGTACTCACAAATTTTAAATTAAATTATTTTTTAATATTATTATTATTTTAAAATTTTAAAAAAAAATTAAATTGTTTATTATATTTTATATAAAAATTTTAAAAAAATATAATAATAAAATAAAATAATTTAAAAATATTTCTATATCTAAACGATTGTTCATGATTGCTAAGCAATAGAGTTCATAGTGGAGAAGAATAGTCAATTACTAAACAAAAATAAATCAATAAAATTTTCATATCTGGCATTAATTAGGTGGGGGTGATAAGCTTTCCATTTTGTTCGTAGACAAAACAAAAAATAAATGTCCTTTTGTGTGGGAATCCTCAAATCTCTCATATTTTAGGGACTTGTTAATCACATCTCCAAGTATTAACAACATTGAAAGACAACCTTTTCACATTAATTAGTGTCATTAAACCTATCGAGATGGGTCATCGACTTTATGGTAAGGTGGGGCCGGTCGCCGTCCCTTTGAGATCACCCAACATTTCTTTTTTGTGACGGCACGATATGAATTTAATAAGAAAATGGACATCTTTTTCTTTTTTTTTTCAATTTAAAATATGTTTCAGTGATGGACTCTAATGATATTTTTTTCCTAAGATTAACAAGCTGAATGAAGAATGTTAATCCATTAGGGAATCAAGGTTACTCGAATTTTTACTCAAAGTTGACAGACTCGAAATAGATATATTAAATAAGTTCTACATCATTTATTATATATTCAATGTTATACGAAATATTTATATCAATCATTGGGTCTAAATACGTCCTTTGGGCAAGGAAAGAGTCGCATACGACTAATGAGAAAACTCGAATGAATAACTATTGAGGAAAGGATAACAGGCAACCAAAAGCGTAATGATAAGAGATTCACGTGGGATAAGGCGACTAAATGATAAAATTAATAAAACGTATATCCACGATTAGTCGAGATGAGCGTAAGCTGACCTGGATATCCACGGTTAATCGAATTAGTCGAAGTGAGCGTAAGCTGACCTGGATATCCACAAAATCTATAATTATACTTGACCTGAAATCGAATATTTCTAAAAGCAAGATTTGCGAAAATAATTCCTGGTGGGATACTTGCGCAGGAAAGAAGTTGAAAAAATATTTTTCCTACTCGTATGTGCTTGGTTTTAAGTAGTTTCTTTTATGTCAATTACTTATAATGATATACCTAATATTTCACATCACCGACTCTAATAAAGCTTAAGACGTGTAGTAGTGATGGATTAATGATTGGCAATTTCTTTAAACCAAACCCAATATAAAATGAATAAGTTGTAAATAAGTACAGATATTACTTAGCTGGACATGAGTGTTTTAATTTCAAAATCAATGGCTTTAGTTATAGAATAATTTGGATTTGGTATTATATGTGTGTGAATAAAGTATAAGATGGATGTGACTGCTCTATTATTCAATTTTTTTGGAGTATAAAAGATAACTAGATGATATTAGTGTAAAAAGAGTAATACTACATGTAATCATGGAATGTGTAAGAGTTGTGTAATCACTTTGAAAAATAGTAGGATCTATTACTAAAAAATTAATTTTTTTTCATGTGGATCCCATATTTATTCACTTTTTTAAAAATAATTGTATAGTGCTTGTGTACTCACGACTACAACTATAATTTCTCGTGTAAAAATAGATCATTGTTGGAACTTAATGTGCATAAAATAATCATTTGGCAACAACGAGAGAATAATATTCATTATTCATCTTCAAACTTGTCTCACACATAGCTTTGATTCCAACCTTAATTTTCTAAAGAGAGAGAGTTACCAATTTTCATCACAAAGTGTTCATTGTTGGAAAAATAATTTAGCACCATAAAAAATAAAAATAAAATCACATGATCATATAATATTTTTGTAAAATTATTTATTTTACAAAATAAGAGTTGATATAAAGATTGATATATAATCTTTATAAGGAGATATTAGTTAAAAAGTTCAAGTCACGGTTTTTTAAATCGACTTCTTATTTTCTCGGGTATTGTTATTCTAAGGCCTTTACACCACGCGTTGTTTACGTTGACAATAGAATAATTGATTGAGGAAATATTGTCAATTGTTAAAAGTATAAGTGGTTCTAACTTAATAGAGTTTTATAGAGTTGAGATCTGGCTTATGTGTAATGGAATTGAAAACATCATGGTGATGACGTGGTATAACACGTTGAAACTGATAATATCTCTTGAGGCCCACCCACCCCCATGATATTTTCTACAAGGCTTTTGGATGGCCAAAAAAACCCCAATCAAACTGCATCAACCCAATCTAAAACTCCAAACCTGATTGGATAATGGAAGTCCACATGGCCTATCAGTTTGCAGCAATACTCCCCTAAAAGCATCTTCATTGACTTGGCCAAATGAAAAAATTGACTAAAATTTGTATAATTGATGTAAAAAACATCCCACATTGAATTGGACAAATCTAAAATAATTTAGACTTTTGCTATAGTAGTTAGCCAAATATGAAGAACTACAATTGATTCACCAAATATTAAAATACTGATTTCTCACTCTAAACAAATATTAAAATATAGTTTTTCATTCCAAGCAAAAATACTATTTGGTTTGTAATTAAAAAATTTAGATAGAATTTTAAATGAGTTTAATCAAATTTTTTTGTTATTAGCATTAAATGACTATTAAAAATATAATTTTTTTAATATTTATTTAATTAGAACATAATTATTATTAACATTTAATTGGTTGAGATACAAAATGTGATAAAAATAAAGTAAATAAAATTTTTTTAAAATTAATAACATTTTATTATTATATAGAGAGTGAATGGATAATCCAATGTGAGGATTAAATTTAAATGGGATAGACAAATGTAAAAAAGTGTGATATTGATTAAATTTTGAAGATGAATTTAGCCAAGTCAATGAAGATGCTCTAACAGAGAAAAAAATATCACTTGCCTTTTCGCACAGAGAAGTATTTCAGTTATAAATTTTTTTATAAAAATAATTATAAATTGGTGTAATTTTATGTGATATGTAAATTTGTTTTTCATGTATAGTATAAAATTAAGTTAATTTATAAATTTATTTTTATAAAATCTCTTTGTCACTAAAATATTTTTCTTTGGCACCTAACAAAATTTGTTAAGCTTTTTTCTGTCCATCTCATACCACACATCATATATATTTTAATTTTTTAATTTTTTAATTTATTACTATTAAACTAATTGAATTGTTCTGCTTATCATCTATATACCATATAGTTGTTATAAAAAAAAATTAAAAGATGTATGATATGTAGTATATGAGATGCTAAGTAGGATTATTCTAGTACTTATTACCAGTCAACAAATTATATGAGCGTTGTAAAAAAAAAGGAAGAAAATGAAGGAATGGTCCAACATATTCGAGACCTACGTCTTAGGAATGGTCCTACAATCTCTGTTGCCAACGTTGTTTCTCAAATTGGGATGGACCCAAGAAAGATACTGGGGACGGCCCATAATTTAGAGATTATTTGGAAATAGAGATGGTTTTATTTTATTAGGAGTGACAAATTTTATTTTTAGGTCATAATCGTGTTGTGATAAGTTATGAACATTCGATTATATGGTCAATCCAAATTCAACATGTTGAGTTAAACGTGTTAAACTTTCAAATCCTAACTCAACTCATTTAGATAACAGGTCATGTCGTATCACTTTTTTTTACCCATTTAATAATTAATTAGAAATATGTTAACATAATACGACTCATTTAATTCCGTTTGTTTCATGTATTTAGGTTAAACTAAAATGCATAACTCATTTGACCTGATTAACATAATTTTACATAAAAGTTAAAATCTCTATTTATTATGGAAAATTTCATACATCATACTACTATTCCACTTTCATCCCACTATACAAGATGTGACACATTTATTACCATTGAATGATCTTTTATTGGATGATTCGTTATCATCCAATGGTGATAAATGTGTCATATCTTACATAGTGAGATAAAAGTGGGATGGTGGTGTGGTACAAGCGTCGCGCAATCCTAACTTGTACAAGCGTCGCGCAATCCTAAACTTTCAAATCCTAACTCAACTCATTTAGATAACAGGTCATGTCGTATCACTTTTTTTTACCCATTTAATAATTAATTAGAAATATGTTAACATAATACGACTCATTTAATTCCATTTGTTTCATGTATATAGGTTAAACTAAAATGTATAACTCATTTGACCTGATTAACATAATTTTACATAAAAGTTAAAATCTCTATTTATTATGGAAAATTTCATACATCATACTACTATTCCACTTTCATCCCACTATACAAGATGTGACACATTTATTACCATTGAATGATCTTTTATTGGATGATTCGTTATCATCCAATGGTGATAAATGTGTCATATCTTACATAGTGAGATAAAAATGGGATGGTGGTGTGGTACAAGCGTCGCGCAATCCTAACTTGTACAAGCGTCGCGCAATCCTAAACTTTCAAATCCTAACTCAACTCATTTAGATAACAGGTCATGTCGTATCACTTTTTTTTACCCATTTAATAATTAATTAGAAATATGTTAACATAATACGACTCATTTAATTCCGTTTGTTTCATGTATATAGGTTAAACTAAAATGCATAACTCATTTGACCTGATTAACATAATTTTACATAAAAGTTAAAATCTCTATTTATTATGGAAAATTTCATACATCATACTACTATTCCACTTTCATCCCACTATACAAGATGTGACACATTTATTACCATTGAATGATCTTTTATTGGATGATTCGTTATCATCCAATGGTGATAAATGTGTCATATCTTACATAGTGAGATAAAAGTGGGATGGTGGTGTGGTACAAGCGTCGCGCAATCTTTGTGAAAAAAGTGAAGTACACTATTAAAAAAAAAAAAAAGATGTTACTCATCATCTCACACCACACACTATACATATTTAAAAAATATTTATTTTATTTTTTATTTTATTTTATTCTTGTTAAACTAATTGAGTTGTTCTACTCATTATCCATACACCACATACTTGTTATGGGAAAAAGAATATTAAAAGAGGTGTGATGTATGGTGTGTGAGATTATGAGTAGAATTTTTCTTAAAAAATTAATCTTTTTTCAAATGGATCCCGTATTTACTCATTTTTTAAAAGAATTGCACGGCTCTTGCACACTTCACGACTGTAAATATCATTTCTTTAAAAAATTATATTCTAATAATATTTTAACTTTATAATATTTTTATTCAAATTTTATCTCTTATTTCTTAAAATCTAATAAAACTTATTAGACTATTTCACAACAATTCACCAATTTTTCATCAAATCTCATTCTCCAAACATCCCTTTAGACCATTTAAATTTGAGTTTTAAGAGTGTGAAGATTTCATAAAAATGAATTTACCCCTATTGATTTTTATTTTTTATTTTTATAGTATCGTGTACGTTAGTCTTTCCTGTACATGAATTTGGGCAGTTTGGGACAAAATATATAGGATAGTGATGTAGGCCGCCTCCACAACAAGACGCCGTGTCCCGGCTTGGACTGTCGGTGCATACAACATATATATATATATATATATATATATATATATATATATTTGTCCTATGACATGGAGAGTTTGGTTAACAAAATTGTGTGTGTATGGTTTAAAACTAATACATCTAAGTTTCAGAATAAAAAGAAAAAAACTGTAAATTTAATGTATTGAACTATGGAGTTCAAACAATCTATCAATTACACAATCTGGTTTGCATTATTGGAACCAGAAATTGATGTTACATTTAATAGTTCATGTAAGCAGGCATTTATTTTTCACTCGCTATCTAGTCATGCATATAATAAATACAACCGTGCTATAAATTACACTGTAATTTCATTTTTATTTTGCTGTTTTAAATGTAAGATTGTTTGTCATTTTTTTAATTTGTTTACTTTTTTAAATAAAATTTAATCTACCGGGTGGGTTGATTTCGGGTAGGTCTTGAGCTGGGTTATGCGGCTGGGTCGGTGTAGTATTATCTGGTTGGGCTGGAGATGAAGACGCATGGGTCTGTGTCGGTGTGGTCTCATGAATCGATGTTGAGGGAATCACATGGGTCGGTGTAGAGTTATGGTCTTGGGCTGGAGATGAATTCACATGGGCCGGTGTCTGAATGTTGGGAGGAGAAAAAATATAAATGGGTAGAGGAGATGTAGTGGGCTCGGGAGAAGGAGATTGAGCCGAAGAAGAAGAATTTTTTTTGAGAAGTGGATGAGTCCGAGACCTGTATTGAGGAACTGGTGTGAGAAAAAGGAAAGTGATTTTCATTAAATCGAACATCACGAGAGACGTAAACACGACCAGTAGGAAGATGTAAGCAATTATAACCTTTGTGATTCAAGCTATATCCAATAAAAACACAAAGTTGAGAACGCATATCCATTTTATAACGATTAAACGGATGAAGGTTGGGCCAACAGGCACATCCAAAAATCCGTAAAAAGTTATAATCAGGCTTTTTATTGAATAAAGCTTGAAAGGGAGAAATATTTCTTAAGATAGGAGTGGGCATTCTATTTATTAAAAAAGTGGCAGTTTGAAATGCCTCAGCCCAAAATTTTGATGGCGCTGAGGACTGCGCGAGAAGAGATAGACCAGTTTCCACTATGTGACGATGACGTCGTTCTATACTTCCATTTTGAGCATGAGAATAGGGACAAGTAATGCGATGAGAGATGCCTATTTTGAGAAGAAGAGAAGAAAAGGGACGAAATTCTCCTCCCCAATCTGTTTGAACGGCAATGATATTTTTGGAGAATGTATTTTGAACAAATCTAATGAAAGCTAAAAAAATAGGAGAGACTTCAGATTTAGTACGTAAGGGAAAACACCAAATATATTTAGTGAAATCATCAACAATAGAAAAATAAAACCTAAAACCATTAGAGGAGAGCACAGGCGCTGGTCCCCAAACATCTAAAAATAAAAGTTGAAAAGCATGAGTAGACCGAGAGGGAGAGAGAGGGTGGGGAAGAGTGTGAGATTTAGCTTGAAGACAAGCATTACAAAGTGAAGAAAGAGGTGTAGAGGTGATGGGGAGATTGTGTTGACGAATAGTCAAAGAAGTAATTCGAGGAGACGGATGTCCTAAACGAGAATGCCAAATTTGAGGAGTAGTCCTTTCACCAATGAAGGCTTGAGGTTGAGTAGAAGCAGTTGATCCGGAAATGAGCTCATCACTTGGTGGAAGAACATATAAGCCATTCTTAACAGTGCCCTGAAAAAGTACTTCCTGAGTGTGCAAATCCTTCACAAGAAAACCAGAAGAGTTAAATTCAAAAAATACAGAATTATCAACACAAAACTGACGCACAGATAATAAGTTTTTAGAAATAGAAGGAACATGAATTAAATTATGGAGAAGGAATTTGCCATTTGGTGTGGGAAGAAGGCCGGCTCCAGTGTTTTGAATGGGAAGAGACGACCCATCACCAATATGCACTTGATCAGGTCCATTGTATGGTGTGGACTCCAGATTCAAGTTGGAAAAATCAGCCGTGAAGTGATTTGTAGCAGCAGAGTCTGGAAACCACTGATTTGACGAAGAGGAAGGAACCGAAGTGTAATTGGCTGTGAGGGATGGAGGTGGAGAAGGTTGATAGTTGTGAGTGAAGCGATGAAAACACTGGAAGGCAGAGTGACCGACTCTGGTACAGATTTGACAAGTCGGTTTGTGTTGATTCTGAGAAGAGAAAAAGTTAGGAGACCCAGTATTAGTGGTTCGGGCTCCTCCTCGACCACGGCGATACCCGCGGCCACGACCTCAAGTAGACGGACTGGAAGATGGACGAAAATTGGTGGAATTAGCGGAGAAGGACGCAACAGAGAGTGTCGTTTGGGTCTGATGAGCAAGTCTTGATTCATGATTTAAAAGGTAGCTAAAAACCTGAGAAATGGATAGAGGTTCGGGTCTTGTGGTGATGGAAGACACGACAGATTCATAGTCGGCTTCTAAACCAGTCAATAGGTAGATGATAAATTCATGGGAAGAAAGTGGATGACCTGCAGAGGAGAGGGAGGAGGCTAGAGCTTTAGCTTTGTGAAAATATGCAGAGATAGTGTCTGAACCTTTCTTGAGTGTAGCTAATTGGTAACGGGTTTGCATCAAATGGGCAGTGGACTGCGCCGAATAAAGATTGGTGAGAGTGGTCCAGATTTCATGGGAGGTGGCACAATCAACAACTTGGGAAAGAATGTTGTCGGTAAGAGAGGAATAGAGTGCCGAAATGACCATTTGATCTTGTAGAAGCCAGGAGCTGTGGGCTGGGTTGGGTTTATCATCGAGAAAGGGAGGAGGAGAAGGGACCGAGCCATCGATATAGCCATAGAGCTGGTGGCTTTTGAGAAATGCAAGAAGCTGAGCTTTCCAAAGAGGGAAATTATCGGTGGAAAGTTTTACAGTTATAAGATGAGCAGCGGCATTGGTGAGGGAAGGATTCGGTGATGGTGAGGGGGCCATGAGGAAAAAGAATCCTATGCGGCTCTATGATACCATGAAGAGAAATGTAAAGCTCAAATGAAGACAAAGCATTTGTTGAAATGCCTCAATGGGCGTTAACATTTCTGAATGATATTTCCGTAAATTATTTTCCTTCATACAGTACATGAGTATTTATAGAAGACTCAGAATACCAAAAACTAATTTACAAGAATATTCTAGAAGGTGCTATAGAGGCACGGCCTTGTCATTGTTGCCATTCTGTTGAGAAGTTTGTTGTGCTTTCTGTTGTGGTGGTCTGACAGTAGGTGCGTGCTGTGTAGCTCTGTGTAATGGAGGCAAATATTCTGTTGTGCTAACAATGACTAATAAATAATATCACATACATAGTACGATCTCTAGTGCAATAGGGTACACCATATAGCATATAAAAATTAGCATTGTTCATCCGGCCAAGTTTATATCCGGTCTTGTCTGGAACCCAGATACTCGGGTCCTGGTTACGACTTTCGCCAGAAACCGCATTTTCGAAATCGGGGCGTTCCCCTCGAAATCTGATATCTCTCTCTCCCTCTTCCCCCGACGAAAGGGTGATCAAACCCTAGCCTTCAACTTTATGCCGTCGTCTCTCTTTCGTCGATGTCCTTCTGGTAAGTCTGATTGGAAGTTGTACAATCGATTACCATATTTTTCTAGATCTGCCGACATTTCCAGTATGTACTTTCAATCTGCTCTTTTTACATGATAGAAACAGATTATTGGTTTAGCATGGGTTTTTTTAAACATGGCTTTCGTGTTTTTTTATAAAGTATTTGAGGGTTTTCCGTGATAGCATTTTTCTTCCCAAAAGCTTTGGATCTGATCATCTTTGATTTATTATTTGAATTTTATTTAAAATTATTCATTGTGAGTTATCGTAGAAACACATGCTTGATATTTCCCTGTATTTTATCTTTTATTTGTCTTTGCCTTTGTTACTAGTTCTTTATCTTTTATTTCCTCTGTTCTCTCTATTGATTTGGGTCTGTTTTGATGATAATGTTTGAATAGAATAATATTTGAGGAGTATTTTTATGGGTTAGATATAGATTTGTGAGTCCTTTTGCTGGCTCCTTTTGCTGGTTTTCGAGTCATTTTGCTAGCTTTTGAATACAATGAAAGGAAAGATCAACACCCAAACCAGGGACCCTACAAAGCTTCATCTGTCAAGACGAAGTTGCAAGAGCTCAAGATCTAACTGGCTTGACGGAGATGCCATCGGAGGTGTGTTCATGATTATATTGGACTAGGGATGAGAAGTCTTCTGAAAAGCAATATCAGGTTTTATAGTCCTTTGGGGGTAGAGGTAGCATGAATGTTCTTAGCAAATTAGTTCATGTTTGTTGGTGTGTATTGGAGTTTGATAAAACAATCTAAGTATTTTGTAATGTTCTTAGTGAATTAGTTTAAACAATGTAATATGTAGTAGATTTTATAGTGTATTTCTCATGTATTTTACATGATGAATATTGAATTTTTTTTTTTTTTTTTAGATTTTATTGAATTTTTTTTTTATGTTAATGTCTCGTGCGTTTTCATGTTGATATATTTTTTTCATTACAGACAATGATAAAAATATAGGCTTCTATATAAAAAAAATGCTTTTCAACAACATTATTTCTTGAAAAAATTGTAATAAAATATAGGCTTTTAGATTAAAGAAAAAATGATTTTCAACATTTTTTTTTTTGAAAAAAAAAATTAATTACATATAGACTTTTGTAAAACAAAAAAATATTACAATCCGAAATCCGGATTTTCGGATTTCAAAAATTCGGATTCATTCAGGTTCAAGCTCGAGTCATAATCGGACTAACCAGGGCAGGGTTCTGGCCTGGACTTGAAACCCAAGTTTCGGGCCGGGTATACCCCGTATGGAAACCGGATGATCGTACAATTCTAATAAAAATGAGTACTTTTATGTATAAGTCTAAGTTGTGTAATCCCTATGCAAACTTCTATAAAAAGATTTGGTTCTACTAAAATCATAAATTTTATTTTTATAATCTTTCGTGATGAACTTCATTATTTTAAAAAGTAAATGATATTATTTTGTCGAGTTTACCTCCTCATTTTGACCGTTTATATTTATATTTTTATTTTTTTAATAATTAAAAAAGTGACTATTAGTAAATTCATATATTTTTTTAAATATCTAAAGATGTTTAAAGAATATTTAAAAAAAAAATTAAAAGAATATAAATACACTAAAACGTCGAACGGTACATGCTGAACCGCATGGAAGCATCCTCCATTTTAAAAACATAGTGTACGATATTTATATATTTAAAACTAAGTAAAAATATGGGTCATTTTCCAAATTAAGAGTGCATGGTGCTCAATCCCTAGAAGAGTGGGTTCCATACAAGACGTGATTGCAACGTGGCAACTAGCCCAAGTCCTATAATTGGTGTAGAAAAAAAATATCCTACATGAGTGCGCACCACGTATATAACCTTCTCTGAGGCTGACTTTTCTTTCTCAGGGCTTTGAATATTGACGTCCCAGCTTTTCAAAGCTCTTGAATGGGTTTTGCAATGACTTGTAAAAGTCATTGCAGATGTTCGTTCAATACTTTCGGCACATGTTATACAAAGCCGTAAATACAATATGCAGCATTGATCTCTAGTTCTCGTTCCATTATATTGATCTTACATTATTAATGGATTGTTGAATTCTTTTCTCTTTTAAGAGTAATACTAGGTATAGAATTTAGGTGTAAAAGTCTCGTAGAAATTTTTCGTAAAAATGTTAACCCCACCAGTAAAAAAAAAGATATTTATTTTATATCCTTTTTATGATAAAGTCTATCTTCTTATAAAATATCTGCACGAAACTTATATAAAAAAATCAATACTGATATTTTTATTGCAGACCCTTTTCCATTATTGTATAGGGTATGCATTATTTTCAGAGCCTATTCAAAGAGTTTGAATTCCATAGTCAATGGTAACGGGGACACATCTAATTTAAAAGTTTTTTGTTTGTACAAAACCAAAAAAAAAAAAACTAATTCTAAATAGTGTTATAATACTACTCAGTCAAGAGAAACCATAGAGCCCAATCCCTAGGTCTGTCCCTCGAGAAACACCTCAGAAAGTTTTCAACACACTTGTTCATGGGTTCAGTTTACCCATCTGATTGGGGATGATAAATGCTAGTTGAACTTGGATCTTGAACAACTCCTGCTAGAAACCATTGGTGAATGTAATATCCCTGTTAGATACTATAGCATTAGGCAGACTATGCAGCTTTAGCATATGTTTAGTAAACAGTTGTGGTATTGTCTTGGCCGTATAGGGAAGTGTGATAGGAATGACAAACCCATATTTCGTCAATCTGTTCACAACAACCCACAGGCTGTTATAACCCTAGGAAGAGGGTAGACCCTCAATAAAATCCATAAAAATTTCAGCCCATGGTAATGAAGGAATAGGAAGTGGTTGTAGTAAGCCACTAGGCCTGGTTTGATCAGGCTTGACACCCTGACAAATCTCACAATTTTGAATAAACTGCTTAATCTCAACCTTCATCCCTTGCTAGTAGAAATCCCTTCTCAGTCTACGAAGGGTTCTATCATACCCTCAATATCCCCTAGGGAACTGGTATGTAGCAAGTGCAACAATTTTAGTTTAAACTCACTGTCATCAACCACCAATAACCTTTGTTTGTAAAAAATCAGACCATCTCTTACTACATAAGTTTGAGGTAACTCCCCCTTCTCAAATTTCACAAACAACTCCTGCACTTTAGGATCCTTATTGTAACCTTCCTTGATCTCTTCCATCCAATCCAAAGTGGGTAGTGAAATTATTGCCAACATAGCCTTTACCTTCTGATCTTCTCCATCACACTTTCTAGACAAGACATCTGCCACCTTGTTCTCAAGTCCCTTTTTGTACTCCACCAACATGTCATAACCCAGCAGTTTAGAAGTCTATTTTTGTTGCATCGGGGTACCTATTTTTTGTTCAAGTAGGTATTTCAAGCTTTGGAGATCAGTTCTGACCACAAAGTGGGCCACCAGGTAAGGCCTCCATTTTTGCGTTGCCATCATTGGTGCATACAACTCCTTCTCATAGGTTGATAGGTTCAAAATTCTGTCTTTCAAAGCCTGGCTTTAGTAAGCTATTGGCATAATCTTTTGCATCAACACAGCTCTAGTGGCCCCTTCTGAAGCATCACATTCAATCACAAATGAGAGGAAAAAATTAGGCAATGCTAAAATAGGGGGCTGAGTTATTGCATCCTTCAATTTTAAGAAAGCCTCTTTGGTCTCCCCACTCCAATTAAACTAGTTCTTCTTCAATAACTGGGTGAAGGGAGCTGCAATACTCTCATAACTTTTAATAAACTACCTATAGTAACATGTTAAGCCCAAGAAACCCCTCAAGGGTTTCATTATAGCTTGGCAAGGCATCTCTTTCATTGCTACTAGTTTGTCGGGGTCAACCTTCACCCCATCAACTGTCATTAGGTGGCCTAAATAAGCCACTTCCTGAGCTGCAAATCTGCACTTAGACAACTTAGCCAATAAGCTATGTTGTTTTAATATCTCTAGAGTGATTTGTAGATGCTTCTGATGCTCTTCCAAACTGGTACTATAAACCAGTATATCATAAAAAATAAAAATAAAAGTATGATCTTCCTCAAATAGGGCCTAAATATTTTATTCATCAAACTCTGAAAAGTAAATGGTGCATTAGTAAGCCCAAAGGGCGTTACTAAGAATTCATAGTGCCCATCATGAGTCCTAAAAGCCATTTTGTGCACATCTTCAGGTTTGACCCTTATTTGATGATACCTCGAACATAGATCCAGCTTAGAGAAACATCTGGACCCGCTTAACTCATCCTGCAATCTCTCAACTATTGGAATAGGAAACTTATCATTCACAGTCACCTTATTTAATGCCCTATAATCAACACACATCCTCCATGTTCTATCAGCTTTTCTTACGAGCAGTACGGGTGAGGAATAAGGATTGTGGCTGGGTCGGATCACTCCTGAACTCAGTAACTCTTTAATAATTTTTTCTATTTCATATTTTTGGAAATAGTGGTAACAGTATGATCTTACTGAAATGGGTTGGGTGTTTGGTTGTAGGGTAATATAATGGTCATGAGACCTTTCAGGAGGTAGTCCTTTAGGATCACCAAAAACATAAGTGTATTGGTCAAGTATTTTCTAGATGGATGGGGGTATTTTTGTGGTGATGGGATCCTCTTTAACCTTTACAATCTATAATAAGAAGCCTTTTTTTTTTCAGTTTATGGTTTTGGTTGACATTCCTTTCTTCAATCAACCTAGTTGGGCACAACCCTCTCAGTTCAACTGGCTGTTTGTTATGTTGGAAATGCATGGACATCTCCCTAAAATTCCACACAATTGGCCCCAAATCATACAACCACTCCACTCCCAGCACCATATCACACCCTGCTAAAACCAATACAAAGGTGTTTGTAGTGAACACAGTCTCGTGTAGCTTCACTCTCAAGACTACACACTTACCTTCACTCACCGCCTGCTCCCTGTTAGCCCCTCTCACCCTCAACTTCTCCTTAGAGTTTATTGGAATACCCCATTTTTTGACCACTAAAGGATCGAAAAAATTATGTGTGCTTTCTAAGTTTATCAACACAACAATCTCTTGATTGCCTAACCTCCCTTTCACCCTTATTGTTTTAGGATTCAGGGACCCAGTTAATGAAGTGATATTTCAGGTTGGTATGAACTTGTGGCAAAGTCTAAAACCTTATCACTATCAACCCATTCTTCCAGTTTTACAGACTCAGTTAATTCCTCCTTTATCTCATCAATTAAAAATAATTTAGGCTGCTAACATCTATGGCCCGGATTCCATTTGGAATCACAATAATAACGAAGACATTTGTTCCTCCTATTTTTCATCTATTGGGGTTTCATTTTTTGGATTGGGATAGTAGCTTTGGTCTGGTTGTGTAAACTGTTTGAGGAACTCACAAGAGGTTGTTTAAGGATTCCAGGTTCATGAGGGTGATGCAACCTTCTAGTATTCTTTCTACCCACTCCCACATTCTCTCTTGTATTTTTACCAAGTTATAAGATGTCAACACACTCTTGGGATTAAAGATATGCACATGCAGCCTAATTTCATCCCTCGGCCCACTAAAAAAACAACTAAGCTTATACCCTTTAGATAGGCCTCTCAACCTATTAGATAATGCTTCAAAACTAACCTTGTACTCCTCAACTGAACCAATTTGTTTCAATCGAGCTAAGGACTTCATGGGGGTCATCATAAGAGGATGGCCCAAATCTCACTAGTAGGGCTCTAGTAAACCCTTCCAAGTCTTGAATGGCTCAAGATTCTTCTAAATCTTGGAATCACACCAACGCCTGCCCCTCCATGTGAAAAGAGGCAAGTCATAACTTGTGTTGGGTAGAGTGTTATGATAAGCAAAGTAATGGTTGGTTTTATATAACCAACCACTCGGGGTCCTCTCCATGAAAAGTGGAAAAGTCAATCCTTACCTACCGAGGATAGGGCTCCAGAACTGGATCTCCATGTGCATTGCGATGGCTTTGATTGTCGGATGAGGACTCTTCATGCAAGGTGTTGTTGTTCATTCCCTGTAACTCTAATGTAATGGTCGCCAGTTGTTGCAGTACTTAGTCTGATTATCTTTTTAAAGCCAACATTTCTATTTCTAGGTTCTTGAGCTATGAGTCAATAGACTTCTTTAATGAGGATAGCCCATCCTAGAGTTGGTTGAGGCGTGTACCCTTTGCCATGATGAAGCTTGAAGGTTGAAGATGATGATATACTAAAGAGGTGGTCACCAGGGATCACTTGCTGATACCAATTGTAACACTTTGATATTATGTAAGAGCATTTCCATATAGTTGCCTAAAAAATCATTTTCCCTAAATTATAGGGTTAAATTTGAGTTTTTCCTAAATACATACTCCATCCAGTTTTCCATTTTAAGGAAAATGTTTAGGAAGCGAACAATGGCTCCCTATATTTTATAAGGAGTAGTTAAAGATGTAGAAATAAAATAGTAGAAATAATAATAAATAAATAATAGAAAAAGATTATTTTAATTGAATAGAAAAATTATAGGAAATGAGATGTAGAAGGTTTTTAAAAAATGAGTAAAATTTAGGAGAAAATTACAGGAATTGTGATTTCTAGCTAAATTTTAGAGAAAATTATAGAGAATCAGATGAGAATGCTCTAATGTATTTAGCTAGGATTTATAGATGACTGTAAATGGTTATCTCCTTAGAAGGGAGCTCTCCAACAATTAGAGAGAATGAAAGAAGGATCTGAAATAACAACTTTGATAAAGATTCAACATAATTCGAAGTACACAAGATGTTGCCCTCTAATAGGGTCTAACACCAGGGAATAACAAACTAGATTCTCTTCTAGAACATCTAAACAATAACAGATACTGACTGAAAATAAGGACTGGGCCTTAGGCCCATGGACTCTTACATAACATTGGACTCAATGTTTATTAATCAGACTAAGGCTTAAGAGATAGCCCATACGTCACAACCCAACATAACTAGACTCAACCCGGCCCATTACACAAGCCCATCATTAACCCCTCCTTCATTCGCATCCTCCAACCCTAACGCCGACGGAAGTGTGACAACCTCCCATGTCCCTAGTAAGAAATTTTTGTGTGCGTGTGTGAGTACTTTTCTAGAATTGTCAAAAATGGAGAGGCTGTAATGGAAAAAAAAATGTGAAGAAGGATAAAAATATTGAGGGTTGATTCATAAGACTTCACGGTGTTTGATAGTGATGATGCCTAACTATAAATGGGATCCCATTGCAACGTTTGTTTATTTCTTTTACCTATATGTAAATTTGTTTGGGAAAAATATAAAGAACCCCACCCAACAGATAGGATCCATATGATATTAATATTATTATTTTATGGAAAATCATACTTGGTCTCCTCAAATTTATCGTTCAAAATTATCGTTTGAATTTTTTATTTTATTTTTTATTTTTTAAAATAGTTAAAGAAGTGGTTGTTAGTGAAATTGTATATTTTTATTTTATTTTTGCTTAATAATTAAGGATGTTAAAAAAATATTAAAAAATAAATAAAAAATAATTTTTTTTACACTACCAGTACGTCTAGTGGTAAATGCTAGGCGTATCCTTTTCTTATTCTACTTATTAAAGAACTATTGAAAACTATCATTCCTAAGTACCTCATAGCTTTAAGTTTACGTCCGTTTGGATACGCAGTTGGTCTCATCTCATCTCATCTCAAAATCTAAATGTAGAATTATTAATAACAAAGAGAAACGAAATTTGACTATATTGTGACACTCCCGTGAGAATATTTGTCCCACAAGTTGGTGACGGACAAAGAAAATCAAGTGAATGAATTTGTGCACCAATGACCCCAGTTATAGGCCATCATGCACTAGTTGGAAAATGGCACAACCATTGGTAACTCAATGTTTGGCAAATGACACAACCTTAAGAAGTGACACAACTTTTTGACTAAATCAAAAGGTTGTGTCTTTTAACACTTCACAAGTCACACACAACCTTTTGACTAAATCAAAAGGTTGTGTCTCTTGACACTTCTTTCACCATCACCCCCATAGGAACCATCACCATGGAGAATGTGTCATTTCAAGGGGTACACTGTTTGGTGATCACACCCCTTAGAATTACATCTTCATTCACCATCACCCCCACTGATCACATATTAGGGGTGACTTCATTTCACTAAAAAAAAAAATTTAGCGAACAACATCAATTCTCCATGACTGGATCAATAATCAATGTCTCTGTCACAATTGATGACTTCAGCCGAATACATAACACATGTATCAACCTACACTGAATTTTCGTTAAATACTTCCTCTAGAGGCTATTCCTGAGGTTTTTACTAATCACTTTATAAACGACTTTGCAAATGATTAACCATTTACTTGGGTAATTAAATCACATTTCACTAAAATTTTAATGAATGATAATGAATTTTCGTTAAGTACTTTCTCTCCCAAGTCTTTCCTTAATCATCTTATCAATGACTTTACCATGATCAACCTTTTACTTATTTAATCAACCTGCACTAGAATTTTATCAAGTACTCATCTTAAGGCCATTACTGAGGTTTTTCTTGATCACCTTATTAGTGACTTTACAAATGACCAAAATTTTCATTTGGGTATCATCATAACTCCAATTTTTTAAAAATCCCCAGAATTTCCTAAGTTATGCATGTCGATCATGAGATTGCTTCACCTAGGTTTCTCTCAATCTCATTCTAGTCACATGTTCTCTGAATTTCTCTAGAGATAAACATTTGGTTATTGGATCTGCTACCATCTCGGTCGAGGAAAAAATTAACTTTGACCTCACCTCTGTCCACTATATCTAAAATATAATGATAATACACATCAATGTATTTTCCCTTGGAACTCTGTGTTCCACTTTTTATCAATGGGATGGCAGACTGATTATCACAAAATACATTTATTGATTTTGTGGATTTACCCAAATTCAAGCTTTCAACAAAGCGTTTTATCCACATCGCATTACTCACTGTAGTACTACAAGCAATATACTCTACTTCCATAGAAGACTTAGCAACACAACCATGTTTTTTGCTTAACCAAGAAACTGTTGATCTACCAAATAAAAATATATATCTAGTTATAAATTTTCTATCATCTACATTACTTCCAAAATCAGTATCACTATAGCCGATTAATTCTAGATTACTGTTCCCAAAGCACAATTTCAAATAGTTGGTACCTTGTAAATATCTTAATATACGCTTCACTGCTTGCCAATGTTCTTTACCTTAATTGGATTGAAATCTGCTTACCAATCCTACTGCATGACAAATATCTGGTCTGGTATTTGTCATTGTATACATGAGGCTTCCCACAGCTTGAGCATAGAGAATTTTAAACATTTCGCTTATTTCCTCTTCATCTTTTGGGCACATACTTTTATTTAAAGTATTACCTTTGCAAACAGGCGTACTTAATGATTTACAATTTTCCATACCAAATCTTTTAATCACTTTTTCTAGATATTTTATTGATCTAAATACAATAAATCTGAATTTCTATATTTAAAAATTCTTATACCAAGAACATAGGCGGCTTCACCCATATCTTTCATTTCAAATTCAGATTTTAATAATTCTTTTATTTCATGCATCATATTTAGACAATTATCTACTAGTAATCTATCATTAACATACAATGATAATAATGTTAATTTATTATTATTTTTCAAATGTATACATAATGATCTAGTGGACTCATTTTGAATCTCATTTCCAAAAGGGCTTGGTGAAGTTTCAAGTACCACTGTCTTGAAGATTGTTTAAGTTCATACAGTGACTTCCTCAACCTGTAGACTTTTTCTTCATATCCTTTAATTTGAAATCATTCTAGTTCAATCATAAAGATATCCTCTTTTAATTCACCATTGAGAAAAGTTGTTTTTATATATAATTGATGTAATTCCAAATTCATTTTAACAATAATAGACATGATGATCCTTACAGATGTGAACTTCGCTGCAGGCGAATACGTATCCACAAACTCTACACCTGGTTGTTGAGTATATCGCTTGGCCACTAACCTTGCTTTGTATCTTTCCAAACTACCATCAATTTTAAATTTTTTTCTGAGAACTCATTTACAACCAATAATTTTTTTATCTTTTGGAAGATTTGTTAACTCTCAAATATTATTTTTGTTTATTGATTCTATTTCATCTTTTATGGCCTCAAGCCATTTATCTGAATCAATACTATTGATTGCCTCAGAAAAAAATTTTAAGATCATTTTCTAAATTTTCCAAATTGGTATTTAGTGCATAATGATTTTGAAATAAAATTGATGGTCGTCTGGTCCTTTTACTCCCACTATCTCCAACATCAATACCTAAAAATTGATTTTCATATGACTTTCTTTTATTTTTATTATTTTGTATTTGAATAATATCATAATTTTCATTATTAGACTCTGTAGAGATCTATTGATTCTCTAAATCATTTAATAAATCTATCTTATCAACATGAGTAATAAGATTCGTATTTTCCAAGAAAATGAAATCCTTATTTTCTATCAATCCTCTTTCATAATGATAAAAATCTATAACCACTTATGTTTTCTACATGCCCAATAAACCCGCATTCTCAGGTTTTATTTTTTAATTTCTCCTTTAGTAGCCTTGGGATAAGCACTTGCACCTTACAACCTCACATTTTGAGCTTACTTGAGTCTGATTTTTGTCCCGTCCATAACTGTAAGGTGTAAGAGGTTTTGCTTTGGTTTCAACTCTATTTAATATATATATATATATAGCAGTCAATAATGCTTCACTCCAAAAATGTGTTAATAGATCAGCATATGTCATCATTGATCACACCACTCTATTGAGGTTTATATGGCATAGTATAAATGTGTTTTTTTAAACTCACAGGTTTATTGATATATGTGAACCATGTTTATACGGTAACTCTATTTCTCTTTTTTGCAATGCCATTCTGCTGAGGTTTATATGACTTAATATAAATGTGTCTTATACCATTCAATTTGTAGAAATTATCCAAAACTTCAAATTCTCCTCCTCTATCACTATTCAAGCTTTTAATAGGCCTACCCAACTGGATTTCTACTTCTAATTTAAATTTTTTAAATTTCTCAATTGCCTCAGCATAAAAGTAAGTAAATATGCTCATATCTTAAATAGTCATCAGTGAAAGTAATAAAATACTCAATTCCTCGATGGGTTTTAGTTTTAAAAGGTCCACAAATATCATAATGTATAATTTCTAGTAAATTTATGGATTTTCAAGTTTTTGAAAAAGATTTACTTCTCATTTTTTCTTTGATATATGGTTCACATATATCAAAATTATCTGACTTTATTTGTAGTATTAATCCACTTTTACACATTATGATAATCTTATTTTTTACTTATATGACATAATCTTAAATGTCATAAATATGCGCAATCTGTAGATACATTCAAATAATCAGAAATAGATACTTTATTACTATTCAGTACATACATATCGTGATCTTTTACACCTTTTACTAACACATTATCTGTGAGATCTCTAAATTTTGCATGTATTTTTAATTTCTTATTATTTTATTTAATTGTGTTATTTTATTCTATTGATGTCTTTTTAATTTGGTGTTTTCAGTTTGTTTTATTTATTTATTTATTTGTAGTGTTTTATTTTAGTTGGGCTTGTGTGTAGTTATAGTAATTTATTTTTGGCCGTGTGACCCAGCCCGTGTGATTTGAAGCCCAACCCGTGTGTTTTAGTCAACCCAACCCATGTGTTTAAGCCCAGCCCATGCGAGTTAAGTGAACCTAGCCCTTCATTTTGCTAAACGGCGTCGTTCCACATAAAACCCTAGGGTTCCATCGTGAACTTCATGCACTACACTGCTCCATCTTCTTCCTTCTTCTTATTTTTTCTTCTTCTTCTTCTTCTACCTTATGGTTTCTTCTTCTACTAGCAAACTGCCGAAGTCTTTCCCTCCTCCAATCATATCATTACCAAGTATTGCAACCTGTGCCGCTGCCACCATCTCCTTTCCTCCACCTCATGGCAGCTCCGTGTAGTTCGGTGGAGGCTCTGAAGCCTTGCTGTCAAGCTACCGCTCCTCACGGCCACCACCACCTTCCACCGTGAGCAGCTCCGTGTCAACCAGTAGTGAGCTTCGTGTTGTGCTGTCCAGCCGTTGTGCCACACGTCTGCGCCTTAGCCTTCCTCTCCTCCACGACTTGTACTGTCGTTTTTGCTTTTCCTCTACCCATGCGACACACAGCTCCTCAAACCCTCATATTTGGTCTATTTATAGTCCACGGGTTCCTCAATTTAAATTCTTCCGAGATCCTCATCCTCTTTCTCTCATTTAAGCTATTTTCATCTTTTGGTGTTTTGAGTTCTGATCTGTAATATTTTTGGTGAATCTGTGAGCTTGTGTAATTTTTTTTGTCGAGCTCTACTTGGTTCTAAAATTGTGAAATTTCAATCGGTTTTTGGTGAATTGTTGGTACTTGCCGTGACTTGGTTTTCCCTTTCTTTTTCATAAACCAAATTTTTTCCTTGAGAGAAACTCACCAAAAAAGTCACTATTGTACTCTTGAAACACTGTTGTCGCTGTTGTGCCACCACCTTGAGCAACACCCCTTTCGAGCGATCTTTCAAAAATTCTCATCTTCATGTGTATGTAATTTTCCATCACGACTCGAGTGATTTAAATTGTCATTATAACTGTTTTAACTGTAAACTGTTGGTTTTGTTAGAAATTGGGCTTTAGGCCGTTGAAGTGTTAGGTTGTAATTGTATTTTTGTAATTATTGTGAATTTATAAATGAGTAATTTAATATGTATTCCAATAAACTGTTGAAATGCATATTTATCATTTTTAATAAATTGTACTGTGAAGTCACGTTGTCTGTTTGAAATTGAGACTGTTGTTATTAATTGTGTTGGTGCGTGTGTATCACGACCCCAAGCCGAGATGAGACATTATCTTGGTGGAGCTCCTCTGGTCACTCAGGAGCGTAACAGACTAACGTGATGTCCCCTAAGTTATAGCAGGGCGATAACGGGAACGGACGAGACGGTAACGCTCTCGTACCAATTTCGTGACCTTTTGGCTGTCGAGGTTAGAGGATGCTTGGCCATGTATGCGCTGGGCGCGGAACTGGGCATCGTTCGTTACGAAGTCTCATGCACCGACCTTACTCGTGGTGTGATGATGAGAGTCGTAGTGTGTAGACAGTCCATATGGGAGACCGTGGTACATGCATAATTTCATAATAATGGTTATGACTGGGTCAAATGAGATTTTTGGCGTGAGTGATTAAAAGTGTATTTTTGAGAAAAAGAATGTGGTTTTGTTTCCTGCATATTTGTCCGTACAGGGACGTGTGATTATATTATTGTGTTTTAAATCTCTTGGATGTTGTTTTGATTAATTACTTGCTGAGATATCATAATCTCATTGTGGTGTTTTACCCTATAGTTCTGTTTTATGGTGCCGTAGAGCTCGAGTATGAACCTGAGGGACCAACTCCTCCAGAGGCTTGAGTTGCTGAGATATTATTCAACGTTATGGGATTTGTTTCCCTTATGTTATTTCTTGTTTTTAATTTATCTGTCGGATGATTGTATAATTCTTGTAAAGTTACTTTACTGTTTTTGAACAATTCTGATACTTAATAAAGAAATATATTTCTATTTCTCCGCTGCGAATATTATTTTGTACACTTATTACATGTTGTACACACTCTGAGCACTGGTCGTTGGGCTGGTCATTGGGGTGCGTGATCCGTGTGGTCATCATCCCGGTGTCACGAATTCCACAAAAATAATACGTAGGGGTCAAGGGTGCCACATTACCCTTACTTATTATAACAGTTCCAGACTTAAACTCAACTGTGTAGCCTTTCTAATATAGTACAGGCACTGATATTAAATTCCTACGAATACTAGGTACATATAATATATCACTAAGTAAAATAATGGAACCATTCACTTTAAATTTATATGTACCTTGCCCCAAGACATAGTAGTATGTATTGTTGCCTATATACACTATGTACTCTCTTATTTGTTTATCTTCAAGTTTGAAAATATATATTTTTGTTCATGCATATATGTCTTGCTGCAAAGTCAACCCATCATTAATCTAACGGTAGTTCACTAGCATTACTTCTAAGACCATCTTCACAATTTTCTTACTTTCTTGTATTTTTCCCTTATTAGGACATTATGATTTGTAATGCTCATTCTTTCCATGCTTAAAACAGTTTCCAGTAAATGGTTTATTCTGTTTCTTTTTCAATAATTTCTTTTTCTTAAACTGTTTTAGTTTCATCTTTTTCTGTGTAAAACGTTTGTCCTGAGCCATCAATAAATTGGATGATTTACTATCTTTATTCCTTCTCTTCATCATTTTTCCTTCAAGTACTAAAAGTATTAGAAACAATATCATTGTTATTTTATTTCCACTGTGTGTTAAAGAAGTAACAATGTAATCCTACGATGAAGGAAGATTATTTAGTATGGTTGTAACTTGCATTTTATCATTCAGAGGATGACTAGCATCATGTAATTCTTTTGCAATTAACACCATTTGAAGTACATGATCGCTAATATCATCATTCTCTTTCATACAAGTCCGATTATATTTATGCAATAATAACTGTATATAAGTATTCGACCTTAAATCATACTTTACTTCAACTGCATCCATAATTTCTTTAGCAGTTTCATAATCTTCAAATAGAGGAATTATGTGATCATTCATACAATGTAAAATTAAAATTTTTGCCCATGCATTGTGTTCTATCCATTTATCTTCACTTGAAACGATGTTCTCACTTTCATCTGCCCATTTTTTTATAACTTTTTATGACTTTGGTATTGTTAATGTATATAAGGTCTTTTCATGGGTTAGAAGAAAAATTATATACCTTTTCCATGCCATAAAATTCATTCCATTCAATTTTTCTATCCCCGATAGATTAATACTTTTCTTCAGTGCTATGAATAATAAACCTTAAAAAAAATAACAAGAAGAAGAACGTAGAAATAATAAATGTGTACTATTTAAATACAATAGTTTAATTGTGAAAAATTATAAATTTAATAGTAATAATAACCCTTAAATTTAATCCAAGGTGGCAGCCTCGAAATTCTCCTATTATATTTTAAATAAAGAGAATAATGAAAATGACGCCTTGATCGAGAATATCCAAAACCTTTCCTTGATGTTTCACCTCTTTCAAAGAAGTTTTTGCGATAATTTTGACCAACAGATACTTTGTAATGTTTTGGCACTAAATCTGGAGTACAATGGCTTTTGAATAGACTAAATCGGGTTTGAAATGATCTCGAACGGCTCGAAAGAACAAATCTATCATGAACTAGTTTAGAAAACTGAGTAAGTAGGTTCAAACCGGGTTCAAGAGAAAATCGGCAATCGGCAGCTCAGTCAACAGCTTGGTCAATGGCTCGGTCAGCAGCTCGACTAGAAGATCGGCTTGCGGCTCTGCTAAAAGGTGCCAAAACAGTGCTATTTGGAAGTGACTGTTGTGTCACTTCATTGCCAAAAACAATGCTGTTGTTTTTCTCCTTGGGTCCAGTTGGAATTTGAATTTCTTTACCGTTAGACAAAACGACGTTGTTGTTTGGCTGCTTGGGCTGAACGACTATGTCATTTAGGTGTCGTTTGGATTCGAATATGAGTTGAGATGAGTTGAGATGGGTTGTGAATAGTAGTGAGATGAGTTGTGAATAGTAGTGAGATTTGTGAGTTAAAGTTACTGAATAGTAGTGAATAATAGTGAGATGAGTAGAGATGAATTGAGATGAATTGAGAAGGATTGTGAATACAAACGAGGCCTTAGTCCACTTCGATTTTGAATCTGATGACCGTTGAACTCGTCCAGGGTCTTCTTCTTTCTCACGCTAGGAGTTTTCAAAAACTGTGAAGCTCTTGTCTTCACTTCCGTCCAACCAAATGGTGACTGGCGTTGAGAATTCCGACATGCTCCTGAGATCCAAGAAGTCCAGCGGCGGTGAGGGGCTCCGACAACTGGCCGAAACAGTAACAGTGTGTGAAAACGGACTAGATAATTCACTGTTTCTTTATATGAAATAATGCCAATAATTTTCTTCAAAATAATAACAATTTACAAGATTTTGAAGATTCCCAGTATACTCTAGACCCCCCACCATGATTTGAAAAAGTTTATCTCTCGGATTTTCAAGCTAACGAAGATGATTATAATATGCAAGTATGGTTGCCAAACCAAACACTTGCCTATTTATCGTCTTCACAATACGCGCTAAAATTTCCTCTGACATAACCTGTCTCTGATACTACTGTAGAATTATGAAGAACAAAGAGAAACAAAATTGACAATATGGTGACACTCTCGTGAGGATATTTGTCCCACAAATTGATGATAGATAAAGAGAATTCAGTGAATGAATTTGTGCACCAATGACCCCTATTTATAGGCCATCATACACCAGTTGGCAAATGATACAACCATTGGTAATTCAATGGTTGGCAAATGACACGACCTTAAGAAGTGGGGTTGGGTATTTTAACACTTCACAAGTTACGCATAACCTTTTGACTAAATCAAAAGGTTGTGTCTCTTGACACTTCCTTCACCATCACCCCTCATAGAAACAATCACTATGGAGAGAATGTCATTCCAAAGGGTACACTATTTGGTGATCACGTCCCTTAAAATTACACTAAAAATTAATTAAATACAAATACTTTTCAATTTTTCTATCATAATCTTTTATCTAATCATTACAACTTTTTTAAATTTTTAAATAAAACATAAAAAAATTCAACTTTTTAAAATTTTAAAATATAAAAATTATATTAAAAAATTACATTTTAATAATATTTTAATTTAAAAAAATATATTTATTTAATTTTTTCTTTATCATATTTTAAAATTTAATAAAAATATTAATTTAAATTAATTTATTATTATTTACAAACTATCTCTTTATTATTTAGATATTTCTCGTCTCATTTCATATTTTACTACGGAAACGAGTGCTTAACCTCGATAAAATACAGGTCAAAGAAAAAACTTCAGAATATAAATATACTAGAATCTCCAAGTTTCCTGAAAAAAGAAGGAAGGAAAGCCGATTGGCTAGTAAAATAATCATTGAAAGTTTCCATATTTTACTTCCCATGACCACAGCTGTTACCTTGACAGAACAATTGGAGCTTTCTAACGTGAGATGTCGAAGTTTGTGACGCAGACCATTGGCACATGTAAATAACAGGGGAAGTGGGGTTGCTTGTGTGACAAAAAGAAGGGCCCCACTTGCCGAGTCTTCTCCTTCCCTCTGCCCTCCTTCAGATCTAAAACCCAAGACATGCTTAGGCTCAGATAGTTTAGCAGTCAAAGCCCCCCCAAATAACTTCTGGGCTGTCTTGTTTTCTGTTTTTTTAACTGAGATGGCGTTAGTGGGTGTCCAAGAAAATGGGAATGGAGAGATGGGGTTTTCAGGTATTCCATTGGGGACAAAGAATAAATACAGAAGGATGGACTCAGAGCTCCCCGAAGCGTCTGATGATGCTTCACACCATCGTCATCAAGAGGGAAAGAGTAAGAATACAAGGAAATATGTTTTTGCCTGTGCCGTCTTTGCTTCTCTCAACTCTGTTCTTCTCGGCTATGGTATGTTTTTTTATCTGTCAGCCTTTGAGTGGTTGTTGTTGTTGTTGTTTTTCAGCTATTAATCTAGTCAAAATGTTTCCTTCAACAATTTAATGTATCGACGATTTTTGAAACCTTGCTATTTCTCTTAATCGGATGGGTTCTCTACCTATATCTTTTCCATTTGGATGAAGAATGAATTCCATTTGTGGAGAGCACCCAAAATCATAAGTATCAGCACTTTATGATTGATTTGATTTGATTTTTATTTAGAGATCGGGAAAAAACAAGGGAAGCTCTTTATCCCATTTTTTAGATTAGCAGGGAAAAGGTATCCTATGACCGACAATTCAAACACAAACTCTTGTATGATTCCAACGTTTATGTCTAGTTTTTTTGCCTTTTTTCCAATCATCCGTGGGAATTCCGATTTTTATTTCATATATATGGTTTTTTTTACTAGGGTCAGAACCGACATGTTAAGGAACACAGTTATCATGAACTGCTGAATGGATTCTTTTGTTACTTTGATGGGTCATTCTTTGAGTTAAACATTAATGGTACATATAAAAATGCTAACTTTTGGTTTTATAGATGAGGGTAACTAGTGGAAAGCCACCTAACCTGACTTTTCATGTTTCATTTATATGACTCTTGGAATTTTATCGCACATCTTTAGTCTCAGTATCGTGGTACATCAGACCGGACTAGAACTTGTTGAGAAAAGTTCTGCTCTCTCTCTCCTGGGCATGGGCAATACACATCGACAAAAGAAAACTGCAATCTCATATTTTACTTTCGAAAATTTAACGAGATTAATTTGCAAACCTAGTTTTGATTTTCAGATCTTAGATCTGTTTCACATTACTCGTCAGATTTAAATGGAAAGTTTACATACAGGGAAACTGTTAAATTCTAGTCCTTTATTTTTGGATCATTCTAGAAGGCATATCATTTGACAATTCATTTAAACTGAATCAATAAAAAAAAAAAAATTACTTTTTTAATTTTTGAATTTTTAGAGTAAAAGTCTGTTAGATGAGTTCTTTTTATTTAAGAAAAGACAGAAATTGAAAAAAAAAAAATTATTCCATAAGTGAAAATGGGTTGTCAACTGGTATGCTAACTACTATTTCTCTTTCTTTTCCAGTAATAGAAAAACACATGTTGGCAGCTCTTGTTCATTAATCTACCTCAACATTTGACATGGCTGTTGTCTTCTTTATTGTGTTAATAATCCAATACAACGAACTCCTGTTCCAATCATCATAGTGGTGAAAAATGAACTCCAGCTTCTATGTATATCATGTATGTTTATACTGTCCTACTCCAATAATGGTCAATTGTCATATTTGGTGTTTACAATATGTAGATGTAGGGGTCATGAGTGGAGCCATTATATTTATACAAGAAGATCTGAAGATAACTGAGGTGCAAGAAGAAGTACTTGTCGGGATTTTGAGCATTGTTTCGCTTTTTGGAAGTTTAGCGGGTGGTAGAACATCAGATGTTATTGGTAGAAAATGGACAATGGCTTTAGCTGCTGTTGTCTTTCAAGCTGGTGCTGCTGTAATGACTCTTGCTCATTCATTCGAAGTACTAATGATCGGAAGACTCCTGGCTGGGATTGGAATTGGCTTTGGAGTCATGATTGCTCCTGTTTATATTGTTGAGATATCGCCCACCGTTGCTAGAGGCTCACTAACCTCATTCCCTGAGATTTTTATAAACTTAGGAATCCTACTTGGCTATGTCTCAAACTACATGTTTTCTGGACTTCCAGCACACATAAATTGGAGAATAATGCTTGGTGTGGGAATTCTGCCCTCAGTGTTCATTGGGCTTGCACTCTTCGTAATTCCCGAGTCACCAAGGTGGTTGGTGATGCAGAACCGAATTGATGAAGCAAGATTAGTGTTGTTAAAAACTAATGAGGATGAGAGAGAGGTGGAGGAGAGACTTGCTGAAATACAACTAGCTGCTGGAAATCCAAATGTGGACAAGTCCGAAGAGAAAGCTGTTTGGCGTGAACTGTTGAGCCCTTCTCCTTCCCTTCGCCGGATGCTGGTCACTGGTTTTGGAATCCAGTGTTTCCAACAGATCACGGGAATTGACGCAACTGTGTATTACAGTCCTGAAATCTTCAAAGAAGCTGGGGTCAAGGGGAACTCAAATCTCCTTGCTGCTACTGTCGCTGTTGGTGTTACAAAGACCGTTTTTATATTGGTGGCTATTATTTTTATTGACAAACTTGGCAGGAAGCCCTTACTCTATGTAAGCACAATTGGAATGACTATTTGTTTGTTCAGTTTGGGAATATCTCTATCTCTACTTGGGAAAGGACAGATTGGAGTTGCCTTGTCCATTCTGTCTGTCTGTGGTAATGTAGCTTTTTTTTCTGTGGGAATCGGCCCTGTTTGCTGGGTTTTGACATCTGAAATCTTCCCTTTAAGACTCCGTGCTCAAGCAGCTGCCCTTGGGGCAGTGGGTAATAGGGTGTGCAGTGGACTGGTTGCCATGTCTTTCCTCTCTGTATCAAATGCAATTACAGTGGCTGGAACCTTTTTCACCTTCTCTGCTGTTTCAGCTCTTTCTGTTCTCTTTGTCTATAAGCTTGTTCCTGAAACTAAAGGCAAATCATTGGAGCAGATTGAGTTGCTATTTCAGAACGAACATGGATGGCAAGGAAGTGAAGTGGAGCTGGAAGATGTGGAGCATCTTGTGCAGAAAGAAATGACTGGTTAAAGGGGTGTTTACAAAACGACCCAAAATCTTCCTGGTCCTATGACTAGTTGGTTTGAATGAGACTGCTTAATAGCTTTCAAGGGATTAGAATTTGCATATGTCTACTGGATTTACTCTTGCAGAATGTGGGATTTTCAAAATGAAAATTTCTACTCATCATCCCCTACTCCACGCACCATGTGATTTGTCTTTTTTATATTTTATTTAAACACACATATTGACGTATAAACATGTATGTTTAAATAGAAGGACGAAAATGACAAATCACATATTGGTATGTGGTATGGGGATGATGAGTAGTATTTATCGGAGATCCAGTCTCTCTCTCTCTGTTAGCAACCAAAGAGAGAAAATACAAAGTGGTTTTGGATTTATTATCCTTGTTGTAGACGAGGAGAGCAAACTGTTGCTTATCTGAGCTGTACATCTACTTTTATTGGATTGGATTACGTCTAGAACAATTGACATAATTGTATAAGGCATTGAAGTTGTAAGCAATCCTGATATTGTTGCCTTCATTGCTACTTGTAATTTTCTGAGATATTCTTTTAATAGAAGTGTACCATCCAGGCTATGGAGTTATCGATATTCTTTGCAAACAATGTTCAATCAAGAACTTGAAGCCCTATTTGGTCAAGAATACGAATGGCAAAAAACTCATCTTAGTTCAATCTAATTTTAAATTGAGTCTAACATCTAAATATCTAATTTTCAAATTATTGAACTCATCTCAATTCAAAATTTCTTTACATATGGGATTTATAATATTTTTCAACTCAACACATCTTTATACTTATAATCACAACATTTTTTAATTTCTCATAAATAGTATTAAACTCATCTTAATATCTAAACACTTTTAAACTCATTTAACTCATTATTATTCATAAATAACCAAGTTAAGCTCAGCATAGTATGCAAAGGCAGCCTAAACAAGTTCAAACTCGAATCATGCGTATAAGAAATTTCTTTAAAGAGATAGAAGACGAAGATGATGATGATGATGAAGATGTAAAACGTGCTCAAATATATCATTTCCAAGAATGTAATTATTTAATTTATTATCGTGAAATTTCTTTAAATTTTTTTTAAAAAATATCTTCAATCCACGTCACGGATTTGTTTCCCAGTCAACAAAAGTAATAAACACGTGTTTGTTTGGAATTCAATCCATCTGCCTTCAATCTGGTTCCTACGAAACAAACAACGCCCTCCCCGAACACGCCGTTAATTCCTTTGGCCTTTGGAGTCTTGGACTCAGACAACGACAAACTAACCATTCGACTCCCACTTCCCCCCCAATACACAGACACAGAGCCAGAGAGCTCAGAAATGGCGTCCTTCGACGACAACGACGACGGTTACGTTGGCTACGACTACGCTGGGGAACCACCGCCTATTCCCTCCGATGACCTGAACACCGACCATCACGACAGCTCCAATGGTTACAACGACGACGTTTACGGGATCCCTGCTCCAACCGACCCGGACTACGGTTCTCCCTTCCAGTCCGCTTCTATTGGAGATGATGACGTTGATGATGGCGGGCCTTTTGTTCCGGACGGCCCAGTTTTGCCACCGCCTGAGGCGATGCGCGAGGAAGGGTCCAAGCTGCGCGAGTGGAGGCGGTGAGTTTTTAAAAATCCGGTTGAGTTTTCGGCTATGACCTGAAAAAAAGAAGAAAAACTATGCTTGATTTATGACTGCATAGCTGGGTTTCAATAGGTTAGCTAATTATGAATTATGATTTATGAATGAATTTGTTAACTGGGTTTTCACTGATTGATGATTGTTATGAATGAATTTGTTATTGTTCATTAGGAAATTGCGATGGTTGGGATCTGAGCAGTTCCTATAACCTAAAACATTAGTATTTATGCATGTTTCTTTACATCGATTATAATAATCATTTTGCTACTTTCTCGTGATTTATATGATTCAATTGCAATAAGAATTATTGAGTAGACTTGAAATTGATTGTTTTATTCTGTTTTTTGGGATAATTACACCAACCTTCCGTTACTTATCAAAAAAATTACACCAACCTTCCTCAAGGTTTGAGGAAATATTATAATGAACTTACCTTCTTTTCTATTTTCCCCAAAAGAACACTTTGGCCCTACGATGAGGCTTTGGATAACACTTTTCTATTTCATCATCTAACCAGTTTGGTTAGCAACCATAAGATGAGGCTTTGGATGGAAAGTCAACTTGGGAAAAGAATACTTTGTATTGCTTGTAAAGGCACGTGAGTGGTTGTAAAGGTTTACATATTGTATGGATCACATTTTTTAAGGGGCAGAGTATAGTTTCCGAAAATAGGAGATAAGCCCTTGATATTTTCCTAAACCTCGGGGGAGGGGCTAATATAATTTGTATCTATTGTGCTGTTTTTTAAGCATGAGATTATATGGATTAGTGCAAGATTCATGTTAGGTTGTCCCTTTAACGAGTATATATTTACATTCTAGAAAACTTTTTAGGTTTATTAAAATTATTGTTTTTGAAACTTCTTAATAAGTTTCTCTAGAGACAGCCAACATCATACCAAGCAATATGTTTGTTTAAGCATCTTCGTTAGAGTTTGCACTGATTGAAAGAAAATCTTAATTTGGCACTACCCAAGGAGGGATGATGGTTGGTGAGTGGCAAAGCTACCCTGGGAGCCAAAGTACTCCCTCTGGAATGGACTTGTGAGTTTATGAAATTGTATTACGCTACCAAGGAGGGATGGATGGTGGTATGTCTGCTCAGGGTAGCATTTCACTTCAGGTCTTTGGCTAGATTTCCACTCTTCTCTACCTTTTCCTTGCTTATATAATGAGCATGTGGAAAATAGTATTTAGGGTTAGCCAAGAGCTGATTACATGGGAAGCTCGCATTCACCTAAGAACCGGTACCGGACTGAACCCACCGGTTTGGTTGGTTCAACTGGTTTTCTGGTTTTTTTTACACCCCTATTCACCTGGTACATGTCTTTAGCCAACGACACAAGGAAGTCTGCCAAGTGTTTGCATGAGCTTATATGGATGTTTCACTATTATATTTAGTGCTAGCCTACTTAGGCACTTGATATGTACATTTTAAAGCCCTTGACATTACTGGTGCAGTCAAAATGCCATCCATCTCGAAGAAAAGGAAAAGAGAGAAAAGGAGTTGCGAAATCAAATTATTGAAGAAGCTGAAGAGTATAAACAATCCTTTTATGAGAAAAGGAGATTGAATTGTGAAACAAATAAGACTAACAATAGAGAAAGGGAGAAGGTACGAGTTTCAAATGTTATTATTTTCCTTTTTTCCCTCTGGCCCTATCTCTCTCTCTCTCTCTCACATCACTTTCTGTGATTTATATCTAATATAAATGGACTTGATGTTTTGCATAGCTTTACTTGGCCGACCAAGAGAAGTTCTACAAAGAAGCCCACAAGCATCACTGGAAAGCAATAGCAGAGCTCATTCCACATGAGGTCCCTAACATTGAGAAGAAGCGAGGGAAAAAAGATGCTGACAAGAAGCCTTCGGTTATTGTCATTCATGGTCCAAAGCCCGGGAAACCCACTGATCTTTCAAGATTGCGGCAGATTCTCTCAAAGCTAAAACAAAATCCTCCCCCACACATGATGCCTCCCCCACCCACACCTGTCAAAGATGGTAAGAACCCGAAGGAAGGGAAGGATGCCAAGAATGGGAAAAGTCCCACGCCAACTACAACAGAGGCTGCTGGAGGAAATGCATCTGCTTCACATGCAAAAGATGCTGCAGCTAATGTTGCTTCTGACCCTTCCAAACCAGAGGCTGCTGCAGCTGCTGAAGGTGAGCAGGCTGCTACAGCTGTGGAGGCTGATCAAGTTGCTGAAACCGATCCAGGCCCTGCTAAGTGATGACACCACATATTTTCTTTTATTATTAACATCTTCTTTGTTCACTTAAATCTATGTAGTTTCTCTGCTTCGCATTTGTGAGGTTGAAATAAGAACGACCATCTGCAGATGCAGTAGAGTCTGTCAGATGGCTGTGGAGGGTTTTCTTCCTAACCCTTAATTTCCAAGATTAGGTAACATGCATTTTTTCGCCTCTCTCCACTTGCTTTGTGGCATTCTTTATCTAGCTATATAATCTCTCCCAATTTACACCTGTACTTTATAGGTTTGTGGATTTGCTTTGAATGCATTCTATTGTCTTTAATTGCTTGCCATTTTCTCAGCATTATACATTCCAGGTCATTATATTTACTGGACATAGTTTTCCTCCAAACTAGATTAGAGGAAATTAAATTTTCATTTGTCCTTTTAGCTTGTGAAAGTCCTATTTTTTTAATAGGAACGATGATATAAATCCACTGATCGGTCTAGCGTCGAGCTAGCTGTGTCGTTAGCTCACCTGGAGAGCGCGCGCATGGCTTTTAACGGTTTGGTCCTCCTTTATGCACTGATCATGTGCTAATTTTTAATATATTTTCAGCTAATTAACGTAATGAAACATTGACGAAATATACATTGAACGGTGCAGATTCATTAAAAATGTACAGCACGCTCTCCCCCTCCTTTGGAGAGGGCTGCATTTTCATGGTCACCCAAAGCAATAGTGACAAATCAGAAAGAGTTAAAAGGAAGAGAACTTTATTTTCTTTTGAAAAAAATAAAAGAATAAAACTAAGATTATGTATACCGAAGTACAACAACGTCTACTTTTTGCGATTGGCCATGCAGAGAAGAGAAGCCCTTTTGGAAGAAAAACAAGTTCTAAAGAAAGTAACAGAGATTAGGTTAAGAACTTGAGGCTAGAGGCTGTATAAGTGGTTTTAGGTGCCCAATTGGTAGGGATGATATTTGTGGCAGAGAGAGTTGTTCCTGTTGTTTTTGTTGTTACCCTTACAGAAAATGGCCCTTTCAAGGGTCCCTTATTAAGGCACCAGTTTGCACCCCAAAGATGCGTCATATCTTCCCAATCTGTAGAACTTGCCTGCCAACATTAACATACATGAATAACTTAATTTAATTGATAAGTTTCTACTTATAATAATGTATTTGGCATGCAATTATTAGCAAATTGTGGAAATTAAAAAGATTGAAGAAAAGAAAAAGAGTGCGTGCGTACATGTTTAATCTGCACTGATCCGATGTCTCCATCTCCATCCGCAAAGAGCACGAGAATTGATAGCCAGTAATCTGATGAACCTTCATTTACCTGGAAGGTAACGCTTTTTCCATGATACTTGCATGGTGTACTGTAGTTACCAGACGGACATGATGAACAAATGGGTTAATAAAATCAATTTACTTCATGGGATTAAAAAAAAAAAATGAAAATCATTTATAATATGGGTAGCCTGCAGGCAAAAGGTGACAAAAAAAAAAAAACAAAACACAAACAGTTAAAGATAAACAAGACCACTCGCATATATATAATTATATATACGTACCGTCGGTAAACAATTGGGAGCACACCTCGGTTCCGAAGCTGACCACCCTCCCCAGACACGGCCATGTGGCCGAAGGCGGCGCCACTGAGGTCGAAGTGCGTGCGGCCAATGGCGCAGTAGCCTCCGTTGGGGCACTCGTCCGTCACAATTACGGTCACAGCGCGTCTGGAGCATATGCTCTTGTCTAGGCACTTCACCTTAAAGCATGACCCACATCCAGCACCGTTCTTGTACAGCGCCGGGCTCACTGCAGTAACCCTGGCCCTCATCGGCTTCATGTTCACTAATTTACCGTACCCGCATGCCCCACCTGCAAAAAGCAATATCCTTTCTCAATCATATGACGTTGTACGTACATCGATTTTCCAAGCCAATTCAAGCAAAACAAGCAATGCGAGAGGGAATCAACTATCAATTCGGAAAACGAAAATGTGGTTGGGTGAGGGGGGAATAGTGACATACCGTTGCTGCCATCGCCTTCAGAGCTGCCGTACCAGGTGGCGGTGGCTGGGTACCAATGTAGGTCTAATGCAGGGTTCTGAGAGTGAGCCTGAGACCCAACCAAACACTTGAACAACAACAAAACCAACGGCAGGCTGAGAAAGCCAAAGCGGCGTGACATTGTGTCTGGCGGCGGCGGCAACAATTCCCAATTCCTCAGGTCTCAGCTCACAATGACCGCTTGCACGAAGCGCAAAGCCTGATACAAGCAGTTGGCAGATGACCGGAGAGAGGTCTGCCGTTGGTTTTTGCTGGGTGAAAGCGCTTTAAAGGTATAGGTTGGTGGGAAGGATAAGAATTTCTCATCTCTATATATATAGGATGTCGAGAGGGCGGGAAGGTTTATGTTGGTGGCTTTACGTTTACGAGGCTGTTAGCTTTATTTACGGGAATGCCAGCGAGGGGGTTCCATGGACGGTTAAGCCGTTAATTCCGCACGACCGTACGTCTCTGTTTGGTGTCTACAAGGCTAAGGATGTTTTGGTCATTTAAAAAAAACATTGGTTATTTATTTTTTATTATTTATTTTTTATCCTTTCGAATTAGAGTTTTGCTAGTCATCATTTCCAAATACCACACCACACACCATATTTTTATTTTATTTTATTTTATTATTTCTAAACTAATTGATTTCTTCTATTTACCATCTATACACCACACATTTAATAAGATAAAAAAAAATTATGAATAGTGTATGGTATGAGGATGATGAATAAAATTTTTCTTCTATAATTTTAATCATCCAAAGAAAACGGTCTCTATGTTGGGCTGTAAATGAGTAGTCTTAAATTTTGTCTGTATACTATAATTACTTTAGTAATAAAGTTATTTTAAAAAAAGTAAATTCGTAAAGGTAACTATATGTTACGTTTGATTGTAAATTTATTTTTATTATAAAAATTAAATTTATCACATAAAATTACATCAATTTATAAGTTAAGTATTGTAAAATCTTTTTATGATTGTAACACTTTTATTTACATATACTATATTGGAGTTTAGTTCATTAAGTAAATAAATTAGTTAGTAAACACTAATATTGGCTAAATGTTGAAAGAGTAAAACTCGTAAAAATTCTAACAAATCAATTTAAATGAGTATAAGTTTGACTAGGTTCGATCACTTGAGCTCTTTTTAATATAATAGTGCACTATGTAATGCATATTTATGTTATATGTACTTTATGTTTGGTGTATTTTATATAATTAGTTAATTATCTATTATTAGTTTAATTATAGTTTCTTATATAATATATTTAGTTACAAGCCAATGTAGAACACACGAACGCCGTTCACGCTATTGTTCTAAAAAGATTTGATTTGTAAGATATAAAATTTTAAAATTCTCTTAATATAGTTGGTGTGTGAAATTTGTGTGCAGGATTTAGCTGATTTTGTTGACCCATATTACATTTATTTAGGATAGAAGTCATATACCAACAATTTCTTATTTATTTTCTTCTTTGCAAACAAAAAAGATGTTGGTTACCATAATGAACGGAAAAATCAACTCGAGTCTTGACTCTCCACCAATTTCGAATGGCTTTTTTAATTGAGAATTGATATAGATACAAAGAGATTATATAAAATAAGTTTATGACAAACTGATATATCTTCATGTGATTCTTTAGATCTACTTTACAATAAAAATAACTTATAATGAAGACGTACTGCATCAAGCCATATTAATTACTTTATTTTTATATAATTCTTTTATAGTTAAAGTATTTTTATTCTTAATTAGTTTGTCTACTAGCTTTAATAACATGTGATTAGCATGGTTGCCAAGGGTGGAAGAATCTGTGCCTGTCTACATTCAAAGATGTTCGTTCATTAAGGTTGCCATCCCTTAATTACTTGAAGCCAACATTAATTCTACCAAAAAAATAAAAACACACTAATAAAAAACATACCATTCACATGGGTACAAATATAAAAGCTCTAGTTTTAAGTAAACAATACTAGCTAGCCACTTGAAGGGTACTTAATTAGTGCTCTTGAAAGAAGATTTTAGTTCATTTCTACTTTATACTATCCTTTCTTTTGACTCTTGAAGAACTTGAATTATTGAAAATGATTTTTGCTTATTTATTGTTGGCGCTCTGGCTCTGCTCCCTAAGCTCCTTCGGGGATTTGTTAGATTAAAAGGGTGCAGCACAGAGTGATGCAGATGAGACCAGATAGCTAATATAATCATTACAATTTTTTTTAATTTTTGTATAAAATTATAATAAATAATTTAATTTTTTTAAATTTTAAAATAAAAATAATTTTAAAAAATTATATTCTGATAATATTTTAAAAAAAATGCTCGAGGAGGGTAGCAAATATGCAATAAATCTTCAAGAAATATAGTAAGTATTAGCGACAAAGATCTGTGAGAAGACAGATAATTCTTCTATTTCCTAGGTGTCACCATCATCATTCTTTTGTTCATCTCAATTGAAAATTGTCTCAACATCATGGATGTACATGAAACATGATGTCAAACATTTGATATGAATACAAGCCAAATGGAGCCTTTTGGACCAACTTTATTTTTCACCTAATGCTTGAATTTGCCCAATACATCCAACTCTCAAATGAATACATTCACTTATATTGTATTGGACATGCAAGTAATTTATCGCGCAATGGATGAATGGCTAAGTGCACCATTACATAAAAAAAAATTAAGCAGAGAAAAATATCATCTTAAGCTTGCAAAGAATGATAGCGATTTAACCCTCAAGAAGCTTTAACACATCCAAGGACAGTGTTTGTGCCCTTGGATGTGTTAAAGGTGCTAAATTCTGTCAAAACCAAGTGTATCTCTTGTCTCAAGTATGCACCAATGGCCACAAGAAGTATTTGTAAGAAAACATGACACTCGTGACTTTTGATTCCTATCATTTTGCAATCACTAATACTAACATACTGAAAAGTATTTGAAGCAAACCCATCAGAAATTTCACAGCAGCCAAACACTCTCGAAACCTTTTTCCTTTCATCCCCTTCAAATGTGTAATATACATATAAGAGTAAAAATGATCATGATCTTGGAGCAAATGTAATTCCATCATTCTACCGAGATTCCAACAGGTCCTTGCGTGCGTGGACGGTAACTTTTGTTTTGCCTTCAATATTCATCGATCATGGGATACTGCTTTCCATTAGGTCTGTTGAAAAGCAAGTAAATGATTTGCTACACCAATATGACACCAGAACGCCTTATAATATAGCAATAGAGAGGTTTAATCCTTCAATTATTGAACTGCCCATCTTATTATCTCACAACATATTGCGATATTTTTTAGCTAGACAAGCATGTGGTGTAAGCCGAGAAAAATAGAAATACATGTGATATGGTACGGTCATTCTCATGACTTCTAAGCTATAACTATAATGGAGAGTATTACAACATGAACATGTACTTCATCATCAACTCCTCTGAAAGTACACTTGAAGGCTTTCCAATCTCAACCAACGTTGATTAGCTGGACTAAGGAGCATCAGATAACATGCCCTTTTACATCCCTGTACTTCCCTTTGATCCAGAAGTGAGCTTCATCCTGATTTTGATCATGTTACCTGTTTGTCTGATAAATAAAGTAAAGCACAAGAAGAAAATAAAATCACAAACAGTAACGACAACCCAGCCATCTTGAGCAAATAAGAACCCATGACGATACAAACAAAAAGAATATATAAAGCGGGAAAAAACAAAAAAATAGAACCTGGGAATAGTACTATAGTTCGGTATAAAGCAAGAGTTTTGGTTGAAGACTTAATAAAGCAGTTTACATTTTACAATTTACCTTGTCGTTAACTCTTATCTTCCATGCATCATTTTTCGATCCATAGATAGGGTCACCAACAACATAAGGATGTGGCTGAACAGCATTATTTAGGAGTGGAACTCTACGATCAGGAGCATAATCTTCATCGCTGTCATAATATTGATGTGGCCCAAGAGCTTTCAGAACCATTGACAATAATAGAGAGAGTCCCTGCCATGTAATATGAGAAGCAAACTTCTTTATTATAATCCAAAGTGTTCTTTACCATACTACAGAAGAAATTAGGTAATTCTTTTACAGTTCCTCTTCAAAACGGTCGTTCCGTTCTTGGGCATTTAACAGCCCCCAATAATAGCCAGCCATGCCAGCAATACTACACTGCACATTATGAGACTCCTCACATCCGATAAAATCAACATAAGTGAAGGTCTAACAAAGCAAAGCATTCATCGTCCTATTTGTATGTGAACTTTGGGAACCAGTAGCAAATTCCAGACAGCTGCACGACACCAGTTCCGTCACTGCCGCAACCAGATAACAGTGTTGCCACACAAAGTAAAGTTCCATCACCCACCAAGTTTCCCTCGCCACAGTTTCTGCGGCATGGAAATCTAAGAAAAAATCACTCCTTCAATCACTTTCGGAGAAGCTTCAAAGTGCTCGAGACTGTCGCTTATATCAGATTAAAACGAAAGGGAAAAGAACAAATTTTGACGGATAAATTTTCGCAAGAAAAATGCAAAGAATAATTTCGTCATCAATTCCCAGCTTTCTTTTATTCTATCTCTCAAACAAGAAAAATCTTTACCAATCTAACCCCATATGTGAATCTGCAAATTTAAACCTCTAAAAATTGCCCTCCTCACTAAATACTATGAACATTCAACATTGAGGAGGTCTGGTTGCTTTTGTAGCCTCAGTCTCCAAATAGAATACGTTGAAAATACTTTCTTTTCTCCATTGAAATTAATTAGCAAACCACAAAAAAAAAAACACAGGAATCTTTTTTGTGTAGAAACTGCGGCAAGGATTGCAGCGAGGGAACTTGATGGGCGACAGAATTTGGGACAGAGAGGGAACATGGTCGAGAAGAAACTCAGTTCTGAAGATGTTCTTGGGCGAGAAGGCTTTAATGGAAACACCGGTTAGAAGATATTCTCATTCTTTTATCTAAGTACTGGGGAAAGCATAACCCTAAGAGGCACCAAGGAAATTTATAAAATAAATGAATAACCAACTAAAGTCTAAGAAGAAAAACAATAGAACCTTGGCAATCAGCAAAGACAAGCAAATGCACTAAGAATTTTTGAGAAAATAAGTCAACAGTCTTTGGAAACATAGTTTTTTCATTTATTGAGTGGTAGATCCTTGGTCATTTGAAGGCACTACTGAGAGAGAGAGAGAGAGAGAGAGAGAGAGAGAGAGAGAGAGAGAGAGAGACCTGGACAGATACAATGGTCAAGCCTATCCCCTTGCAGATCTCAAAGTTCGATCCCACAAAATCTTTGAATTGAGCAAAACTCCCACTAGGATCCTCTGGAAAGTCCTGGTTACAAGTTAGTGAAAGAAGCATAATTACCTATTCTTTAAAATCACTTTTCAACTAATCGGTCATCACATAAGAAATAACAGAATGAGTGTGCACATCAAATACCTCCTCCCAGTTACGGTTCAGAAATATATCAGCAGTGACTCCAGCCTCCAGCATGAGGAGCAAGAAGACAAACAGCATATACTGCTTTCATTAAGGTTAACTACGATCCATTAACCATTATACATGTCATACTTCGTTAAGTAGTTCCAACCCCACTCTCCCCCAATTTTTTCTTTCGTTTTAAAAAATGAGAACATAAAATAGTTTGACAAACCTAAAACCCCACAAGTATATAACACAATGATTCAGGACGAACTATTCAAAATAGCTAAGTTATTGAATATCAATAGCTCTTAAACTATTTTTTTCCTTGCTCAAACTACTTAACATTAACCCCAGTTAATAGAATGCTTAACCTAAGTTGAGCATTACCCACCAGGGAAATCACAATTCAACTCCAAAACCAAGATCCAAAAAAGTAAACAACAAAAGCAGATCAATTTTGGATATATCTACACACATTATAAAAGAAAAATAAAAAGGTATAATCTGTTTAGGTCAAGGTTCTCAGTTATGATAAATGGCAGCTCAGCTGGTTTCTTCAGCGTTTCTTGTGGCCTGAGACAAGGAGATTCAGATGTTATCAGCCATGGCTAGAAACGGTTTTGTGACTAGATTTTTTGTAGGTGACCCCAATAGGGGCTTTCTATCATTTTCTCATTTATTATTTGCAGATGACACTTTAATTTTCTATGAGGCAGATCAAAACCAACTCAGGTCACTAAAGGTACTCTTATTATGCTTGAAAGTAGCGTCAGACTTGAGAGCGAACTTTGATAATTTAGAGCTAGTGCCGATTGGTAATGTCAACAACACTCGGCAATTGGCCAGCACACTTGGGTGTAAGGTCGCTTCTCTTCCTATGAAATACTTGGGATTGCCGTTGGGGACAGCCTCACGGGCTCTTTCAATTTGGGATACAGTTATCGAGAAGATAGAACGAAAATTGGCAAGGTGGAAGAGATTGTACTTGTAGAAAGGAGGTTGGGTGACTCTAATCAAGAGTACTCTTTCTAACTTACCAACTTATTTTGTCTTTATTTCCAATTCCAGCTTGTGTGGTGAAAAAGATTGAAAAACTCCATCGTGATTTCTTATGGAGCGGGATGGGGGACAAATTCAAGTTCCATTTAGTCAGTTGGGACAAAGTGTGTAGGCCAATTTCTTCTGGTGGGTTGGGATAAACAAAATGAGAACTTTCAATCGTGCCCTACTCGGGAAGTGACTATGGAGATATAATATGGAACCGGAAACCCTATAGAAATAGGTGGTTGATTGCAAACATGGAAGTATGGGGAGGGGGGGTGTACTAGAGAGGTGAACGGGGCCTATGGAGTGGGGATTTGGAAGCACATTAGACGAGGGTGGGGGGTGTTTACTCATGATACCAAATTTGGCTGGGTGCGGGCACTCAGATAAAATTTTGGAGGGACATATGTGTGGGGAGGAGGCTCTAAAGGACTCCTTTCCATCCGTCTTCCGGTTCGCATGTGACCAAGAAGTTTCAGTGGCGGACCTCATGGTTCGATCGGGGAACCAAGTCCAATGGAACTTCACCTTCAGTAGAGTGGCCCAAGACTGGGAAGTAGACAACTTTGAGACTTTTTTCAGCCTAATGCATTCCCTGAAGCTAAATGGAATACGAGACGATAAGTTGTGGTGGACACCAGCAGGTAAGGGAACATTCTCGGTCCAATCCTTCTATAAAACCCGCCCAAAAAAAAAAAAAGGCACACTTCTTCACTTGGACAGCTGCTCTAGGCAAGATTCTGACATCTAAGGAAGCGTTGTGTCGTTATCTTAGATTGGTGTTGTATGTGCAAGAAAGCTAGCGAGTCAGTGTATCATTTCTTGCTACATTGTGAGACAGCTAGAGCCTTGTGGATCGAAGTGTTCAGCCGAGTAGAGTTAAATTGGGTAATGCCTACCACAGTGGTTGAGTTATTGGCCAGCTGGACATCTCTGGGAGGTGCTCCACAAATCAAAGCCGTGTGGAAAATGGTCCCTATCTGCATTATGTGATGCATATGGCAAGAGCGTAAGGATCGGACATTTGAAGATTAGGAGCGGACACTAGAGGAGCTTCGATCTTTATTTTTCCGTACTTTATTTCTTTGGGCCATAGCTATAGATTTTAATGGCCATGATTTTCTTGTTTTCACTTATGTGACCTAGATAGGTCTTTCCTCTTGTATACCATCTTGTGTACTTGAGTTTTGCCTTTTCTTATCAATAATATCGTTTACTTATAAAAAAAAAAAAAAAAAAGGTGTAATTTGTTTATCGTAAGGACCCTAAACGAATCAAGGTGGACTCATGGCATCATATATTGGTTTTCAAAGAATAGATGGAATTTAGGCCAATGGATCGACCATAATTTTAGCAATAAACCGAGCATGGACACAATTATCATTTTTCAGATATGACTGCATTGCAACTTACATGGTGACATTTTACGAAAGAGTTCAAGTCTAATGGATACAATAAAGGGGTAAAAACTATCGAATCAAAATATTTGGATAATATAAGAGTGGATAATATAATCTAAACACAAGTAAAAAATGCTAAGACGGGTAAATTCAAGCACTACAATCACTTTAGAGAGAAGATGAAAGCAGGAACATTATTGCTCGATTCAATTTATTCTAGAAAAGGATACTATATAAAGGCAACATCCATTCGCAGTCTCTGCAGCAATATGACCTGTGCATGTTATTACACATAAAGTGATCCCAAGGCCAAGGAAAGTGTAAATGAACCTGCGATTCACACAAAGAAGTAGTTTCTCTGAAGGTAAATTTAATGAAAGCAACTATGAGAAATGTTAAGCTATACCTCCTCAGACCTAACAAAAAAAAAAGGCAAACTTCCTTCAATAATCTATGTACTTCAATAGGTAATGTCCGAAGTGATCTATAAAGAACAATAGGTAGACGTTGGAAAACGAAATCCTTATAATAGCGGAGATAAGAAAAAATAATTCAATGGGGGTAAGACTTCCTTCCAATTAATCCATGTACTCCAAGAAAAAAATAATAATCTATTTTTGTTAATTTGTGTATTTGCGAAGTAATGACCTCATTCATACCATAATCAACTCTTAAGAATTCTTCAAGACGGCACCAATTAGACAATGGTGGTTAATTAACACATCAAGATCAGAAGACAATAAAGGGACCACCAATCTTCTGAGCCTATAAAACTGGTATTTGATTCGGGAGAGAGTTCAAATTAGTGGAACACACTTCGACTATAATTAGACAATAGTCCTCTATATTTCCATTGTTCTCTATTCCCAAATCCACATTTCTTGATCATCCAAACAACCATCAATACACTAGATTTTCTCGTCATTTCCCCCCTTTTCTCAATAACCAAATAGTCCCCAAATGCAATAACCTTACAAAAAATAACAAAACTCGAACAAAACCCAGAAAAAAGAAAAGGAAGAAAAAGTCACCATGGAGCTGGGTGATCAGACCCATCAAAAGGAAACTCGCCCATATGCCTCTGCCAAACAGTTATCATCCACAAGGCATACAAAATCATGGCCATCCCAACCATCCCTATCAATGAATTCACCAGTTTCAATATCGATTGCATGCAGCTCCTCACTATCCTAGCCATTTTCCGCACAAACTCAATGCAGCCAAAACACTACTAATCGCGAAAAACAGAAGGCAAAAGAACTGGGAAAGGATAATTGCAGGAAGGCCAAGACGATATCTAGGGCTCAAAAGCGCGTGGAAGATACGCGGACAGAGGAGATTTTGTGGGCAGAACGTCACCAGACGCCAAGGAGGATGTGTTGTTCAAGGTTTTATAGTTTAGTTTCGAGGATTTTAAGGATTAATTTTGGAAAAACAGAAGCACACCCTCACATGGACGAGAGAATGAGACAGAATGTTTACTTGAATTAGAAATAATTTGTTATATAAGCTTTTAACTAAGTAAAGGCTAAATTATAATGTGAAATTATAGAACATTATGATTTTAATAATGATGCTGAAAATAAATTTGAGTCTTGCCACTATGTTGGAGTTGCCCGGCAAAATCACTCGATGCTCCGTGGCTTATTAAAATAATAAAATAGAGCTCAATAAAAAAAATTTTAAAATCTCTCTATCTTTTTATGATTATAATTTTAATTTTTTTAATAAATCACATGACATTACGTGATCGCGCGACACATCGATGGGATAACTCCAGTAATATACTTCAAGCGGCATGGTAGTATTTCTAAAAAAGTTTAACGTGTCAAACTGTTTCGTTTAGTTATTAAATCTCTCTCAATTCATTTCAACTTATCATTATAATTTTTTCAAATTTCATTATAAAATATAATAAAAAATTCAACTTTTTCAAATTTTAAAATAATAATAATATTAAAAAATAATATTTTAATAATATTTTATCATCTCAACTCAATTCAGCATATAAACGTAACCAATTTCAAAGTATTAAAAAAGAATATGAGATGGGTATAGATATTCAATATTATATCTTTAAAGAACTTGTTGATTTAGGCCTCGTTTGTTTTTATAGATGAGATGAGATGAGATTAGATGAGTTGAGATAAAAATTAAAAGTTGAATAAAATATTATTATAATATATTTTTTTAATATTATTTTTGTTTTAAAATTTAAAAATGTTAAATTGTTTATTTTATTTTATATAAAAATTTGAAAAAAAAATTAATGATTAGATAAGATTAGTTGAAAATTTTCTTAAAAATAAATGAGGCCTTATTCTTCTTTTTTAAAATATGAAAAATGGGAGTGTTTTTGTTTTGGCGATTGAGTTTATTGGATCAAAGAGACAACAATTTTGTTATTTGAAACTAATTATTAAAATTAAATGCGCTCCATTTGGAACATGTTGCTGTGGTGTAGTGGTTATCACGTCAGTCTTACACACTGAAGGTCCCCAGTTCGATCCTGGGCAGCAACATCTTTCTTTTCTTACCTTTTTCGTCTGCTATACAGTGCTATTCCTAATTCTGCACCGCTAGTCTATTTAGTTTTTTTTTTTATTTTATTTTTTTTAGCAATTTTTTAATATCCTTAATTATTAAGAAAAAAATAAAAAATACACAATTTATTAGTAGTGTATTTCTTAAACATTAAGTAAAAATAATTGAGCAATAACTTTGAGAGACTCTCCACTAGAATTTTCCTTCATAAAAATAACTGTGCTTGTATTTCTACAAATGGGAAATGCTAGTTGTCTCGAGGATGGGTCCTAATACAATTTTTTTTTTATTTAGTGATTTAATGATGTTGTGAATTTTATTTTTAATTGTTTACAGGTATAAAAAAATGAATGAAAAAAAAAAGAAAGCCAAATGGCCTTATTGGGACCCATCCTCGGGCTACACTCTCGGTGGATATATCACGACTCTTCTATAAATATATGACTAAACACGAAGTTATTGCTACTTTCATCTTAAATTTTATCATTTTCAAATGTACTTATTAGTATGTTACATTTTAAATAGTTTTATATATCAATCAGTTAAATAATAGCCTCTTAATTAGACCTCGTTTGGTTTCTAAATTCATCTCATCTCATCATTATAATTTTTTTAAAATTTAATATAAAATATAATAAATAATTCAATTTTTTCAAACCTTAAAATAATAATAATATTAAAAAATAATATTCTAACAATATTTTATCATCTCAACTCAACTCAACTCAATTTAACTCAATTCAATATCCAAATGCAGCCTAATTAACTTCTGTTCGGAGGGGTGTAAAGATTACACCACCAAATCACACCCATCAAACAACTATTAAATAGCAAATACTCGGCATTAAAAGTACCTCCTAAAATCCAATTATGGAAACATTCTAAAGTTTATTTTATTTTTATTTTTTTAATATTCTACAGGCTTATTACTACACATAAAAAGTTCCCAGATCAATTATGATTTTATTTCATTACGGGAATTATATTGTTAAAAAATCCAATGACTATTAGTATTCATTTTAGAGTAATGTTAAAAACAAGTCTCAAAGGCACAAAGTTATCACACATAATTTATTTTCATAGAATAATTATATTTGAAAGTCTTTACACCACACATCATCCACGTAACATAATTTAAATCGTACAATCAAATTATGTCATGTGGATGATGTGTGCTTAAAAGACTTCAAATAGCGGTGTTCTTTTTCCTAACATGCTACTATTTTCTTTTCTTTACTTTTTCTTCTTTTCTCAATATTGAATTCTTCTATTTTGATTGAATTTTAAAAGAGGTGATACTTTTTGCACCCAAAATAGAAATCATACTTATTCTTGATACGGAGGAAAAAGCGTTGGAACTAGATCAAGTCGTTAGCAAATCCAACCTGATTTGACCCGATTGTTTGCATGGTCCATTAAGAAAGGAGTGTTGGGCTATGGAGCCTAGTTTTGAGCTGAGAAGATGTCAAATCGAGAGTTCGCTCGACTCTTGCTCGATAAGGCTCTCAAGCGAAATTCAAGCAAGGAGTTTGCTCGAGGCTCGCTCAATGGTTGGCTCAAGCGAATGTTGGACAGATTGTTGGCTTGAGGCGCGCTCGACACTCCACTTAAGCGAATAACCTTGTTTTGCTGCCATAGGGTTTTCGGATGCCATGCACTATATACGTGTTATGTTTTATTTTTAGAGTATGTAAGATTGAACAGAGTGAAACGACAGAAACTAATAGAGGTGTCTTGTGAGAATTCTTGAAAGAGAAAAAGAGCCCTAGAGAGAAAGTTGAGATTATGAGTAGAGGGAAGCTCTTGTAACTCACTGTGTACGTTGTTATCTCTTATAAATAAAATTTCCTACAGCTCTGTGAAAGTAAGCACGTTGTTGAACGACGTAAATCTTGTGTCGTGTAACTATCTGTGATTGATTCCTGTACTCTCGCGTTTATTTCACTATCTGTCTCGTTATCGTTGTTGGTTGGTGTGGCGTTTTTACAACAATTGGTATCAGGGCCAAGGTTTTGGGATTCGAGGTTGAATGGTGACTGAAGAAGATGTGAAGATTAGAATCAAGAAGTTCGATGGCATAGAGTTTGGATATTGGAGAATGCAGATCGAGGATTGTCTCTATGGGAAGAGGCTCCACATTCCTCAGTCGGGAAAGAAGCCAAAAAGCATGGACGATACTGATTGGAATTTGTTGGATTGACGAGTTCTGGGGGTTATTCGACTCACCCTATCTAGTTCAGTGGCACACAATGTTATTAAGGAGAGAACCATGGTGGATCTTATGGCGATTTTATCAGGTATGTATGAAAAACTATTTGGGAATAACAAGGTGGATCTTATGAAAAACTATTCAATCTGAGACTGACATAATGTAATTTGATCACAAATCAATTGTTATTGGTCGAGATTGAGTTTGATGATGAAATTAGAGCATTGATTCTGCTGGTATCATTGCCAAACAGTTGGGAGGCAATGAGAATGGTGGTGAGTAATCCATTTGGCAAGATGAAATTGAATTATGGTGAGGTTCATGATATAATTCTTGCTGAAGTGGTATGCAGGAAAGACTCTGGTAGTTTAGTGGTACAGGTTTGACTCTGAGTGCTGACGATCAGAGCAGGGGACATGGTAGTTCCAGGAACAAGAGCATGGGCAAGTTGAGATTTGGGCAGCATATCACTTGCTGGAATTGTGGCAAGCCGGACCACATCAAAAGAGACTGCCCGAATAATAAAAGTACTATGGATGACATTGTGAATGTAGGGGCTGAAAAGATAAATGACGTTCTATTTCTTGCAGTGCACAGTCTAGTTGATAATTGGGTATTGGACTTAGGGACTTTGTTCCATAGCACCTCACATTGAGAAATCATGCAGAACTATGTTGCTAGTAATTTTGAGAATATGTACACAATTGATGGAGAGGCACTAGATGTAGTTGAAGTGCGAGATGTGTGCATTGCACTCCTGAACATGAAAGTGTATATTTTTCAGCAAGTTAGACACATTCCAAATCTGAAGAAAAGTATGATCTTTGTGGGACAACTTGACTATAGTGGTCATACATTAGTGTTTTCTGGAAGAGCTTGGAAAGTCACGAAGGGTGGGTCTTGGTGCATGGTAAGAGAACTGACACTTTGTATTTGACATTAGAGTCTAGTGATGTGTAAGAAAATAAAGAGCTGAGACAGAACATGTTTGGTCACGTGAATTAAATGAGAAAGAAAAGGAAGTCAGTTTTGTAGTTCCTCATGTAAGTTTGGAAAAATCTCCTGAGACCACGGTGCAAAGTAGAGGTGTGAGAGATGGGGATAGAGCGTCTCATATTCCAGGGATGTCTACACCTACAATTCTTGCTCACAGAACTGCCAGGATGACAAGACCTCCATAGTGGTCACCCACCTTGAATTATATTCGGCTGATTGAAGGTGGTGAGCCAAGGAACAATAGAAAAATCTTGCGAGACTTAAGATTGAGCAAGTGCGAGTTATTTGAGAAGAAGCTGACTGGACTTTCAGGGAGGAAGTAGACACTACACAAGAGATGTGCATGTCGACTGAAGATAGAACAGGTTGGTAGCTTGAGATGGGATCAGTCTTCCAGATCAAAGAAGGGGACGTCAACAACAAGTTCTCTAATGTATGCCAGGGTCGGTTTGAGACCAGATACTCTCAGTACAGTGGGAGTTATGAGTCGGCCAGCAAATGAGTTGACTAAGGGCGCTATATGTGAGAGATTGAATTCGTGCTCGACTTCAGTTCGTCTTCTGGTTTGAAGATGGGAGTTGTGAGCTGTTGAGATAATAAGGCTTGCGTTGGAGACAATGACTGGCATGTGAAGAACCAATCTCCAAGTGGGCTATTGTTGTGTTATAAAGCCTAGTTTTGAGCTGAGAAGACTTCAAGCAGAGAGTTCGTTCGACTCTCGCTCGACAAAGTGCTCGAGCAAAGCTCATGCAAAGAGTTCACTTAAGGTGCGCTCGACAGTTGGCTTGAGCGAAGCTCAAACAGAACGCTCACTCGAGACCCGCTCAATAGTTGGTTCAAGCAAATATTTGACATATTTTTCATTCAAGGCACACTCGACACTCTGCTCGAGCGAATAATCATGTTTTGTCTCCTTAGGATTTTCTGATGCGGTGCACTGAATATATGTTATGTTTTATGTTCAGAATACATAAGATTAAACAGAGAGAAATGAAAAAAACTAAGAGAGGTGTCTTGTGAGCATTCATAAGAGAGAACAAAATCCTAGAGAGAGAGAGAGTGAGCTGAGATTGTGAGTAGAGGGAAACTCTAGTAGCTCACCGTGTGCATTGTAATCTCCTCTGAATAAAATCTCCTGCAACTCTATAGACATAGGTATTAACCTAAGTCAAGATGATGCCACTCAGGAAAACCAAAAAAAAGCAAAAGCCACCTTAGCAACTCTAGAATCTTCAAGACTTTTTGTGATTTTCCTTTTATATTGATTCAGTTGTAACAAACATTATTCCCTTTATATTACTTTCTGTTATTACTTATAGTACATCTATATAATCTGTCCAAAGGCATTATGTACAATATTATGAATGAAATGAATATTCGAAATATTGTTTACTCTCTCTTCTGATATGGTATCAGAGCTGCTAGACTAGCAGTCTCTCTGATCCTCTAACATGGCAGCCATATCATCATCTCCTACCTCTCTTCCTTCTTCTTTTTCTTACTTAGTGACCATTAAACTAAATTCTGAAAACTATATGTTGTGGAAAGTTCAAATCACAGCCTATCTCAGATGGCATGACTTGTCTCCACAAATGTGGATGGAACACAAATACCACCACCAAAAATGTTTTCTCCTTAGGGCACTTCTAGTCCCAAAATCAATCCAACTTACCTCTCTTGGCAACGATCTAACCAACTCATCTTGAGTATTTTGTTTTCTTCTCTAACCAAGTCGGTTATTGTTCATGTAATCTCTGCAGGTACCTCACACGAGCTCTGGACAGCCCTTGAGTACATGTTTAGCTCCCATTCTAAAGCAAAGGAGTTCCAAATCAGGTTTCAACTCACAAACCTATCCAAAGGTGAGCAATCAATCACTGATTACTTCAGCAAGGTGAAAATGCTTGCCGATACTCTTGCAGCAACTGGAACACCTCTTTCGGACAAAGATTATGTCACCTACCTGCTAAATGGAGAGAGCCTATAACCCCGGTTACAACCCGAGCAGAGCCTATGACCTCCCATGAGCTTTATCATCTCCTTCTCATCCATGAGAGTAGATTAAACCATGTGGTTCCACATCTTCCTCGTTTGAGCCCTCAACCAACTTTAGCACCACCAACTCAAGAGATCAATGAGGCCGAGGTTACTTTCGTGGAGGCAAAAATGGCAAAGAGGAGGTTCCTCACCCAACTATCGACCCCCTACCAAAATAACACACATTCACAGCGACCCACTTGCCAAGTTTATAACAAACCTGGACATGTTGCATTACAATGTCATTATCGTTTTGATCATGCTTACCGATATGACCCACACAGCTCCTTCTCCACCAATTATACCTCCCCATCTGCCATCACATATTCATCTTGGTATCCTGACAGTGCTGCCACCCACCACATAACTCATGACCTTTCTCACCTAAATCTTTCATACGAACCTTATAGTGGAAACAAGCAGATTTGGGTTGGAAATGGTACAGGTCTACCCATTCACAATATCGGTGACTCTTCATTCTCCATTAATTTCTCTTCTTTTAGGCTGCGTTTGGATGTTGAATTGAGCTGAGCTGAACTGAGCTCAATTTTTTATGAATAATAGTAAGTTGAGTAGTGAAAAGAGTTATGTAGGGCCCATCTAAAATGAGTTTAGATATATTTGGATGTTAAGATGAGTTTAGTACTTTTTATGAGAAATTGAAAAATGTATGAGGCCCACCAATGATTGAATAATTATTTTATTATTTTCATTACTAATAAAGAAGATAAATCAAACATTATTTTCCTCCATGCATGTAAAAAAATTAGAACAAAAAAAAATATTCCATGCACTATAAAAACAAAATTTAATTACTCCAAATTTATAAAAACAAAATTGAATAATGACTAAGAAAATTCGTATGGCTGATGGCCATATTTTATTCTATTATTGATTTACATATTATTTCATTACTAGTAAAAAAATACCAACAATTGCTGTAGGAAATTAAAATTAGTAAAATGTCCAATAGACTTAGCACTTGCTCGTAGTTAGCTCCAGACAGTGAGGTCTCGCTCAAGTGGGTGCATGAGGCAGGAATAATTTCGCTTGTTGCATTTAGAAACCCCTCGAGCGTAGTGGCTTATTTCCAATCTCGTTGCCTTCCTCCCGTGTTCCTCCTCCGTACGTTTTCTCCACTTCCATTTCTCACCTCGAACGTGCTACATTCCGCCCATAAGTGTATCGAAGTCCTCTTCCACTCACGGTAAGCCTATCCTCTTCAATTCCTCTTCCATTTTGCACATTGTTAGAAATTAGGGATTTGTTATTTGACGGGTTGGGGAAGTTTGGGTATTTCAGTTTTTCATCAAGCGCATTGAAATACAAGAGGATTGAAATCTATGTTCTTGCATGTGTACATTGTCCTTGTACAAGTTGGAAAGTTTTGCATCCAGCATTATGAGAGATTTTTGTCATATTGACTGCGCATCAAGTGCTCGACAAAATGCCCAAATGAGTCATGCATTTCGGATTGCTTGTGTATTGGCCTTAGTGTACGATATTGATGGAAAAAAACACCGTATATTTGCTATTGTTCTGGGCTCAAACTCACTCACTCACTCACACAATCAGTGTGTTTCAAGTATTTGTTGAATATCACCCTATACATTGGGTTATTCACATTAATTTACCTCAATGTATAATTTTCTTTATTATGCCTATAGATAAATACCATGCGACGGGTGAGAGACCGAACAACTCCTTCTGCTTCTGCCCAATCAGTGTTCCATAATGCTCGGGCACAACAACTCTACACTGAAAATTTTTCCAAGTGCACTCCTATTATTGAGCATGAGATATTCCTATGTGAGCTTAAGGAGACTATATTGCCTCATATATTTGAGTCTCGCCAGTGGGTATCATTAACCACTGGTCTCCCCCCTCCGTCTGTGGACTTAGTCCGAGAGTTTTACTCGAACATTCATACCATCTCACCCGATGGTTCTTTTGACGTTAGTCTCTGGAACATCCAATTCCGAGTTAGTCCGGGCATGTTAGCTAATTTACTTAACACCTCTCGTGTTACCGAGGCCCTATATCCCTATGCCAGCACCTCTGGTTCTCGCAACCCTATTATCCACACCCTCTTGTGTGTTGGATGGTTGGACACCGCTTCCTACCAATAAGTTCTCCCCTGACTATCTCCTTCTTAGTAAGGTCGTCCTCACTAACCTTTACCCAACTGTCCATCACAGTGATATCGGCCTTGACACAGCCACTCTGCTTTATGCACTGATCAATGATGTTCCCATCGATTTGGGAAATCATCTTTACAGGGTCATTCTAAAGGCTCATCAGTCCAACAAAATTCGGACAAGATTTCCTTTTACGAGTCTTGTCACTCGCATTGCAATGTTTTACTCAGTTCCTATTCCAGAGACAAAGCCGAGAATCCCTCTAAAGGCTCCTATTAGTCATAAGACCATTCAGCTGAGTCGTGCTCACATTCGCCCATTCCCTTTTGATGATGAGGATCCTATACCTAGTTCACAGCCATCCCGTGCTAAGCCATCAGGTTCTCAGCCATCTGGCTCAACACCATCCACCCGTACACCAGATCCAAATGAGTTGGGAATACAAATGGTACTTGATTCTTTCAGCTGCATCCAGCCTTGTCTTGACCACATTGATAATTGCATCGATAGTCGTCTTGATGACATCGTTGTTGGACTTAAGCACATTGATACTCGGCTTGCGTCACGGTTTGTAATTTTGGACCCCACTAATTTACCCTCTAATGTTTCTTGGTACAACATGTCAACCAACATCTCCTCCAACCCAACAGCCCATAGGTCACGATCACGTAGAACCTCTACGTCATCCATGGTATGCTGCTATTGGGCAATAATGACAATACAAAAAATAGACAATGCAAACAATAGACAATGCACTTAAATCGATATTATTACATATTGGTGTGCATCATAGACATGGTACGCATTCAGCACAAACATTTAAGTTCACTAATTAAATGCATGTAATATGTTCCTTTTGTTTATAAGTCAAATGCATGTAATATATCATTGAAGGAATCAAGGCCTACATACGAGTAAGATAAATTTATAATGTATTTGTGCTGATTAATTTAATACCTTGTACGAGGAGCTGCATGATGAGCGTAGAAAGTATGGCTGCAAGTTATACATAACAAGGAGGCTTCTCATCGGCGGACTAACCCATAACGGACTCTACAAATTTCCCTCCTCCCTGTCGCTATCCTCTTCCTCCATCCATCTCGATGAAAAGGTGTCCTTAAGCTGCTGGCATCGAAGACTCGGCCATCCAGCTCTTAATGTCGTCTCTAACATTTTGCACCAAAATTGTGTCTTATGTTCCCAGTTAGTCTTCTTTTGTATGTCCTGAATGCCCTATTGCAAAAGCCCATCAATTGTCGTGTCCTTGATTAAGTACTATGCAATCTGTTAAGCCCTTAGAAATGTTAAGGGCCCATCTCCTTATGTTTCAAGAACTGGTTGCAAATACTACCTCTCTATTGTTGATCACTTCACAAGATTCACATGGTGTTTTCCCCTAAAAAATAAGTCTGATGTCCTATCTATTTTTAACTCATTCATTAAATTTACTGAATATTTTTTTAACACAAAAATGATTTCATTACAAACTGATGCCGGAGGAGAATTTCTCTCTCTCAATTCACTCTAAAAAATTCATTGATCCATGATGTCATCTTTAATGAGACCAACTTTCCCCACAAGAAGTTCAATTTTGTTTCTCTCCCTTCCCAGCCCAATCCTCCTACTACTCTCCTTCCACATTTCTCCAATCCATCCTTAGCCCATACCCCTCTCTGTCAATCTCAGCCCAAAATCCTATCTTAGCCAGTCTACCAGATACTCTCCCACATAGGGGTGATAAATGGTCCGGTCGGATAGAATGGACTGACCGTTTCTGTCCGGACCGAGACTTAGACTGATCCGATCCGGTCCAGTCCACATTTTAGAAGATCGAAAAGTTTCGGTCCGGTCCACGGTCCAGGGTTTTTTAGGATCGGACCCAGTGAAATAAAAAATATATATATTTTTTATATTTTTTATATATAATAATTGTACAATTAGCAATATAAATTTTTAAATATATTATTAATACTTGTTAATATTCTATAAATTAACAATATTTTATATATATCTTCATATAACTTATCACTATTAACAAAATTTTAAATATGCTATTATCACTTGTTAATATTCTATGAATTAATTAATATATAATATCAATTAGTTAATTATATAGTAATTATATAAATTAATAATATAATTTTCACCTAATTTATTATCATTGACCATATAAAATATATTTTTTATTGAGTTTGTTACATAATCTACATTAATAAGTCATCTAATTTAATTTAGTATTTTAAATAATTTTTTTTATTAATTATTTTAAAAAAAATTAGGCCGGACTGGCCGGTCCAGAAAAATGATGGACCGAAAATATTTGGTCCATTGCCGGACCGGACCATTTGCAGCCCTACTCCCACACTTTAGCCCAAATTTGAACCAACACATCCCTAGCCCATCTCATAATCTATCCTCTTAACAACTCTAGCCCGATCCAATTATGTTATCTCCATCCTCGAATTTATCCTTTTCCCCATCTCCAATTAAGTCATTATCCCCATCTCCTTCCCCGAATCCCCTTTCCTCGTCTTCTCCGGAAATCCTGAACTCAAACTCTAGTCCATTTCTTCCTCCACCACCTCACCACTCCACCACTCTAATTCCTCCAAGATCTCCAATCATTACTTGGTCCCTTACCAACTCTTCCCAACCACACACTCTCACTGATGGTATTATCCCCTATCCATCTCAACACTGCTATGTTTTCACTGTAATGGTTCCCAATGAGCCCTCTTCTATCCCTATTGCCTCCAAATTTCTTGAATGGAAAACAACCATGTTCCAAGAATATCAAGCCATTGTCAAAACCAAAACCTAGACATTAGTTCCCCATTCCTCTATTTCTAACCTAATCGGTTGCAGGTGGGTGTTTAAAACGAAACTAAGATCAGATGGCTCTATTGAACAGCAGAAGGCAAGGCTCATGGCTAAGGACTTTCATCAACAAATCGATATTGATTTTACCGAAACCTTCAGCCTAGTGGTAAAGCCTTCCAATATACGGTTAGTTCTCTCAATTGCCTTTGCTCGTAGTTGGTGCCTAAGACAAATTGATGTACAAAATACTTTCCTTCATGGTACGCTTTCTGAGACAATTTTTATGCAACAACCGCAACGTTTTGTTGATCCATTGAGACCTCATTTTGTCTGTAAATTAAACAAGACCATTTACGGCCTTAAGCAAGCTCCCCGAGCATGGTTCTCAAAACTAAGCTCTTGGTTAGTCACCTATGGCTTTTCTGCATCAAAGGCTAATCCCTCACTTTTTATTATGCACACGGCAACAATCTGCATGTTTATCTTGGTATATGTTGATGATATGATAATTATCTCGTCCTCATCGTAGGTTGTTGATAATCTTATCACATCACTCAGTCAAGCTTTTCCAGTTAAGGATCTGGGCAGGTTGTCTTATTTCCTTGGTTTAGAACTCGAGTACCTCTTGGATGGGCTCCTTATTAGCCAACGAAAATATGTTTCTGATTTGTTAAAAAAGACTGGTATGAGTGGTGCTAACCCTATCTCCTCACCCATGTCAACCTCGATAAAGCTCTCAAAATTCAATTCTCCATCATTTGATAGTGTCACTTTATTTAGAAGCATCGTTGGCAACTTACACTACCTCTCATTAACTTGGTCTGATCTTTCATTCGCTGTCAATAAAGTATGCCAATTCATGCATGAACCCAAACTCTCTCACTGGATAGCAGTCAATAGAATTCTCCGCTACTTAAATTCCACCATCAATTATGGTTTTTTCTCTCAAAAAAATCTTCCTTCACCTTACATGCTTACTCTGATGTCGATTGGGCCGGATGCCAAGATGATAGAAGATCTATTGGAGGCTATTGTATTTTTCTAGGCAATCATCATATTTCATGGAGTTCAAGGAAGCAACACACTGTTGATCGTTCCAATACTGAGGCTGAATACAAATCATTGGCCAATACATCTACAGAACGTATTTGGTTGCAAACCTTGATAAAAGAGCTCGGTTTCTCTCTCTCTCACTACCCTTGCTTTGTAGTGTGATAATTTAGGAGCCACATATCTAACTTATAATCATGTGTATCACTCTTGCTTAAAGCACATGAACATTGATTATTCACTTTGTGCGAGATAAAGTGGCTGCCAAAGCATTACAAGTTCAACTTTGTAGCAGCAAAGACCAAATTGCAGATGTGTTCACTAAACCATTAGTATCTGATCTCTTTTCTATTCTCCGATCAAATCTTCGTGTGCTTAACACCCCACTTGACTCGAGATGGCATATTAGCCTAAGTCAAGATGATGTCACTAAGCAAAACAAAAAGTAGCAAAAGCTACCTCAGCAGCTCTAGAATCTTCAAGACTTTTCATGATTTTCCTTTTATACTGATTCGGTTGTAACAAACATTATTCCCTTTATATTGCTTTTTGTTATTACTTGCAGTACCTCATGTTTATATAATCTATCCAAAGGCATCATGTACAATATTATGAATGAAATGAATATTCGAAATACTGTTTACTCTCTTTTTTGAGAGCATCCTCAATGGATTAGTTAAAGCTAAATGACATTTTTTTATGAATGTAAGAGAAATTTAATTTTTGACTATTTCATTCACATAAATTTTCACATTAGAATAACTATTTTTTTATTATATAATAATAAAATAATATAAGATGGATTTAGTTTTGGCTATTCACATTAAATCTCTACATTGAATTATCTATTTATTCATTATATAGTAATGAGTAATAAATAATTTTAAAAATATTTAATTTTTTTAATTATTAATTTATTTTATTTTATCATATTTTACTTTTTTATCTATTATATATTAATTAGTAATCATATTCTAATTAAATTAATATATCAATGCATGAACCTAGTCCCCCAACACATGAACCCGTGCACATGAATCTATTCATTGTGATACAATATGTGATAGAAAAAAAAAAAAAGATAAATAATTGATAAAATATATATTTAGTATATGTATAGTAAATTTAAATTTAAAAATTTTTTTTAAAAATAACTGTAACTAAATTTTAAATAATTAAAATTTAATTAATTTATTATGATTATATTTTATGCTTAATAGCTAAATACTCCATAAATTTAACTTGTACATTGAGAATGCTCTATGGTAGGCACGTTGTCAAATTACGAGTGTGATTAATTTAATTAATTTAATATTTATTTCACTGTCTATCTCGTTATCGTTGTTGATGGGTGTCGCCGGTCGCATTTTCACAAGGAGAACTGAAGAAGGCAAAAGTTGCTCGCTCCATCACCGATTCACCTCGCTAGTGAGTGGTGACGCTACACGCTTAGAGATAAAAAAGTTTAGTTCTTGTTGGGGAGGAGACGAGAGAGCTTGAAATGAAATGATATTGTTACAGTGCGCTTCTGTTTATCTTACACGACCCAAATTTAGCATAGAATCTAGGAAACTGCCAGATTTCTTTCTATCTCCAAATTCTTTCCTCCGTTCCTCCATATTCAAATCTAAGCCAAGCTCGAAAGCTTCTTTCAAGCGTTCTTGCACGCAAAATGAAGACGCCCACGAAGCCTCTATTCAGGTAGATTCACTTCTGCTGCTACACTTTTTTGTTTTCAAATCTTAATTCATTTCTATTTTCATTCTCTCTGTTGTTTTAGTGGAGACTTTTTTCCTGCTATTAATTGATGAAAAAGGACTTTTTGAAGGTTTAAGAAAATGGGCTTTTACGATTTCGTTTACATAGAGGTTCTCTTCCAGGGAACAAAGGAAACATTTTGGGGAATGTCTACTTACAAATGGGTTTTAAAAAATATACCAAAAAAGGTTCACGTTTTCATAATGGATTTATGGTCATTTCTTACTTTCCTGCATATTCGATTTCGGTTATTTTCTATTGTATATGTGAACAAGTTTAGATTTTCTTGGTTATTTTAGAAACGTAATGTATTTGAAATGTATTGGTTAGATAATTAGCGAGTTTTAACTATATACCTTTCGAGTTCTCTGTATGTTGATTCAAATACGTGAATAGGGTTTTTTTTTATTCTGGATTATAGGGGTTCTCGGTGCTGGCAGGAGATATTCCTTGGGATAGAGGGAGTATATGGAGCACCATGGCCTTTTACATGTTCTGTCTGCATATTCCTTTGAGTTTCGGAGGCTTGTCTGTGGTTGCTGCGATATTGCATGAACCTCTTCTTGATCCACAGACTGAGGTGAGTGCAGTGGATCTATAAGATCAATAATTGCATTTATCACATTCTGTACGTTTGAGTACTGAAGCAGTAATGTTGTGAATGTCATCATGATCATCAAAGATATATCCTATTCTTCTTGTTTCTTTTCTGTTTTGATATTATTTAGATATGATTTTTTCACCTTTTTTTTTTTCAGAAGATGTAATCAAATGATGCTGTCCATGATCAACGCTTGCATTGTAGAGTGGTGTAGGAGTAGTCTATCTGACCTTAGTCTGAGTTTTTTTCCTTAGTGCTTTTTTTTTTTTTTTTAGGGTCTGGGGGGATCTGATATGTTTATTTTGGGAAAATAGTTTGGATGGGCATCGGCCATAAAGTGAGGCTAATAAAACCTTATAGTTTATTTATTTTGATAGACATACCATATAATTGATTTTTCCATAATCTTCACTATCTACTTAGAATGAGGATTCAGACTTGAAGCCAGTTACTCCGGTTTCCATGAGCATGGAGATAATAAAATAGGGAAATACTCTAGCCACAAAAGAATTATACAAAAGCAATCTCACAAACTAATGTGGCTTGATGTGGTTTGTCAGATTGTAAAGTTACTTTTATTATAAAATAGATCTAACAGATCAAATGAAGTTACGTCATTTTGTGAGATTATTTTGTGTAATTCCTTTGTGGATGTAGCAGTACTCTATTAAATATGATGTGATACTCTTTTTTTTTTTTAAATGTTGCAGTATAATAAAAAATCATGTTGCGCTGTGTTAAAAAATCATTTGCATTATATTTAACTCTTTATCATGGGCCTAATTCAGTCATGTGACTTCCTTGAACAAATCAAATCAAGACTCTAAAGTTGAGGATTTGATAGGCTTGTGTCATGGATCTCATGATATTGGGTGGTGCTGGAATTGTTAAGGAACCAAGTCTTTTAGGTTGAGGAAGCCTTAATAAGACTTGATATGTGATAGATGACAAATTGTGATGCTTGCACTAATCACTTGGAAGGTGAAGCGCAATTATGGTTTCAATTTTACTAGGAAGACATAGAGGAAGTCTCTTGGGAGATCCTAAGAGACTGCCTTGTGCAACTCGAAGATATTTTCAGTGACCTTAACATATTGAAACGACATGGTTTTGTCCTTGAATACCATGGGCAATCAAGTGGCTGCTGAGTAGATCCAGGTATCCTACATCACCAAAAGTGAGGTGTTTTATTAGTGAATTGAAAAGAAAGCATTAGGAATGAAGTGCAATCATTTTTAGACTGTTGTTCCTCTGTGCTGCGGTCTACTTGGTCCCTTCTTTATAAAGGGACTAGCGCTTACGGTCCTGGCCCCAAAATGAGCTTTTCGGAAAAAATTCTCGTTTGGCCTCCAACGAATGTCTATTTCATTGGTAGACCAATTTTGTTTCCAACATAGGTCAATCTAAAAACAAAATGCAAAGTATCTATTTTTTCTGTTGTCAGTAGGCCAGTTACACACTCAATCTCGCTAGAAGGTAACAATTTCTTTGTTCAAATTCTCAATTTGTCTGAGTTTTTGATGCATGAAGTTGCACAATAATGTTTTTTTTTTTTTTTTTAACTTACTTTCTTAACCATTACAGGCAATATCACTTCTTATAGCTCAAATTCTAGAGCTCATTGCAACTCTGTTGCTTCTACAGTGGACTGCTAAGCCTAGATACAAGTTTTTGAACTTATTTAGAGCCAACAAATTATCAAGAGAGCGGAACTGGTTGTTGGCATCAGTACTAGGATTTGGGTTTCTATTTCTGTTGGTGTTTCTTACATCAATCCTAGCTGACAGATTGATTGGACCCAAGGTTGGTGCAATAAGGTTTCTCCTTTTGCTTTGCTTTTTTCTTTGATATCAATTTCATTAAAGAGTTGAAAATGCACAATCTAAGTATACAGGATGATACAAGAAAGATACCTACCTAGCAAGCACAAGAAAAACAAGAAAATCATGAAAGACTCTTATTTGACATGTTGATCCAACACCAACATCAACTGAGACAAATTTTCCCCTTTTGTTGTTGAGTTTTCAGAAAGCAAAGTAAGATTATCTTGAATGAATGGACCTGTTGATTTGTGCCATTTAAGGATAAGCGTAGGGGCTGTGCGTGTCAAAAATAAAATTAAGTGGAGCGTGTCAAAAATAAATTTGAGGATTTACTCTCCATTTACCTAATAGATGAATGTTTAGTGTACTAGAAGTTTTTTGATATGTATGTTTAATGTACTAGAAATTGGAATCAGTATATTGTGGTTGTTGAAAAAAAGATGCGGATAATGGAATGGAATGGAATGGAATGGAATGAACTTCATCTCAGTCATTGCTGAATAACTAGTCTTAAGCATGCATGATGCACAAGAATGGTTAAATTTATTGAATGAAAACTTTTGTAATTAAGTTAGCATGCCTTGAAGCTTTAATTAGCATGCATTGAAGCATTATGGAATATATAGAAACCTTTAAATGAGTGCAATATTAACGTTTTGATCTCCAACATTTTTGGTTGAGCTATTTGATCTTCTATTTTCTTACGCTTATTTGTTTCTATGTTAATTATGAGAAACCTCACAAAATATGTTTGAGGGAAGAGAGGGATCCAGAACTTCATATTAACAAAAGCTTCATGTTTTGAAAATGATGTAGTAACTAGTCAGGTATCCTCATAAAAAAAAAAAAATAGTCGTGTATCCTTGTGATGCGCTGGAAAAATGGTTAATTTTTTGTATTTTCTTTTATATTTTAATTATACTCATAACATGACTTGGAGTCGTTTTGGTTACTACTTGAAATAAAATAGGTATAAATGAAAGAAGATGAAGTGTTGTATATGGAAAAGGACAAAGTGTTCCAGATTTTCAAATTCCAAATTGTATAATACTTATTGATGAGTCGTGCTACACAGAAGCTCTACACTCTGCACACCACTTAAAAACATGTGATTTTATTTTTTTTATTCTCATATTTCATATTTCAGATTTCATGAAATCTGAGTGTAAAAGAGTAAAATCACATGTTTTTAAGTGGTGTGCAGGAATGTGAGGCTTATGTCTAGAATTTTTCTTTATTGATATGGCCTTTCAAATTATTCTAAACTTAAATGGCCAAATATATGGCTATTTAATGTAAGAATCGATGGCATGACTCAATAGGAGCAAAAATTTATGTTTCCAAAGTTATATATGTCATAAATATAGGTGTGCATCATGGCATTATCATAAGCAAGTAAGCATGCAATACTTCATTGCCGTAGAAGGAACTTCATACTATTCAACAAGTTTCTAATGTGGATTCTGATTCTAGTTTTTCATTGTCCTCCTCTTTAACATTTTTCTACATCTCTCAATACATGGTATATAAATGTCTTTAGGATATGTTTATCGGGAGGGCTTAGTTTTGAAAATTTTGGTGCTTTGATTTTAGAGTTTTCCTTTTCTATTTTCCGTTATCAAGCTACACCTCTTATGCCATATGCATGCAGGCTGTTAACAACCCCATAGTGAAGGAGATCCTCCTGAGCAGTGACATCTCAAAAGCAGCTTGTGTAGCTGTTTACTGTATTGTGACACCTCTTTTGGAAGAAACTGTTTATAGAGGTTTTCTTTTGACATCAATTTCATCAACAATGAAATGGCAGAAAGCAGTCTTCGTAAGTTCAGTCATCTTTAGCGCTGCACACTTCTCTGGTGAGAACTTTTTACAGTTGTCCATCATTGGGTGCGTCCTTGGATGCTCTTATTGCTGGACTGGAAACTTAAGTTCCTCCATTGTCATACATTCTCTGTACAATGCCTTGACCCTCATGTTAACGTTGTTGTCATGATTATAAAATTTAATCCATTTTGGTAAGAGTTTCGGACCGATGATCTCTAGAAGAGTTTTTCCACTTGCAAGCCGATATGAAAGTAGAAAGGTTAATTTTTCTATGACAAGAAGTAATTTTTCTTAAGCCAGGTTAATTTGCAGTGGATGATGACAAGAAGTATGCTGCTTGAAGTTCAAAAGAAAATCAATATTTCTGTCTGAATCATCTATGAAACCACTGTGCTTGAAAGAAGCTAAGTTCCCAAGAGCTTCAAGAACGTTGGAGCTGATTGGTTCTGATCTACAAAGGGATGGTGCCCAATGCCAATCCTAGTGCCTTACCCATAATTTTAAAAAGAAAAGTTTTTCTCATCAATCACTATTTACTACCATCACGTCCCACACCCTATGAAAAAAAAAAACTATAGGTGTGTGGTGTGAGAGTGAATAGTAGCTGATACATATCATTTCATCGATGCTTCTACTCTTAAGAGTTGCATTTTGCATAATCTTATGGTCATTGCAATTCATAAGTCTTCCTTTATGATACCTTACAACCACCAAAAGCAACTCAATGAAAGAGATCATAGCACTCTGGAATTTTCCCGAGGGTAATTTTAGGAATCAGCCCGCATAGACTGGTTAGGAATCTGATCAATTGTCTAAGCCGTCCTCTGCACTCTTATGTTTGCCAGCGTGCCTGTCAAAGATGTACTTGACTTCATAACCAAAATCATGGAAAAATGGTTAGGAATATGTCCCGAAAGGAATCTGTAATTTTGACTTTTTATATTAAATAAAATTATTTATTTTTGAGAGATTAATTGAGTATTTATTGTGTTGTTTCAAGCCCATATACTATATTCGCGATTAGTAATAGAATTTGACAAATGTCAATCTGATGATAATCTTGATCTGAAATAGAGATTCAAAATTGGCATATTGGCATTGAGACATCGAGTATGAAATAGAAGATGTAGACTACTCATTATGGCAAATAACCCCAATCAAAATTTACAAAAGTACCTTGATTGGAGTGTTAAAAAAATTCATAGAGTACAAAATCGATATGTGCACTCTGTGACGTAATAAGATTTAAATTTCTAGATACATTACTTAGATGTATTTTATATATTGACAATGAAAAAGATCCACCCTAAAAACTTATGAAGCTACTTATGAATTTCAATCTAAAAGTATGCTTGAATTAGAAGAAGAAAATAATTCCGTTATACTTAAATAACTAAAACTTACAACTCTTTATTGTAATTAATTTAGCCTCATTTACTTTCACAAAATTTCTCAACTCAACTCAACTCAACTCATCTCATCTAATCATTACAATTTTTTCCAAATTTTCAAACAAAATAAAATAAACAATTCAACTTTTTATAATCTCAAAACAAAAATAATATTAAAAAATATATATTCTAACAATATTTTATTGAACTTTTAACTTTTATCTCAACTCATCTAATCTCATTTGTAAAAATAAACGAGGTCTAATTCTAAGGTAGTTGTGAAGTCGCATGTCAAATATGTTTACTTTGATATATTAATCGTGACTTACATATGTCGATGACAGATTATTTTAAATCCATTAGAGGTAGTTGTTTATTTCTTTTTAGCTAATTGTATTGTATTATAATAACCATTTCGAGTCAATTGTTTATCAAAGACCAAAGTCCATTGGTGGCCTTGGTTAATCTTGCTAGGGCCGGCCTGGCCTTCATTTGGTAGTCTTCCACATGAAACATAAGATGAAAAGTCTATAAATAAATTGTTATACTTTTGGTGCCCACAAACTCAGAATTCCTCTTTATTTAGAATTAGAAAGAAGAACCTAAGGATATTCTGGCCTAATTTACTTGTGTTATTTTCTCTTGTGGTGGCTTAAACTCAAAGGAATAAAAAGAAAATCTCTTTTGTGAAGTAACAACAAGATACACTATTTAACTTAGGAACGTTTGAAGCTTTTATTGTACCATATATTTTATTGTAAAAGATAAATGATATTTGTAGTCATAAATTGTATATACGCGTATTTTTTTTTAAAAAAAAGTAAATAAATATGAGATTCATATAAAAAATAATAATTTTTTAATACTAAACTCTACTATATTTTAAAAAAATATATATACGGTATTTACACCATCTATACATATAGTTAGTATTACTCTTTTTGGTAAAATTGTATACGAGCGGCAAAGGGGTTGGGGATCAGGCCTCTATCGTTGCTTAGCTCGATCGAGTTTGAAGGATTCATGAACAATTTGGGTTCATAACTTGACACTTTAATACACAATTCTAACTACTCGTTTGATTATTCAGTTTAATTAAGATAAAATAAGATGTTTTATTAGAAGTTGAATAAAATATTATTATAATATTATTTTTATTTTAAAATTTGAGAAAGTTAAATTATTTATTATATTTTTTCATGAAAATTTAAAAAAATTATAAGAGCAATGCTACATAACCTCCACACATCATATTTTTTAAAATTTTTAATTTTTTTAGTTTATTCTTTTTAAATTAATTTAATTCTTCAATTTATTATTCATATATTAAATATTTGATAAAAGAAAAAGATAATAAAAATTAAAAAAATATAATGTGTAAAAATTGAATAAATTTTTTTAAATTATAATAATGAGACAAAATAATATAATTTTGTGCATTCAAATCAGATCTAATGGTATATATGGATCAGAAGACTTTTTCACATAGTGACGGTGAGGTTGTATTTGGATGTTGAAGTAAGTTGAGTTGAGATGATAAAATATTATTAGAATATTATTTTTTAATATTATTATTATTTTGAGATTTAAAAAAGTTGAATTGTTTATTATATTTTATATTAAAATTTGAAAAAATTATAATGATGAATTGAAATGAGTTGAGATCACCCTGAGTCTGTTTCACGTCATCATTCTTCTGTCATCATTCTTCTGGAGAAATCTCTCCTCCTTCTGTCCCAATTTATTCTTTCTGTAATCATTTATTTTCTACCTTTATAAACAAACTTTCAATAATGCTTTAGAAACTTCCAATAATGCTTTAGAAATTCGACAAGAAATCCAATTGGTCCACCTCATAAGAACTCAAAGAGCATTGATATTGAATTAGTTAAATATTTTTTTTATTTTTAAATTTAATAAATAGCATCTATATTTACTCTATATTAAATTAATTAAATTATTTTCAATTAAATTATAAACTACAATAAATCTATTTTTCTTTTTAAATATGAAAAGCATTATAGCAAGTCTAAAAATATTTTTTGAGATTATTATATTATAAATTGTTAGATTGTAAAAATAAAAATGAATATGATTGTTGGAGGTTATTAAAGATTAAGAAAATAAAATAAAAATTAATTAAAAAATAAAAATAATAAAAAATAATAAAATTTTATTATTATAGAGAGTGTGATGACTAATCTAACGTAGATTTCAAATTTTGAATGATTAGCTAAAAGTAAAAAAATTATATATTAATTAAAATTTAAAAAATAAGATGACAAATCTAATACTAATACTCTAAAAACATTGTTCTCCCAATATCTTAAAAATTGACTGCCAGATTTAGTTGTGGATTATATTTATTTGAACTTCAAAAAACTCTCTCTCTCCTTTTTATAATTTATAACTTTAATTTTTTTTTCTCAATAATTTATAACTTTAATTTACTTTCAAACTCATTTGTTTACTACTTTAATGACCTCAAACTCAAAATATGAAAAGAATCTCTTACCTTTTGATTATTTAAAGCATATTCCAGCTGGTGAAATCAATTCCCTGTTTTGCTATGAGCTGTGGTCACGTTGGCTTCATAATTAGAGAAAAAAAAAACATATATATTATACAAAAAACTAATCCCCCAAATTGTTCAAGCAATAATAACGAATTTTTGGGAAATTATATATAAAAAAATTAATATTTTTGATAAAAATTTATTATTAATACTCTAATTTCTTATAAAATAAATAGTATCTCTTTAGCAAAAATAAAAAACTGAAAAATCAAATAAATAAAGAAAAAGCTACAGTTGTCCATGTGGGATTAAATGAGTCCTACTCATTAATTTAACAAAAACTCTATTATGTGCCGTTGTTTTTTATATATTTTTTTTGTATATTTTATTAATATGATTGGTTGTATTTTTTTTTAATATAAAATAAATTATTTTAATCAACCACATAAAAAATACATGAAATAAAAAAAAAAGCCCAAAAATACCGAACTGAGCAGAACTCTTAATTTAAACCTCTGACGGACGCTCCCATCCACACATGGACACTCTGCTCGTTCTAATCCCGCAATCAACGTAGCTAATTAATTACAAAGAAAAAATCAAAAGCCCAGGATTAGCGTCGAATCAGATGCTTGATATATGCCACGTGTCCATGCTGAGTTGGATCCCACGAGATTATCGTCTTAAAAGTTTGACTCCCAGCGCAGCACAACCACTGGACAGTTCTACTTCTACCTCTGTTCTGGCTGCTAGGTTGCGAGCTAGAAATAAAACCTAACAAATCCTTAATAAATACTCTCTCTCTCTATCTCTCTCTCTCTCACTCTCTGTTGAAAACTTGAAATGGCTGGATTCGAGCAGCAGGTGAAGGAGAGGGCCAAGGGGCTCAAGATCTTGTTCAAGAGGGGGGTGAAGATTGTTGGGGATTCATGCAGGAAAGGGTGGAACAAGGTCAAGCATATGAAAGGCTGATTAGTATTCATCATGGCTGTTCTCAGTCCCTTGTTCAATACCCAATTTCCTATGCTTTTATTGTAAAGATCTAAGTCCATCACTTAGTTCTCCCCTTTTTTTTTGTCTAGTTTTGTGTTTTGGTATGTTTTTTCCTTTTTTTTCCTTTTATTTTTTCGGTTAGTTATGAAATCTGGAGATTCTGGGTGTTTTGTTAAATGGGTCAAGCTTGGTTTTTTGTTTTTCGATACTACTACATATATCTGGGTTATGAGCTTCAAGTTTTGGGCTGATGTTAATTTTTAGATCTTATTGGTTTGTATTGTCTTTATTAATGTGAAAAATAATATTTTCCTTGTCTGTGATGGGAAACAACTGTGCTTGCGAATTGTTAGTTTTGGCATGCAATTTCACAAATCATTTGCATGCAGAAAGCAGAAGACTAGCCAGGAATGAATGAATGAATCTCTTTATTATATAGTCATGCAAACTAGTGTGAGAGTTTATTGTTCATGATACAATTTGATCATCTGGATCCAGTTTATTGGGATCTAGATCTGGAGAGAGCATCCCCAATTGCCTAAAACTGAACCAAACTAGACCCAACTCCCAATTCACTTGATTTCTTTTTTTCTTTGAAGGGTCAGTGCCTAAGAGAGTCCAACTTATGATGGTTGAATTCATGATACTCATGAACCTTAATCAAATCTTTGTTGAAGTTAAACAGAAAGTATAGATCAGAAACAAACACTCACATATTGACACGATTCTTCTTCTTCTTTGTACTCTAGTGTGTGAGATGACGATGTTGCTGGAAGGAAGTTTAAGTCAGCTCTCTTTTTGAAATTGGGAAATACTTTAGGCACAAACTGATTACACAAAACAAAAGTAATCCTATACTTTAACGTAGTTTAAAGTGATTTGTTAAATTATAAAATTAAATAGATATAATGAATTAGATGAAGTCATGTAATTTATAAGATTATTTTTATATAATTCTTTATAGCGGTCCTCTTTTATAATATCTTAGCTCAAGGAAAGCAAGGTGTCATAATTTAATGGTTTTGGGTCCAGGAGGTTGCTTAAGAGTATAAACAAAGACCTTTTGAGCCAATTGATAATTTTGATAGTAAAAAAATCAAGTGCCATTGGGTAAGAAAATCAAGGTTGCAACTTGCATGTGGCTTCTGACTGTGTTCAACAGTTTTTTATGCACGATATAAATAATACAGCCATCACAAGTTTCTAAACTCTTGTCTTCTTCTCAAGGAAAAAATAAATAAATAAAAAAGTGGTTGGGAAAATTACAATATGCCATAATTGTGTCGTTTGCTTGGCTTGTAAGGATTATCATGTACTCATCAATATCTGAAAGTGGACAATCCAAGATTTACACGTACCTGTGTTATTAAAATCGTAGTTTGAAACTAGACTTTCTAAAGCCTATACTTTTATGTGAGGTCGAAAATATTTTAAAAATAATATATATATTATATTTATTATTAATAATATTTTGGAATTTATTTTTAGAAGTTATGAATTATTTTGAAAAGAGAGAGAAATTAAGGAAATTTTATAATCTTAAAAGCTAGCAATCATGATAAACTCAAATATATTTTTTTAAAAATAAAATAATATTTCTAAAAGTAAAAAGAGTTGAAATGTTTTTCGAAAATTTAGATCGAAGCGTTTTGAAGATTTCTTAAAATAATTCTAGGTATAGAATTCCAGAGGGTTTTGATCCTATTTCTTGCAAGGATAGTCGAAACACGACGGAAAACCCACCCATGAAAAGTCCAAACATGGGCCCATTATGTGTCCAATGAGGCTTAACTGGAAATAAGCAACGACCCATTATTAAAAATAAGTCCAAACAAGGGCCCAATCCAACCAGAATAGGAAAGATCAGCAAGGCAGATACATTAAGAACCTCTAACGCGTATAGTGGGTTCGGGCTCTTTGCCTTAGAGCACTAGCATCCATCTAGGCTTTGATTTAGTTAATTTTTGGTTACAGATCGTCACTTTTTGCATGTTAGCCAATTTATTCAAATCCACTTTAGATTTGTCATCCATCTCTCTATAATAATACAGTATTAATATTTTTATTAGAAATGCTAGATAGTTCGATGGTCTACCGAGCATTTGCAACGATAGGTGCTTTTTTTTTTTTTTTTCCTTGAATGTTAAGAAATATATTGAATTGGTTTTTTATTTTGTTTTTTTTTCCCTTAATGTTTAAGAATAAAACAAAAAAAGAAAAAAAAATACAACAATCGGTCATTCTATCTGTAGACCATCGGCCTTAAGATTGTTCATCTAGGCCGGGTTTTTTCCCGACCCGGTCCGAAATCCGAAAAACCGGGTTCCGGCACGGATCAAACCCGGGCCAGAACCCGAGTTGAAAAACCAGAACCAACCCGATCCGGGTACGGGTTTGAAACCCAGTACCCAGGTCTTTTTTTTTTTTTTTTAAACTGGTATCATTTTGATACCAGTTATACATTTCCCCCTCCCCCTGGTCTCTCTCTCTCTCTCTACGCTGCGGCTAGAGAAAACTAAGAAACCCTAAGTCCCAGCCTCCATCATCGTGACCTCGTCAGCCGTGACCCCATCACCGTCGCCACTCATCGTCACCGCATCTCCATCGCTGCATCTCTATTGTCATCGGCCTTTCCTCTAGGGTGTTGTTCACTTGTTTGGGTACTCTCTCTCTCTCTCTCTCCCTCTCCCTCCTTGTAACTATGATTCTGTGCGTGAGGAATAGATGAGATAATCAATTGGTTGATAATAGTTTGGGTTGTTTATAGATTCTGTATTGGTTGATAATCGGAGTTAATGGGTGTATGGATAAGGTCATGAGTACCATTAATAAAAACCCAAAATACAATATTTATCAAGGGGCATAACCCCGTAGAGATTATGTACAATCATAATCTTCTAGAACAAATATATATATACTAATAGTGATGAAACGTCCAAGGGACGCTTGCCCATTGGAGACAAAATATATATGGTCATTTTATATATATATATATATATATATATATCAAAAAAATATATATAGATAGAAATAAAAATAACATAACTGCATTATAAAAAAAATTATATTTTCTTACAAATTTATAAATCATATAACAATAAAATTTATAACCTAATTGGAAAAAAAATCAAATGTGAAATAAAACAAATAATATATGCAAAAGAAGCTTGATATAAGCTCACAAAATGTAGTTTGGTGTAAGTCCTAAACAATAACCAAAGTTCATACCACATTCATAGTAATATCTATGCAAAATTAGCTTGATATAAGCTTATAAAATGTAGTTTGATTTGAGTCCTAAACAATAACCAAAGTTCATGCTACAACCATAGTAACTAACATATTTCTTTCTCTTTTGCATAATTAATTGATAGGATATTAAAATTTTTATGCCGTTGTTGGATCATCTGTTCTACATCTGCACGGAGTTCAATTATCCATTCTTTTTCCGAGATTTCTTTGGCCATACTTTCTAAGATTGGTAAATGCTCATGCAAAAAAAAAAAAATAGAATTTATTATAAAAATTATGTTTTGATTTATAATTGTATTATTTGAATTGAAAATTTTTTAAAAAAATAGTATTATGTTACCTTGCTAGTATGATTCATGAAATGAATTGTTGAATAACCGAATGTTTTTTCTGTAATTTTACCAAATACTACTGCAGCTAGCTGTCATGTACCATCATTAACTTCATCATACGCTCGACAACTATTATTAACAAAGATATAATTATCTGTTAGAATGTATAGAAAATATATGTTAAACTTTTCAAGCAAGCGATGTAAATCGAAGGTTTAGAAGAAAGGTATATACCGTGGTTGTGCAATGCTCATGTGCTTGCAATGTTAACATGAGAATTTTTCATTGTAATCATAGCCTGTTCGTTTATTACATCCAACGCAAGACATATAAAAGAAGATTTGTTAGAGATCAAGCACGTTTATCTTGCCTTTAATCCAAAATTTTGGTTTCTATATGATATGTATAACAAGAATTAAAATGATTGCGTTGTAATAATCGATAATTAAAAAATATTGTTAAGAATATAATTTACCATTCTAGGTTGTGAAGCCTTGAGAAGTTCTGCAACATAAAAAATGTTTGTTAATTTCCGGACAGCATGAGCAGTGGCAGATGTGTGTGTTGGATCCAAAGATTCTATAATCACATCTTCAAGCAAGAAATCATTTAATTCTTGCCCTGCAAAATCTAGGAAAGATTAAAAACAAATAATAACTTTTGAAAATGTAACAATTATATGTTGAAAACAAAAATCAATAAGAGTTTGTTTTAAAATTAAATGAAAAAAAGAAAACATGTATTACCATTCTTGCAATGATGCTGCAACAGGAATTGTGGGATTTATTGTAAACATACTTGTTGGTTGAGATGACAAAGAGAGTTCTAAATTAAAACGATGTATTAGATGTTGTATGAAAATATTATATAAAACAAAAATATAGAATTCTGAATTTTTCAATAATATCATTTTAAGAAGTGACTTTTAACCGCCCCTGGCAAAAATGATCGGTTTAGTTCCAATAATTTCTGAAATTTGTTGACATTCAGCATCAACAAACCAACCCCACAAAGCCAAGCACATAAGGTTTAAGCTACAAAATTAAAACATGAGTAAACAATAATATGATGCCAATAAATGCAATTAGAAAACAATTATTATTGGAAATGAAATAAAATAAATACATAACTTAAAGAATATATTTACCTTTGATCAACCAAATATAATTCTTGCAAGATTTTGGAACCATTTGCTGTCTTCACTTCTCAACTTGGGTTAATAAATAATGCAATTCCCAACAAATCTAAGAAATCATGTTTATAGTTTTTAATTTATTAATAAATATAGTTATGAAATGATTTAAGAATTTTGAATAAATATTTACCTATCTCTGCAATGGAATCTTTATAACTGTGAAGTTCACTAAATGGAACAATATCATAAACTAGCGGCTACAATGTTTCTTCGCCATCTGTAATTTCTTCAATTATCGTCCTTGAATTTAAGATCCATTAGTATTGATGAGTTTTAATTTTATATTTAGGATCCAACGGCTTCACGTAAGCATTACTGATATAATATGACTGGAATACATGCAAAGTGTCATCACGCGAATCAATATCTTTGTCAAATATGGTTGCTTGCACTCGATTGCCCTGCAAAATATTAAAATAATATATTTCCAGCACAAATTAATATATGCTTATCATTATTAAGAACAAATTTTATACCATTAAATATGCAGGTATAATTCTTTGTAAATTTATAAGACAATGAGTATCATACCTCCGTATCAACTAAGATTAAGTGCTGATATTTTAATGGTGATTGCTGAGTTGTGCATTTCAAAGATTTTTCTGCCACAAGCATTTTGATCTTCCAATTTATTGTGCTTGATGTGATATCTCTGATAGATGTATAAAGTTTTCGCATCTTGAAAACTGCATATGTAAAAAAGGAAAAAAAAAATCATTAGCATTTAAACTTGGAAGTTTATAAAATAATAACACATAGTTGTCCATGAGAGAATACAAGTTGTGGCAAATATATCCCTACGAAATCCAATATTTGACCTTGTGCTTTGTTGATTGTCATTGCAAAACTTAATCTGATATGAAATTGAGTTCTCTTGAATGGGAAACCATTGTTTTCATCACCATTTGGCAAAATTGGGATTCTTGGTATAAAAAATCTTTTACCACTATAGTGACCAACTGTAATTTCTGCATCAATGACGTTACGTTCAAAATTGCAACATATTAGACACATTCCATTGCATAAGCCTTCTGAAGGATTAGTGTTTCTAAACAACATGATTGAACAATCTTTTTTAAGCAGAAATTCATGAGGCGGAACCCTATTTGGTGTCAAAGTATTCAAAAAATCTTCCATAACACTCTGTTCAGATGTATCAATTACTTTATCAAAGCTATAGTATTGTTTTAGTTCACCTGGAAACATGTGTATAAGTGTGGTATTTATTTCATCAACATGTGTGTTTTTTGGACTCAATATAACACGATTTAACATTTCAGATAAATTTTCTGAGTAATCATGAATATTACAAAAAACAGTATCTATCAGTTTTTGCAAAGAATCAGCATCACTTTCATAACGGATAAGCATGTCATCAGGAATTCGCGTCTCTTCTTCAATTGTAATTGGAGATATTCTATTGCAGAGTTGAAGCAAATAATTTGAAAATTTTGGATATAATCTTGCTCGCATGTTCCGAGTCAATAAAATCTTTGTCAGAGCAGGCCATATGTAAGAGGAGAGTAAGCTTGCATCAATTTGTTCTTGGCTTGTATTTTTACGAACAACATGTAAAATTTGTCAAAAATCTCCACAAAAAACAACAACCTTACCACCAAATAATAATTCAGAATCATTGATGCCTCGGAGCATTATGTCCAATGCTTCTATAGATTGTTTTTTTTGTTGACATATGGACTTCATTTCATATGATTAACTTTGCAACACGCACAACAATCTTGCAAGTCCACTTTGTTTGCTAATATTGCAAGTATTGTTTTTGTCAAAATTCAATAGAATCTTGAATCGTGAATGTGTTGCTCGACCTCCAGGTAAAATAGACGCGACAACACCAGAGATACAGTTGCAAGCGCTATAAACTGTTTAAACCTTAATGTAGTAAGAAACGCTTTATATAGAAATATTTTTCCTGTTCCACCAGGACCATCAATAAAGAAAGAGACTGCCTGATTTGAGAAAACCTTTTGTAAAATTGAATCATAAGCATATTGTTGTTCATCGTTGAGAATTGTCGATGCTATAAGGTCTTCTTATGAAATCATGATTGCTAATTCATCATTAATCTCTCTAGATTGAAGTTCATCTTCATCAAAAGAAATATCACGATCTAAAAGATGAAACATGTTGATGTCTTTTACCATTGATTCAAGTGTAGAAGAAATATGCCTCAAAACTTCTTTTCTGATATTCGCAGAATTGTTCCCAGCTGTTTTAAAGTTAGCTGACATGCTTTCTTCAAAATGCTCCCACAATTCTCTTGGATTTGTAGGGTCACAATAAATTGAGATTGAAGCAAATAGTCTTCTCAAACTGTATGGCATTTGATATAGTGATGCTTCACGTAAACAATCTTCTAAAGATGTATCTGACTCTAATAATCCATGTAATGTAGCTGTTTCGCAGAATGTTGGAGCAATAACACCATTAATTGTTTTGAGGTGGCCAAAAGATAGAGGATCTCTTATATGGTTCAACAATATCCGTAGATAATATATTTCACATTTAAATGGATTTACTGCAACAATTTTACCAATAACTATTTGTTTCTTTCGAAGAGTCCAAGTTTTATGTTGATTGCTCCAAACAAAAAATTCAGGAAATTCTTTATATAATAATGTTTGGGAGTTTTCATTTACATAATTCATTGTAAAATATTCTGTTAGCATTGATTTTGCATAGAAATTAGAGTTGACAACATTGTTCAAGCTTTGATTTGCAGGAAAAGTCATCAGATTGTTGATCTGCAAGATGTAGGTGTAAGCTATACACTGTTGGATACATTTCATTTACAATAAAGCTAAAAATTCTCCACATAACTTCAAGCAGAGCGATCCATTGACCTGATTGGAATAATTGAATTTCATCAACAGGTTGATTGCTTTGTTCAGAGATCACATCAAAAGCAACACCTTCATGATCCTTGTAGATATATTTATAAAGATATTTTACTGATTTAATTGTAGAGCAGATCTCAACATTGATATGAGAATCAAATGTTGCAAGCAAATATGGATTATACGGAACAACCCAGCGATTATCCAAATGTTGTCCTCTAACTTTGGCAGTAATTCCATTATCATAGTGCCTATGTTGTGGAAAATAGTCATTTCCAACAGTTGTATTTGGTGCGAAATTTTTTGGATAATGACTTTTGCAAGCACCATTTGATTTCATACAAATATTCGTAGGATTCAATATTTCACAAGAGCCATGCATTATATGCTTGACAGCAGCTATATAGAGAAGTGGATTACCATCTTTATCAGGTATTTATGCTGACACAATTTCATCAAAAGATTCTGGAGCATAGATCTTCCAATCTGTTTGTAATATAATCAAGAAATGAGTATGTGGAAGTCCTCTTTTTTTATGCTCAATCACATAAACATATGTTGCAACTTTGCCGAAAATTTGTCGCTTCAATAGTTGATATTTAAGTTCCTTCAGCTTTGCTCTAAAGATTCTAGCAATCAAATCAGGGCAATTTTGTGCTTCTTGTTGCGGACCTAATTCATCTAGAATTTCTTTCCAACTTTGATTGCATGTGATTGTTAAAAAAATATCCAATTTTCCATAACGTTGGACTAAAATCATTGCTTCCATATATTTTTTCCGCATATTTCTTGGTCCTCTAATAAAATAAGCAGGTAATATAATACGTTTACCAATTTTGGAACCATCTCTTTCTCTAATAAAAAACTATCAACAATCCCTTGATATATTTCAAACCGAATTTGTTGTTGTTTGGTACGAAAGTAATCCAATCTTGAGGTTTCAATTTTAACATACATGTCAACAACGAATTGTTGCAACAAACGACCAGAGCATAACAAAATGGATCTAATATTATCTCTAATCTATAGCTTGTAACAATAATATTTAAGGTATGAAACAATTGGCTCTTTCCTTTTTTTTTCTAGAACACTACAGAAATTAAATTTAAGAATATAAGATGGCTCCAAATCTCGAAATAAAATTATTAATAAATTATTAGAGTATATAAAATATTTGAACCTTGTGTTTCTCTTGAAAGTAAATCATCGGCTGACATTGATTGTTGCGGTTCAAGTAATGTTAATTTTTCGTTTGGCAGAACTTGTATACTTTTTTTCACTCTTTGTATGCCATTATGCCAACCCGTGTCTCCATAAGGAAACAACAATAGATATTGAAGCAGATCGTAACATCCAAAATAGTATAGAACCATATGACTACCACCTGAATGATTGTAAACCATAATACTTCTTCCGCTCAATTGCTCTGAATTGTCACTTTCAATCCAAATTACTTCCACTTGTGATAGGAGCAATAAAAACACGTTGGTCTAAATCAGGATCTGTTTTGATATGGATTTCATGATGTTTCAAGTTGGGCATATCACCAAGTGTTCGGAAAAAAATATAATATAGATTAACGGAAAGAATCGCCATAAGTTGAGCGATAATTAATGCATCCAATCATTCTGAATTAGAAATTCGATTTTACAATTCATGTTCGGTATCATTGAAATATAATTGTAGATAAGATGGGTGTCCATCCAAAGGAATCAAATCATTAAGATAATGCTAGATTTGTTATTGAGCTCAAAATGTATAGATTCATCTATTTCTTTTGCAAAGATCTCTATGAAATTTAACTCCAAATGATGTAAATGCAAATTTGTTGTTATATGTGCGAACATAGGTTAAAAATTTGACTAATTTAGCTATGTTCGAACATACTAAATGATAGAGTTGATCAAGAACATCATTCGCAGCTAAAGTAATTGTTCCATCAGCACAACAGAAGCCATTTGTTTCACGATAAAATCTTTTTGCTTGGCAATATTTGCAAGATGGCACCGATGGCAAACAATTTGTTTCACTTGGCATGGTTTTTAATATTTGCCTAAACCGAGCAACTTGAACAGGACGTTTACCTAAGATACAGATGAAAGAATGTGAAACAATTTTTTAAATTTTGTAAAAATTTGGATCCAAAAAGTAGGAAAACAATAAAAAAAGCATTAAAAAAACAATTTAGTATTATGGTTTTTTGTTACCTTGAGAAGAGCTTGATGTACTACTTTCACAGTTGAATTGATTTTGAAAGGTACAAGTAGCCTATTGAACAAAATGTTTACACTTTGAACATAAAATAACAAATAAAAAATTTCATTTAAAAGTATGGGAAAAAAATGAAAGGTATATAATAAACCTATTCAGTTGTAATCCGTTCATATATATTTGGAGTTTCAATCGATGTATTTGTTAGTGTTGGAGGCAAGGAATCGGTTGTTACGAATGTAGATAGATTCATTTCTTGATTAGCCGAACATATACTTATGTCTTGAGAATACCCAACATCCTCTAAAAAGAAGTTGTCAGTTGCATCAATACCATCATGAGAGATACTTTGTTTTCTTCGTCGCAAAAGATCAGCATTTTCATCACTTTCAAGAAAAGATGCATCCATAATATCTGTTTCATAGATAAAAAATTGTCCAACTTGAATGACACTACTTGTCAATGCTTTTTGTCGATCATATCATTCTCTTCTCTTCCGACGTAATTGTTCTTTTTGTTCTTCTGGTAAAAGACCATATGAAATTTTTTTGGTTGATTGTTTTTTATGACCTTGTGAGATTTTTGAAAGAGGTTATTACACAAACATATTTTTTAAGAAAATTTTCTCTATATGTTGGCTCATCTTACCGTTATTCATTTTTTTTGTCAACAAAAGAAGAGGTCAACAATTATGTCAAGTGTGAATTTTGAATCACTACCTAAGAAATTTCAACAAAAGAATGATCAACATAATGAAAAGTATGCATGCATCATCACAACCAAAAGGATAACATGTAAGCATATATATTGAAAAGTAGAATCGATATAAGAAAACAGAAATTATAAAAAATAAATTATAAAAAATAAATTAAAAAAATTAAAAGGGAAAAACATGTAATTACGAAACAAAACAATATAACAAATAGATATAAAATCAAATAATTAAATAGATAAATACTAAATATTACAACCACAAAAGAATAACAATTACAAATAAAAATAACATCTAAAATTAATGGGCAGAACATTCAAATTATATATATAAAAATAAAACATATCTTGAAATGAACAAATAAAACATACAAATGGAGCAAATAAAACGAAAAGCACGTAAAGATTCCTCGTGAATGCCCAAAGTAGTGGCAGCTAAATTGAATAGCTTGGCAGACACATTTATGAAATACAATAGAACAACATAATAAATAAGTACAAAATTAAATATCAAACAGATAAACATTAAAATATCTATATTTCAATTAATACTTGATAATTTCATAAGGAAAAATAAAATATAAAGCATACCCGGAAGGAAATAACGATTAACCTAACAAAAAGTAACAGACAAGAGTTAAAATTAGTATTACTAATCAAAATTTGTATAAAAAAAATAAATGTATAGAACTAAGAATACGGCAGGAAAAAAATAGAACAGAAAAAAATACACCAAAGAAAATTTTAATGAAATAAAATCTTTACTCGATTTGACTAAAATCAATTTCATTCTTGTTATTCTTTTTTTCAAACAAAAGAAAGTCGGCTATATTTTATTTTTTTGTTTGAATATATTTTATAGTTGTGTAAATAACCCAGCAAAATTTTCAAACCATCAAAACTTTATTTTTTTTTTCTCGTCCTTTGACAGTGTTTTTTTTTTTTACTAAAATGAAAAAAATCATATAATTTAAAATATTGATTGTATTCTCTAAAGGAAAAAAGAAAAGACATTGCAAAAAAACAAAAAAACAAAAAACAAAAAATTCTTAATAAATATCTAAATTTTTGTAAATAAATTGTGGTAATTTTAATTTCATGGCCAACTCTATTTATTTTCATTTTTAATTTTGGGATTTTCTAAAAAAAAAGTTCATATTATTTTTTCATTTTCATATATCAATAAAAAGGCAGTTACAGCTTGAAATATTATTATATTAACATCCAAGAAAATAAATATTTATTATGATAACAAATCCAAAACACTGAGAACATTCCTCCTTTGTCTAAGAAAAGAAATAAATCAAAAAATTTTGAATAAAATAATTATGATTTGTTTCCATCATAATTTTTAAAAGATCTTTTGACTTATATGCTTTAATTTTAAAAAAGAAAGAATGTCCTCAATATTTATAAATTTATTACCACAATAAACATTTTATCTTCTTAAGATTAATGTAATAATATTCTTAAACTATAAAAACCCTTAAAGTTTTATGAAAAAGAAACTTATCATGAATTATCAATTATTCTTCTTAACAAAGTAATTTTTTTTTTATAAAAAAATAGTAAACTTTTCTAAATAAATTGCCATGATTTTACTTTCATACTCAACTATATTTATTTACATTTTTAATTTGACATTTTATGATTTTTTTTGTATTAATAAAAATGTAGTTATAGTTTAAGAGATTATTACATTAATATCTCACAAAAATAAATATTTAAAGTACCAACAAATATAAAACACTGAGAACATTCCTCCGTTATCTAAAAAAATGAAATAAATCAAAACATCTTATCTTGAATAAAATAATTATGATTTTTTTCATTATAATTTATAAAATATTTTTTTAATTTATATGCTTAATTTTTAAAAAAGAAAGAATGTCCTCGATGTTTATAAATTTGCTACCACAATAAATATTTTATTTTCTCCGAAATAATGTAATAATATTTCTAAACTATAGGACCCTTAACTTTTTATGAAAAAGAATTTACCTAAACAATCAGATAATATAATTTCAACCAATAAATTTTAAAATTTAAATTAAAACATTTTTAATACCATTTGAAAAATCAAATATGTTGGATAGAATTTCGCAAATTGAACGTTCACATCGTTTTAGAGACTATATTTTATCGTTGTATGCCCATAATATAGCCGAACGGGAAATATTTGTGCAGAAAAATAATAACATATTTTATATGTTATTAAGAAATTAAAATTACAATAATTTTTTACTTTCAAACTCAACATTATTTTTAAAGTCGTTACCGGTTTGATGTTTAAAGGAAAATGTGTTTAAGAAAATATAAACAAAATCTAAATGTTGACAAGAACTTGAAAAAATTCCATAACACATTCATCTTGTACAAGGAATTTCCAATTCAGCAAGCTTTCCTTTCGATAATATACAACGAGAATAATAATCCATATGATCTTGTATGCAGAATTTTCAATTCAAGAGAGTTTATATCTATAATATATATGGGAAAAGTTAATATTAGTTTTGAGAAATATATTAAAAAAGAGCACACTTCACATTGCCTATATACTATCGAAACTGTTCAGAATAACCAACCAAGCACGAACAAATGGATTATTATAATAAGTAGAGTCATCTGAATCCTGCATCCAGCAAAAAACTACTCTCTAGAAAAAAAACCCTTTTTCCATCCTCTAAACCCTAAGTTTCAAGTTTTGGAATCGAAAGGGGGTGGGAGCTCTGGCTCCTCCCCCCTCTTTCTCCTTTCCCCTTCCCATTTTCGTCTGTCCAGGTTTATCTGTGTAGTGTTTTTTTTTTTGTTTTATTTTCAGGCCGAATAAGGGAGGATTGCCATTCGAGTCTTTGCAGCCGTCTTCCTCCTACACGCGCCCCACCGGGATGAAGCCCAGCCGCCGATCTTCAAGTCCACCAAATACGGCGTTCATCGGAGTGGAGCGTAGCCCGCACGCGCGGGACGAAGTTTCCGGATCTCGTTGACGTGTGCTCATCACGCGCCACCGCGGAGCCCTCTGCCCATGCCACGCTCGGCTTCTCTGGCCTCCTTGTATCCGGGGCTTCCACGAGTGACCGGCGGTTTTTCCTCCCAGAGTGACTAGCGCCTGCACGCGCCACTGCCGCCGCTCGTGCACTGTTCATTCGATTTGGGTCTCTGTTTTTTTCTGCTCCAGTTTTGTGTAGCGTCTGTTTTTGTGTTCTTGTGTTTTTTGTTGACCCAAGTGAGGTGTTTGTGCCTTTGGATCGTTCGTAATCTGGGGCAAGAGCTATTCGAGAGTGGGGGGCGATGTCATGGCCAGTGATATCGTACGACCAGTGTTCGCGCGTAGGTGCTACCTGCGTAGTGGAGGCTGTTGTGTCCGTGCGTGAGCTGGGTGCGCGTTCCATCAGGGCTCGAGATGCCGATGCTTGCGGTAGGCGTGTCGTCCGGGTCACACCGGGGCTTGTGGCTTTGCAGTTTAGTTGTTAGTTAGTAGTGGTTAGTTAGTAGTTGCTATTGGATTTTGTATCCATAGCAGTGTCCTGTACTTTTCCTCTCTAGGAGGATAGAGGGGCCTTCTAGTTCTATTTACAGAACGCTTTTTCTGTTTGGAGAAAGTTTATTGAGAAGTTAAGACAATGTTCGCTATAAAGAGATTTGTGTGTGGGGAAGCCCCAGAGCTTAGGCGTAGTTGGCTTATAGTTTGGATTTGTCCATGTATTAAGTCACATTTGTAAGTTCGGTTTCATTAATGAAATGAGAGTATTTCTATCAAAAAAAAAAAAGCACGAACAAATGAATTAGAGTGTACATTAAACTCTCAATATCATATAAATTCCAAATAAAAAATTGCATATCAATACTAAACCAAAAAAAATAAATCAATTATTTACAGATCTGAAAATTTCCAATATATATAAATATATATATATATATATATATATATATATATTACATAAGATAATTAAGACCTCACAAAATGATTCTTAAGAACAAATGAATGATTACAAGGATGACAAAAAGATAATAAAAGATAAAAAAGATCAAACAAAATAATGAAAAGCTAAAAAAAAAAAAAAACCTTAAAACTAAATAACAGAGAATTCTAATTCTTTCATATTTACACAACAACACAATTTTTATACTTTCATGTTCACATAACAGCATTTGATAGTTAATAAATAAAAAATTCAAACAAAACAATGATCAAGGTTTTTTTTATTAAACTGTTAATTCCAATACAAAGAACACAAATGAGGAGGATATTCATCAATGATGGAATAAGACCAACTTTTTTCATTTCAAGATTATCACTGCACACAATTACACTCAAAAACTCCATCATCTCATGAAAACCCTCATCATATAAATTCTTTTTTTTTTTAGAACAAACAAAATAACAAATGTTATCCTTTATTCGATTGCAAAAATATATCATACAACAACCATAACATAGAAATCAAAGCATACACCTAGCACCATCCAACTTATCAAACTGTTAATCCGAAGACAAAGAGCATAAATAAGGAGGATTTTCATCAGATCATAAAATAACACCATAACAATTTCCTCTTTCATTTGAGGATCAGTACTACAGACAACTATGGTAAAAAATTTCATCATTTTTTGAAGACCCACATAATTTAAATTATTTTCTTTTGGAGTAAACAGAATGACAGGTCAAAATATAAAAACTTTAAATTGCTAAATATACCTCAAAAAATACTTCAGCATAAGAGACAGAAAAACAAAATAGCTACAAATGACACAACCAAAAAAAAACTTCAAAAAGAAAGACAACAAAAAATCACAGGAAAATAAAAAAAACCCAACATTGCAACAAAAAATAAACAAATGAAAAAATATACAAACAGAAAAAAAAAAAAAAAAAAAAAAAAAAAAAAAAAAAAAAAAAAAAAAAAAAAAAAAAAAAAAAAAAAAACATCACATAACCAATATAATAATAATGAGCAATGAAATACAAAAAAAAAATCTTGTGTCTCAGACATGACGCTGCCATCAGAGCTGATTGCACCAAATGAAGTGCATCAAAACACTCACTTAAACCGGCCTTTAAAAAAATAGCTTTAAATCTTGAAAAAATAAAGTGGAATTATCTTTCACGGTATAGCAAACGAAAAGAATTCATATATTTCTTCCACAAACAAATAAAAACTATCCATTAAATGATAAAATATCACAGTCTTTTAAAGTAAAAACAAACAATCATATCTTTCATCAAAACTTCTACAAAAAAATAAAAAAAAAAAACCACCACAAACAAGGGATGGCCGGACAAAAACCCACTTACCTCTTTTTAGAAGAACGAAGTGCATCATCGACAATGGGAAAATAACAAAAAAATAAAAAAATGCAAGTCTCAAAGCAAGGAATCATTCGCATCGAATGGCTGCAAAACTTCACCCAAACCTCGATTGCCTTCTGCGGAAAGTATCACAGATTGCAATATGGCTATCCAAGTGAGGATTATCCTGCCATATCAATGGGGTCCTATTAAATCAAAACCAACAGCCTCTCTAAAAAGACCAAACCATCTCTATATAAACAGAAAAACACAATACTGCATTGTACCTGAAAAAAATAACTTCACACAACTCAAACTCCACAAAACAAAATGAATCAAAGTTGAAATGAAATTCCTTCAAAGAATTAAACCAATCAAGTATATAAATTCAAAGAGAAACAAAAACTAACAACAGAATCACAATCCATAAAAGTATTTTTATTAACAAATAAAAATATAGAATATGTCTTTTCTAGTCTATAGTTAACAATTATATTTTCTATAGTTACTACAGGAAAAATATTTATAGTACATGTTAGCATCCAACAATGGCTTGTTCTGTTGCGTTATTCTCATCCTTTGTAAATCCTCAAAAAATGAAGAAGTTAAAAAATGCATGAAACAAAAAACTAAATACATAAACTCATAATATCCAAATCCACAACACACACTATCCAAATTCCTTCAAAGGACTAAACAATCAAGTGCATATATTCAAAGGAAAAAAAAAAAAAAAAAGCATGAACAGATAAATAAAAAAATAAATGAAGCAAAACTTAAAAAATGCATCAAAGGAAAAGACAGAGAGAGAGCTAAAATCGAAGAATAAAGGCAGAGATAGAGTTTTAATTTAAAACCGAGGCATATATCTGGAGAAAGGAAAAGAAAAAAGACCAAAATACCCCGAAAGACCAAAATACCCCCAGTTAAACAGACAAAAACGTTAAAACAGAGGGATAAAAAGGAGAAAACACAAAAAATGGGCAATTGCACTGACGACAAAAATCATTGTTCATGGCTATCCATACTTATTATATATAGTATAGATAAATTAATAATAACATGCAGTGCAGAAATAGCCCAAGAAATTTATATGCAGTGCAGAAAATTAATAACGCACATGTAGTGCAGAAAAAGTCAGAAAAACCACAACATGCAAGCAAATAACATATAAAAGGAAAGCAAATAAAAAATTAATAACACATGCAGTGCAGAAAAAGTCACAAAAACCACAACATGCAAGCAAATAACATACAAAAGGAAATCAAATAACCAAACATAAACTGACTTCCATCTAACTACACAACAAAAAAAAACCTCCAACGCACAACATGTAAATCTACATGGAAAAAATGAATATATTCACAATAAAAAATGATAAAATAATGCAAACAAATTACAAAAAGTTGTAAAAAATGGGATACCAACCTGAAATAAAGGTCAAAACCAGTTCGTCATCATAACATCAAATGAAAAAGGCAACAATTTAATGAAACAAAAATAATATAAAACAGTTCTATATAGGAAATCCATTTATTAAAATCAATTACATACTATATATAAAATTATAACAAAAAATCACTAAAGATTTATACAAAAATGAAAAAAATTTACTAACACAATCCGAAAACTAAATAGCCCAAAGATTTACATGCAGTGTAAAAAATTAATAACGCATATGCAGTGCAGAAAAAGTTAAAAAAATCATAATATGCAAGCAAATAACATACAAAAGGAAAGTATATAAAAAATTTAACGCACATGCAGTGCATAAAAAATCAAAAAAATTATAACATGCAAGTAAATAACATACCAAAAAAAAAAACAAAAAAAAAATTAATACACAGATACAGTAGAGAGAGACGGTTTTAAATATAATAAATATATATTATTTTAAAAATATTTCCGACCTCACATAAAAGTATAGGCTTTAGAAAGTCTAGTTTCAAACTACGATTTTAATAACACAGGTACGTGTAAATCTTGGATTGTCCACTTTCAGATATTGATGAGTACATGATAATCCTTACAAGCCAAGCAAACGACACAATTATGGCATATTGTAATTTTCCCAACCACTTTTTTATTTATTTATTTTTTCCTTGAGAAGAAGACAAGAGTTTAGAAACTTGTGATGGCTGTATTATTTATATCGTGCATAAAAAACTGTTGAACACAGTCAGAAGCCACATGCAAGTTGCAACCTTGATTTTCTTACCCTATGGCACTTGATTTTTTTACTATCTAAATTATCAATTGGCTCAAAAGGTCTTTGTTTATACTCTTAAGCAACCTCCTGGATCCAAAACCATTAAACTATGGCACCTTGCTTTCCTTGAGCTAAAGATATTATAAAAGAGGATTGCTATATTTATAAAAGACTTGCATAAAAATAAACTCACACAAACTACATGACTTTATCTGATTTATTATATCTACTTTATAATAAAAGTAATTTTACAGTCTGATAAATCACTTTAAGCTACGTTTATTTGTAGAATTACTTTTATGTAATCAACTTGTGGCTAGAGTATTTTTCTGTTACAAAAGAGAGCTGACTTAAACTTCCTTCCAGCAACATCATCATCTCACACACTAGAGTACAAAGAAGAAGAAGAATCGTGTCAATATGTGTGCGTTTGTTTCCTATCTATACTTTCTGTTTAACTTCAACAAAGATTTGATTAAGGATCATGAGTATCATGAATTCAACCATCATAAGTTGGACTCTCTTAGGCACTGACCCTTCAAAGAAAAAAAGAAATCAAGTGAATTGGGAGTTGGGTCTAGTTTGGTTCAGTTTTTGGCAATTAGGGATGCTCTCTCCAGATCTAGATCCCAATAAACTGGATCCAGATGATCAAATTGTATCATGAACAATAAACTCTCACTAGTTTGCATGACTATATTATAAAGAGATTCATTCATTCATTCTTGGCTAGTCTTATGCTTTCTGCATGCAAATGATTTGTGAAATTGCATGCTAAAATCGAACAATAGAAGCAGAGAGAGAGAGACGGTTTTAAATTAAAATCGAGATATATATCTCGGGAAAGGAAAAGATAAAAAGTCTAAAATACCCCAAAAGATCAATATACCCCAAGTTAAACGGATAAAACACTAAAACAGAGGGATAAAAAGGAGAAAACTCATAAAAAATGGGCAGCTACATGTAGGACGACAAAATCACTGTTCATAGCTATCCACTCTTATTATATATAGTATATATATATATATATATATATATATATGTAGGCATCATTTGGCTATAAATTTTATGAGGTTAGGGCAGATTGTTTGGCTAAATCTATGTTGATATGATTTTCATTGATCTGTAGGGACATTAATGCTAGCTATTCCACTATAATGTGATCAACAATCTTTAGCAGATTTACAAGATTACTAAAAGATGCTCAAAGAATTCTAATCCGCATGCAACTTTGTGGGTTCTGTTATATTCTATTCTAATCTAGCAAGTTGAGAATTCTTCCATGCTGACTAGCTTGTAATAACAAGGATTAATCCAACATATATAATACAGAAAAAATACACTTGTGACTAGTTATTTTCATTCTCGTTATTGTATTTTATTATATTTGATTATTAGTGTTTGATTATTTATTAATAGTGTATTTGGTGATTTGTAGGTTCTGATATATTTTATTATATTTGATTATTAGTGTTTGATTATTTATTATATTGTGCTTGGTAGTTTTTATTATTTAATAACAGATGGAAGAAGATTCTGTGAGTTATAATGTCGGTACAAGTTACAACCCAATGGGTAGGTGGTGACTCTTCGTCTATTCCAATGGATGTGGAGGAGCATGGGAGTCTTCCAACCTTTTCATCCACATATACACAATAGCCTACCCATTCCATCATACCTTTACCCAAGCAATAAAAAAAAACACCTAGTAACCAATCGGTGGTTTGTGAACACTTTATTAAAGTGCAACCTAATGACCATAATAACCCAAAAGCTCAGTGCAATTATTGCGCTAAGCTATACAGTTGTTACTACAAGAATGACACTTCATTTATGATACACCACCTCCAGAATGTATGTAAAACTTCCCCTCTTAGATTTAAAGGAGTTGAAAAAAGTCGGTCATCTAGTGTTAAAAGGGATGCAAAAGGAAGAGTGTGTAGCTCACAAAGTCTAGTGAAGTATGATGCAGAAAAACTTAGGGTGTCAACCGCTAAGTTTTTTATTATATGTGAATTGCCTTTTAAGCTTGTGGAGAGCGAAGGGTTTGTTGAGTACATGGCTGATTTAGAGTCTCGATTTACTTTACCATCCCAAATTATTTTAAAAAGTGATTGTATTAAGCTGTATAACGAAGAGAATCTATAACTAAAAAAATTGTTAGATGGTTAAAGAATCTCTCTAACTAGCGATACTTGGACATCGGTGTAAAATATGAACTACATGTGCATTATTGTACATTTTATTGATTGCAACTGGAAATTGCTCAAAAAAATAATAAAGTTTTGTCAAATTCCCAACCATAGGGGCGAAATTATTGGGAGTGTGTTAAACTTGGGGTTGCATGATTGAGATATTAATAAGATCTTGACCATCACAATTAATAACGCCTCCTCTAATGATGTTGTTGTTGATTACATGAGAAGATAAATAAATGATAGTGATTGTACTATATTGGGTAATGAGTTTCTTCACATGTGGTGTGCTGCCCATATATTGAATTTGATTGTTATGGACGGCTTGAGAGATGTTTATGAGTTTGTAACAAGGATTAGAGATGACATCAGATATGTGAAGTCTTCACCGTCGAGGTTTGCCAAGTTAAAGGCTTGTGTGATAAAGGAAAATATTAGTGGGAGAATGATTTGCTTGGATGTTCATACTAGATGGAACTCCACATATTTGATGTTGAGTACCGCTAAAAAAAACAAACAAGCCTTTGACCACTATTATATGTGTGTGGATAGTGAATTCGTGAACCCCACTGTTGATGATTAGAAAAAAGCACATATTTTTTGTAGAGTTGCTGAAAGTATTTTATGATGTTACATTGAACATTTCTAGTTCTTTGTATGTGACGGCTAATGTATACTTTCAAGAACTCTGCACAATTGAAGATATATTAAATGATATGTACAATAGTCATGATATTATCACTAGCACCATGGGCATAAATATGAAAAGTAAGTATGAAAAGTATTGGGGTAGCACAAATAGGTTCAACTTGATGATATATGTTGCTTTTGTGCTTGATCCACAATATAAAATGATAGCAATGAAGTTTTGGTTGAAACAGTGCAAATGGGATAAGTTGGCGGATATGATAGAGGCCAATGTTAAACTCTTGTTAAGCCGCTTGATTGAGCAGTATAACAAATTTCGTCTGGGTAGTGGGGGGAGTTCTAATGTGGCTCAAGGGAGGCCAAGCACCACTTCTACTTCTATTACTATCTCGACTAAATTTGATATAAGGTTAGAAAAATATCTTCAGGAGCAAGGGTTTATGGAGTTTAGATCAGAACTAGATCGGTATTTGTTGGAGGGGTGTGCACAAAAATCACATAGTTTTGATATTTTGGATTGGTGGACAGTTAATGCCACCAATTATCCTGTCCTTGTTGAGGTAGCATGTGATGTGTTAGCCACCCCCATTTCCACTGTTGTCTCGGAGTCCGCATTTAGTACTGGAAGACGCATCTTGGATCATTTTAGGATTTCATTGTCTCCAGAGACTGTCGAAACCCTCATTTGCACTCAAAATTGGTTAAGGACCAAACTTGTCGACATCCGGGAGTTGAAAGAATACGTACAGTCGATGGACCTTGAAGGTAAGTTTGAAACTTGAAATATTTTTTAATATCTATCTATCTCGGTTTATTATCTATCTAACTCATTTTTAATATTTTTTTAGATAATTATCTAACTTCATCTTCAACAGAGGCTTCTATGAGTCTCTCTTCCCATTCATGCTGAAAAAAATCTAGAGTAAGTGCTTTCTTCTTGCATAATCTAGAGGTAAAACTATTTATGATGTTTAGAAAATAATTATCATTGCTTCTATTTTGATTGAGAATCCATTCATGCATGAAACTAAGATATACATGGTAGGGCTTGTTGTTTCCTTTTTGTTTGATACTCATTAAAGTGAAATGCTAATTTCTCTTACACACTAGTCTTTGTAATGGCCAAAACTTTCAAGTTGTCAAAAGGTATGTGCAGTGTGAGGTATATACAACAGTGCACATCACTCTGAGTCATATGTTTTAACTGACTGAATAATGCCACCATTTTGGTCTATAGGCTCATTAGTGATGTGGGAATTCAAAAGGGGATGTGCCCTTTCAATTGTTGTTCATAAGTACTTAGAATTTCAGTCTCCAACCATGGTGGATGGAGGGGATGGGCCAATCATGCGTCCTTCCTTGTATATTGGAGACTAATGTTCATGGTACTGCATTCTTTTACCAAACTTGGAAAAATGTCTGTTTTAGGTGACATGTTCATGTTTTGGATGAAAAGCACATTTCAATCCAAGTGGTTTCATATTTGAGTCTTGAGGAGGCCTATACATTTAGCCAAAAATTTAATGGACATGATAAAAATGGACCAAATGGTTATGAACTTCTCTGTTCTTATCCATGGTTGGTAATTTGGGGTGGTCAACGCCATAAATTCAGTCCCCTGCCCTGGGGCTCCAAGAAATAAAATGTTTAATGAACAGTCGCCATCACCCTCCCATTGCCGTTCAGCTTTTCTTAGAGAGAGAGATGTGTATATGCATGGTTGGTTCTATTCGAAATTTTATCATTAGGCTAAAAAATCAATTCGAAATATTTCTAATTATTACAGATACATTGAGTTACATTGAAAAGTATTACAAGCTATTAGCTCCAAACGCTCAAAACCTTCTAATTAATAATGATGGAGACGGTGGTGGGGTTGAAGGAAAATGGAATTGAGAGAGGTTTGATTGAGAATCCATTCATGCATGAAACTGAGATGCCATTTTCATTGTGGTTCTATCTAGACTTTTAAAGTTTTATTTTTGTCAGGTTTATGTAAACCTATTATACTGCTTCTAGTTTGTACAGGTTGTAACAAATGTTCCTTTCCCATATGGCATGCAACAACATTAAATACTAGTTTCTGATTCAGCCAAGAGAGCTATCCTGTGATTGTTGGAAGAAGAGCTAATTGCTAGAAAAATTTCTGATTTTTTACAAATAATTTGTTGTGTATTAGAGTTTGATTAAAGCAATGTATGTATTTTGTAATATTCTTAGCAAATTAGTTTAAATAATATAATATGTAGTTGATTACATCTTGTATGTTGAATGCATTTTACATGATCAATATTCATTTTTTTTTTATTTTTACATGCATTTAGTTAAAAAGTTAATTAATTGTTTATAGGCTTATGTTGTATTAAGAAGTAAGACTAAAATAGATTTATATTGGTTTTCTATTGAGAATATGATTTGAAATTCTAAATAGAGACAAAATACTTGAAGTCCAATTAATAATAAAAAAGCTTTTGTAATAATAATAATAATAATAATAAATCCGGATTCAACCCGAAACCCGGATTTTCGAGTTTCAAAAAATCCAAATTCACCCAGGTTCCAGCCCGGGTCTGACCCAGACCAACCTGGTCAGGGTTCCAGCCCGGGTTGGAAACCCGAGTCCCAGTCTGGGTTTACCTGGGTTGGAACCTGGATGAAAACCCCGAATCGGCCTCCGTAGAATGATCCTAATTTTATTTATTCTTAATCTATTTTAATGCATATATTAAATCCATCAAATTAGTTTTATTTTAATTATTTTAAAAAAGAACCTATACATCAAAATATATCCATAAAACAAAAAGTATCAAAATACATTAAATTAAATAAAATTTATATCTTATACAGATAAATTTGTTGAAGAGAGAAAATAATGATTTTAAATTAGTTGCCTAGAGCTAGAGTGACATACAAATATGTCATTCTTTGTTCACTTACATAAAATTAATCTTCCTTAAATAAAAGCCATTATTAATTTATTTGTTCCCTTTCCTAACTCTAGAAGAGGGTAAAAGATAGTGATATTAACCAAAGAGTTTTTCGACTCATCACCTTACACCACACACACATGTTAAGAGAAAAAAATAAATAAATGCATGTAATTTAAAGATGATGAGTAAAACTTTTTTAACAAAAAATAGACTAAAAGGTTGCTTACCTCCACGGATGCCAAATACTAAGGCCAAGAGCATTCCCTATGGTTTTTTTTTTATCATATCTTTCAAAATATATCATTAAAATTCATTTTTTTTATTTTACATACTGGTTTTTATAATAGGTCATACATCAACTTATCTATTTTTTTTATATCATTTAAATATTAATTTTTAATATTTTTTATTCATTTCAAATATTTCTTCTAACTATCAATGAATTTGCAATATTTTCATATCTATTGATATTTTCAATTTCTCTTTATATACAATGTTATATAATTATGTCATATTTCACATTAATCTAAATTTCTTTTAACTACCACACATACTAAGCAACTTATGTCACTTTGTTTTTGGCACGGCTGTGCGGTGCACCAGCATTTTGGTGCTTGAGAGTATGATGAAAAAAGAGGTTTTTAATTCTGAAATATTTTTTATAATTTTTCAAAGTTACCCAACAGAGTAATTTTAAAATACGAGTAAACAAAAGCAGCGAAAAAAAAGGTCCAAAGGAGAGAAAATAATTAAAAGTATTTTTGAGTTATAAACAGTATTCTCTATATTTAGAGGATTATTGTAATAAAATATAAAATAAAGATCAAAATACAAAATCCATTGAAAGGGTCTTTTGATCAATTTTTTTATATTTTACAAAAAAAAAAAGTATTTTACATGAATGCTCATCCCTATACAAGCTTTGAAAAAAAAAAAAAAAGAAGAAGAAGAATTAAAGATTGTCACGAAAGGTACACAGGTATCTTGGACGCTTTAATGATTTAAAAAGCAAAGGAAAAGAAAAGGCAAATGTGAACGCAAGCAAAATTATTTAAAGGTTTTAATATAAAGAGAGGATCAGTTGGAACATCCAAAAAGAAAAAGAGTAACGTTAAATATAAATTTAAATAATGCAAGTTTGAACAGATACTTTATAAAAGAAAAAAAAAAAGTAGATCTCGCTAAAGGGCAAATTTTTGTTATACTTTTTTTTATGGTGTGAACTATTATTTTATAAAAAAATTATGTAAAATTTATATATTTAAAATTTGTATAAATCATTACTAAAAAAATGTGCTACATCATCGGACAACGTGAGCAATTTTGTTATAAAAAATATTGTTTTTCATACTAATTTGTTATTTTGGACAACACTTAATTGATATAACAAATTTTAAATAACAGTTAATTTAAGTAGTTGGCATATAAAATTATTTAACGTGTCATATCAATCTATGTGTTAAGGGATGTCAAAATTAGGGGTGACAATATATGACACTATCCGTTAATTCAATACGAACACGACACAAAATTAGCAGGTTTGAATTTAATGTCAACAGGTTCGAGTCAAAACGGATTAATCAGTTAAGACACGATTCATTAACGGGTCACTAACAGGTTAACCCGCATAACCCGTTTAGACCCATTAATTTTTTTACTTAAAATTATAATTATATCATTTTCAACCTAAAAACAAAAATACCCTAACCCTATTATGTATTTACTAACTCTCTCTCTTTCTCGCAGACCCTCACACTCTTTCAGTTCTCAGTTGAATCAGTTCTCACGACTCACAACCACTTTTCACACTTTCTCTAGATTGTAATTTTTGTATTTTTATTGTTTGGATTGTAATTTTGGACTCATGTAGTTATTTTTATATTTTTGGGAGATATTTTGATTTTAATTTTTATGTGAAATTATATTAATTAAGTTAAATGAATTATTTGAGTCAATTCAATTCATTTACATAAGTGGATTGACACGGGTCGAAATAGGTTATTTCGTGTCGATATATTTTTAATTAATTCATAACGGATCGTGTCGTGTCAATCCGTTATTTTAATGGGTCATTTTAGGGTTTGAAAATCTAACCCATTAAGCTTAACGAGTTATGTTTGGGTTGACCCATATCGTATAATATGCACGACTTGACACAACACGAACATGACTTGTTAATACGATTTGCCACTCCTAGTCAAAACCAAGAATGAAGAGTTATATAAATCAAATAAATTGAATTCCAAAGGTACTTTAACTATTGAAATAACAACTCTATCAACTTTACCCCATTTCTCCTTTCTCGACCAAAGGTGTTGCCCTTTTTCATTTTTCTCTCATTTCCACTTTCAAAGTACTCAACGGCTCATGAAAAAGATACCAATGAGAAAGATAATCACAGCTCTATCAGTTCATGTTGAAGGTTTTTTTTTTTTTTTTTAATGCTAAATCACAAAAGAAAAGGTTGATACAGATGACATTCTTTTATGATATTTTTCTCATTTGTTCTCTAAGATTAAGACGTGAAACAACCAACAAACTACTATGGTTCATGCCAAAGAAAACCACTAAAATAAACTTACATTTATTTGGAAAACATTGAAAAGAAGAAGGAAAACATCTTCCCCTATACTCACCTTGACATAATACCTGCAATTATGTGCCGCAAGCTAATTAACACGAGTATCCAAGCCCAAATCCCCATCAATTCTTGCCTTCTAGGGTTAGTGAAATGCCATTATTCTTCCTCATCAACCATAAATATTGAGATCCACTTTTAACAAAGCCCATAAAGCCTGAATAATGACTGCAAATAACAATATTAAATTCAAAGCTTACAAAAAAAATATATATATCCTGGAAGTAAATACAAATTAATATTTTTACAAAATTTAGATGGAGGTCTTTTAGAACTTCTAAAATATCCTATGAATAGATTCTAGAGGGTTTTGACCCTGTTAATCATATGCACTTTTTCATTTGCTTGATGTACCATTTTCTTCTCAGGTTAGTCGAAATGGTTTTGTTATACATCAGCTATTATTTACTCTTATACTTGACGATTTTTTTTTAATAAGGTGTGGGGTATAGGTTAGTGAATAATGACTGATGAGAATAATTATTCTAGTTGAAATACAAGACAAAAAAAAAAAAAAAACCCACCCATGATTAATTCAAGTTTTTTTTATTGCACTTGAAATCAAAATCATAAAATTCTGGGGTAAGGAAAATACCAAAACCCCTAATACAATAATGCAAATTTTATTTTTTTTCATTTTGGACAAGAACTAAAAATATATATTGAATAAGTTGATATTCTATCCCCATTATCCTAATTTATCCTATGCTTCTAATTATCTTGTAGATTATTTTTCTTTTTATGGCGTCCAATCAGGCCTAAGTGGAAAGAAGCAACGAGCCAACGACCCATTAGAGGAAATAAGTCCAAACATGGGCCCAACTCAACTAGAGTAGTAAAGATCGGCAAGATAATATAATAAATACCCCTACAAAAGCTGAAAAAAAAGAAAGAAAAAAGACAAACCAAAGTTGTCATAAAAGGAGCCATGCGGGTATTTTGGACGCTTGAATGAGTTAAAAAGCAAAAGGAAAAGGCAAATGTGAACACAAGCAAGATGATAAAGATAAAGGTTTTCATATCGAGAATGAGTAGGTTGAGCAATTTTACAACCACACACCTTCTCACAAAGTCACAATGGAGAAGGAAAATGTATGTTTAACGTGACAATTTTTAATACGAGAACTGTTTTTTCTTTTTAATCTTAAATTTTTATTTTTAATTACATCTATTAGTGTAAGACATTTTGAGTAACTGTTCATTTAAATGATTGGCATATGAAATTATTTAATATACCATATCAATAAATATAACAGGAAATACCAGAACGAAGAGTGACTCTGTTTAGATGTAGAAACGATTTCATCTCATCGTATCTCATTTTATTATTATAAATTTTTTAAATTTTTATATAAAATATAATAAATAATTTAATTTTTTAAAATTAAAAATAATAATAATATTTTAACAATATTTTTTTTTAACTTTTAACTCTCGTTTCATCACATCTGCCATCTTAGTATCCGAAGGGAGCCTAACGCTTAACAATTGAAATAACAAACTCTATCAACTTTAGCGGCCCCTTCCCCAAAGGTGGTGTCGTTTGTCATTTTTTTCTTGCTTTTGCCACTTTCCAAGTATTCAAAAGCTTGCGAAAAAGATAATCACCAAAGACAATGAGTGCTCTTGATCTTTTATGTTAGTGACCAAAAACAAAAAGAAAAAAAGAAGTTAAAAAAGATGACCTTCTTTTAACATAAATATCTCATCTGTATTTTTTTAGGAAGATTAAGACGTAAAACAACCAACAAACTGAAACTACCATGTTTGTGGCATGCAACAGGAGATAATGATAGGTTATAAATTAAACATGGAAAATAATTCACATACAACCCTTTACACTTTACACAACCTCGGCCTATTTTAAATGATAAATATTTTTATAAAATAATTTATAAAAGTAATAATATTTTATAAAAATATCATTCATTTAAAATAGTTTTATAAAATATCGTAAAAATAATTGTATTTGAATCTGTAGATCAATAAAGGCGGCGCATGATCAGAAAAATAAAAAGAAAAAATCTTGAGATGCAACAAATAAATATCAGGTACAGTTTCAACAGTAACAATAAATTATAAGTCAGAAATTACTGCCACATAATTTTAAAAGAGAAAAAATATTTATAATACAACTATCACATAATCATTTAAAAAAAGTAAATAAAATATGAAATTTAAATAAAAAAAATTAATTTTATAATAATAAATTTTATTTTTTTTCAAAATAATTATATTATATTTATACATTTTATGATTGTAGGTAGAGTTTTTCATTTTAAAATGATTAAGATAATATAGCATTATCAAATGGGACTAAAAGGTCATGGATGATGGACCCCGGCCGGCCCGACGAGGATAAAAAAACAAACAAAGTAAAGAGTACCGGAGAATTCAACCATAAAATTGGGAAGTAGGTGGTGGCATTGATCAATGATCATAAACTTCTCATTTGTAATAATGGAGTTTCTAGAAAGAGATCGGCCTTGTTTGACAGCTCCATCTTTTGTAGGGGCTGATATATAAAAAATTCATTTAGAGCTAGCAAAACTTAAAAAGATAATTAAAAGCGTACATAAATGATAAAAATATATCTTGCTAGCTACAAGTTTGAATATATAATAAAAAATATAAAAATATTATTCACTATCTTTCAGGAATTACTTCATTCACAATATAGACTACTAAATAATTCTAATCTGTAATTAAAAAGTCATCTTCCATTTCATTTCCATAATGATGGTTTAATTTTTCCAGAATACGAATACATTTCCATATATATATATATATATATATATATATATATATCAACTTTCTATTGGAGTTTAAGGGGTTTATTGATCGAGGATGCAAGAAAAGAACTTAAATCCTTTGCTACTTGGTCAGTGATTGACACTAGTAACAGAGGTGCTAATATGGCAGCTCATTTTCTGCCTAAAGATGCTCTTAATCTTGATGAAGACGTGTATATTTTGAAAAAAATTTCTCAATGTATTCAGTCCAATCAGTGAGATGCTCTAAGTCTTCAGTTATGAATAAAGATTTGGTTCATTTATTAAAAAAAAAAAAAAGACTTGTTCAATGTTGAATTCTTGGTGTTTTAGGTGAAAGCTGCATAGGACTTGAAGTATCAATACTAGCGGTGGGAATTTTAATAGAGAACATTATAAAATATTAGAGTTGAAGTGTCAATATTAGCATTAGATGCTGCAGGTTCAAATCAATGTCTATTTTCTGGAAAAATAGATTCAATAATTTTGACCTACCATGTCGTTCAACCCAAGTTTTGAAAGTAAAAACTACAGAAAATGACAAATCATGATCAATAACTCATTAAATAAAAACGTAGAAAACTAATTTAGCCATTTGCATATCGAAAGAATCTGAATAAAAAGGTTTTAAGTGTGTTTATATATATATATATATATATATATATATATGATTAATAAGAAATAGAATACTAGCTGTGGGTCCTTTTTCGTATCTATCTTATTGTTTTTCTTTTTTGTTTTCTTATTATTAATTAAAATATAAAAAGAGTTAGTCTCTCGGATGTGTCTGTAGAGGTTGACTCTTTTTTTTCTATAAAGGGTGAGATTGAGTCTGTATAGGCAGAAAATGTTATTTTTTGAACGTTTGTCTGTAAAGAGTATCAGCAATAATGAAGATTAGACCACTCATAAAAAGAAATAATGTACTGGTGAAGCTCCAAATGTATTATTTTTATTTATGATATTATGCTTGTTGTGAGGACATCTCAGAATGTATCCAATCATAAATATAATTTTTTTTTTTATGAATGAATGATGACAATTTTCCTTAAAAATAAGAAAACAAAGAATAAACATGAAATTGGAAAAAAAATTAAAGTTAATACTTACTCTTTTACCAGAAGATCCTCCCCTTAGAAACGTATGCCTACTTTGTTTTTCAATCTATTATTAAAAATAATTAGATACATTTGGTCTCATTTTGTAAGTCTAATTAACTCCAGAGGAGAGAAAATTATTTTCTGTATTTTTATTAAAAAACCATTAAAATTTCAGAAAACCAAAAAGCAACGAAACACGTGAGGCAGGAGACTTTTAGGAAGACTTGCTGTTATCTAGCTACTGGACTTAAGTCAAAGAACGTGTACGTGGGCCACGTGGCTGTTTCGTCCTACTTTTCTTTTTCTTTTTTTAAAACCTTTTTTTTTTTGGGAGGGGCCCTGCCCCTTGCTTTGTTTGGTTTTTAAAATCATCTCAACTCATTATTATAATTTTTTCAAATTCCAATACAAAATATAATAAATAATTCAACTTTTTCAAATCTCAAAATAATAATAATATTAAAAAATAATATTCTAACAATATTTTATCATCTCAACTCAACTCAACTCAATTCACTTCAACATCCAAACACTACCTTAGACTTGTCTATACACAAATCCTTGTATCATGTATGGAATAATGTTGGATATATCTTCAAATTAAATTCTAAATTTAACTCTACTCTATCTTCAAATTTTAATGTCAATTTTTTTTTTTCCAATAAGTGGCTAATCAACATTCATATGCCCTATGTGGAAAAGAAAAAAAAAAAAAACTGAACAAAATGTAATTAGAATTTTAAAATAAGTAGAAATTTATTCAAAATAATTATTTGCTTACGAGCTTTTTATCCGATCAGTCATTCATGATATCCCAATGACTCGAATCATCCCTATGAAAGCAAACCTATATAAGTAAAGAGTTATTTTACTTGAAAGTCAGTGTGTAAAACACATCTTTAAAAATGCAAATCACATCCGAGCACCGGCATAATCTTCAAATTTTGTTATTTTAATTTTAAAATTCTGGCATTGGATTCACCATATGTTAAAATGTCAAGCTTTTAGCTACAATACATTTTCTTTCAATTTCAAATTTGAAAACTCACTATTTATATTCTATAACTATTATTTTATTTTATTTAAATTATTGTTTTCTAATTTTGAGCCACAATATCTTAAATTGGGAAACAATAATTTAAGTATCAAATTAAATTATTAATTAACATATAGTTAGTGTAATTGTAAAATATAAAAAAAAAAATTAAAAATATTATTATTAATAAAATAATAATATATTATTATTTTGATGAATCTAATAACTAATCCAATGTAAAATTATAGATATGAAGGTTTTGAATTTATGAAAAATATGTACTTTTTATCAAATTTTAAAGATGAAAATAATGAATCCAATGTTGATGCTCATAATTTTCTTTCCCTCCTTCGTTATTTGGACTTTTTCTTATGAGTCATGTAACGCCATGTCCTTGACTTTCTCATCTCCATCAATAATTCCCCGGTGATCTCTCCTCTTTCTTTTGGTTCCCGGCCAGTATAGAAGAATGAACGACGCTAATTCTGCTCGATTCCTTCTTGATCAACTACTAGGACTTCAGCAGTGACGTCTTAGTTAGGACTGCTTCAAAATTACTTGGTTGCTTTTCCATATCTCCTATATGTTATTAAACTCTTTTTCTAGGAAGGTTCCCATGCATGCAGCCTGTCACTGTGGCCGGCCGCCACCCTCTTACCTTCTTCTTCACCAACTTGTCAATGGAAAGACGTCAGTCAAGGGGGAAGAAAAGGTGATGGAGACATTTGCCTCGTGACGATGATCGATTAGAGCTTTATAATGGCCGCTCGATCTGTTTTGATGACCAAATTATAGTCTACTACTCGCTTTGAAGTTCACCATTTACTAATCAAAAATCACATGAACGAATTTTAGGCTGAAGTTGAGTTGAATTGAATTTTGTTATGAATAATAATGACTTGAAATAGTAGAGTAAGTTTTGTGGGATCTATTTAAAATGAGTTTAAATGTCAATATGAGTTTAGATATATTTATAAGAAATTGAAAAAGATTGTGTATCTTACGTATATAAAAATTTTGAGTTGAGATAAGTTTAGTAATTTAAGAGTTTAGTACTTAAATGTTAGAATTAATTTAAAATTAGACTAAACTGAATTGAATTCAAATCAGTTTAATAACCAAACGCGACCTTAGCCTTTATGTAACTATTTTCTTCTAAGTCGGTGATACCCTTCTTTTTTAAGTAATAATGATAGGCTTACTTCCGGATAGTTACAAGAATATCGAGATAATATCACATATATTTTTCAAATCAACCATATATCTACTTCCGGATATATATGAATGAGTTTATGTAAATAAGCAAGTAGTAGTTGTGTTGATTGGCCTCCAACATGTGATTCATTTGAGAGAGCAGAGTCTTTAACTATCTATTATTAGTTCAAAGTGAAGTTAGACACGTAAATGACGAAAACAACACCCATGATTCGATCTATTATGACAACCATATGAAAACACTTCTCATTCTTTGATTTGGCTGATCCGAATAAACAATTTAGTCATGAATGTTGAGTTGAATCCGCCACTGAGCCTTTCTTCTACAGAATAGCCTCTAATTTCGACTCACCAGATTACTCCAAAGACAATACAAGCCGACCAAGAAATATTTATATATGAGCACCAAAATGAGAAAAGTAATGCGCCACGAACTCCACACGTGATAATAGTAAGAGTAGTGATATAGTTACAAAGTGATTACACAAAAATAATATTATAGACTTACGCGACTTCATGTAATTCGTCAGATCAAATTTAAATTAAAAATAATTTTACAATTTGACAAATCAAAACAAACCACATCAGTTTATAAAATTACTTTTAAATAATCATTTTGTGACTAGAAGATTTTTCTTGTAAAAATACCAACTTTTTTTTAATTTCCCATCTTATTTAAATTTCAAGTTTTCCATACATAACATTAATTTAAAAGTCTACACAAAGTATTGTAAAAAGAGTCCTCTCTTGCATATAGCCGTAGTTGTGGAAAATAATATTAATAATAATTACATACAATCACAGCCCTGCCACTGGAAATTCAATATCCCTAACATCTAGTAGTACATCCGGCTGAAATAAAGATGTCCATCATCTCGAAAACTCATAATTTTTTCAACAGCATACAATAGGGGCAGGAAGAGAGATTCAGAACGAAAGAAGACATAAGATGGAGAAACAGAAGATGAAAAAACAGATTCTGTTGAGCGACTTAGCAGCCTGCATTACATGCCTTCTGACTCTTGGACTACTGCTCCCTGAAAGATGGTATGAATTTGGATATGTATATACGTTTGTTACGGTGTTTTTGAAGACCCTTGCATACACCATTTCTCCAAACACACCAATCCGTGAATCAAACATATTTGCCGTTGTATCGGCTGGGTTGAGCATCGAAAAAGTATTGTAATGGTCTGAGTTGGGGTGGTATTGTTGTCCTTGATACGAATAATTTTCCTGGTAAAATTGCTGAGTTGATCTTGGTGTGTCAAAACCACTAACAGGACCAAGAGGTCTTCGAGGTATGACTATCCCAAGACTAGGGGCTTTGCCTTTAGAAAGTTTTGTCTTTTGGCCCTTGCCATAGAGTGGGACTAGGGATGTTTGGGAAATCTCAGCTTTGCATACAGGGCATTGCTGCTGTTGCTGGTCTTGATCTTCACAAGATTCGCTCTGGAAATGAAGCCATTTGTAAATGCAGGGCCAGCAGTACAGGTGACCACAGAGTGTCACCACTGGATCTTGCACAGTCTCTAGACAGATGTTGCAATCAAACCCATCCGAGGTATTATTTTCAGCATATGCGAATGCATCAGAGACAGATTTCCACTTTTCTAGGGAAGACTTATCCTCTCCAAATGAGTCATTTTGAGACAAGGCCTCCTCAAAGTACTGCTCTATGGCCATTTATCTGTCAATGGATATGTTTTCCTTTGATATCTAAATCTGAGAACAAAACGAAAAAGAAAAACAAGGTTAGTAAGGATGCAAAGAGACAGAGAGATTGACACGAGATATATCCCTGCAACCAAACACACCTCAGACAGGCCAAAGGGCAAAAAGAAAACATAGGATTTCATCCACCCAAAGGCCAAATTAGATTAAATAATAAAATAATCGAAGCCCCTCTTTAATAATCGAAGTAGACTTTTATATGTGACGATAAGCTGCATAGAGGCAGTATTAGAGATTGCACAAACCCATTCCTATGTCAGCATATAAATCAGTACAGATATTGAACAACTTGAGGAAATTGAATCGAAATTGCTTTCTAGAAAGATTCAGACTTGATTCAGTAAAAGCTTTACATCCGAAATATAAAAGTAATTGGATTATTAAAATACCATATCCAGATCAAGTCCGATGCAGTATTAATCAACGTCTAAAAACATCAAAATATCCCAACACCATCACAAAACAGAGGAACAAAAAATCATATTAAGAATATGGCAATTGTTGGCAGGTAGGAAATGGGTGAACAAAAGCTCATCTTACATCTTCACAAAAGCTTCCCACATAAACCTAAATTGCTTAACTCCCATCTAACTGCTTACCCCAATTCAAGTTTCAAAGGCCTGAGATCTTTAACCCTCGTCTATCCCTAATAAAGATCTGATTTTTAAGGTTATTCAGAAAGAGAGGGATAACCAACATAATCATCGACGTTTTAACATCTATCTCAGAACGAATTAGCAAAGCAGACAATATAAGAACTCAAGATTATATTATGTTTCAAACATCTTCCATTATAATCATGTGTATAAAAATAATAAACTTAGACAATCAATAGAAAATATAATATTGATAGGATGAGATCCAAAACTCTGCTTATCAAAAAAAAAAAAAAAAAGATCCAAAACTCCTTACCTATGCACTTAAAAGAAAGAAAACTAGCTTCCTGATGACCCAATAAAGACAACTAGATTTGAATCCCACTTAATTCTTATGCGAAGCAAATAGATCCTCAAGAAGCGAATCATAAACTTCAAAAAGTGCCTAATCTCGATGCCTATAATTTTTTATTCAGAATTAAGGAGACAGATAACACAAACAACAAGGAACCACCATAAAAGCATCAAACTCCCACCAACGAAATACAATCAATGTTCAGGAAGAGCCGACCCACAAATAAAAATGAGTTTTAACAGTTCAAACTGCATCTAAAACTACTCCTTGGAAAGAGACAAAAGGGTAAGCAACATTAGTCTTCAAGCAGACACGAGCTTCGCGCATGCTGTTTTTTATTTTTATTTTTTTTTTTAAAAAGAACGGTATTTGATCGAGATTGATGAAAAACGCAGAAATTTCACCCATTTTTTTGAGTCAAATGAGCTCCTTAAAAGAATCGACAAGAAAACGAAAGATTCAAGTAAGAAATAGAAGAAGCAGAAAACGACACAAACCCAGCTTGCGAAGTCTGGGTTCCTTTTGCCAAACCCAATAAAAACCCAAGTCCTTTTTGCTTAAACAGAGAATCTATACAAATTTCCAGGGAAACGAAAAGTCGCACTCTAATAAATTTCGCGTCTTAAGAGACTAGTTTTTCTCTTTTTGTTTTTCGTTGTCTTTCAAGACCCGGTTTGTTGGAGTCTATTATAACAGATAAGCAAGCAAGTTGGAGTCTTTGATATCCGAGTAAATATTTCTTCAGAATAGTTTCCATCGAAACAGAGATAGAGAGAGCCATCTCAAAGGATTCCAGAGACGGATCCGAGCTCATTAGACCCTTGTAACATACATACACTGATGCAGAGACACAGACGTGCGTATATGTTTGTGCTGTGAGACTCTTACGCAAAGACAGAAGAGATAAAGAGATTGGGAAACGTACCAAAAAGATGAGAGATTGGTTTGGTTTTCGAGATGTGTTCGTAGCTTGTTGGCAATGGCGAAACAGAGACGGAGAGAGAGTCGAGAGGTTGGCAGTGGCGAACGGCTAATTGAGAGGAGGCAATAACGACTGGCGTTGGAGGCTTTTATAATTGAGAGAATGGTACTTTGTCGTCAGGATACTAACGTGTCACGTCAGTTAATTTTTATTTATTTTTCATAACTAATAATATCATTTTACTAAAAAAGAGAGTGTTGTTTGGATACAAAAATGAAAAGATTTATCAATTTATTTTATTTTATCTAATTATTATATTTTTTTTAAAAAATTTTTATATAAAATATAATAAATATTTTTTTTTAATAATTTTAAAAAAAATAATATTTTATTTAATTTTTAATTTTTTAACTTATCATGTCTAAATCTTTTTTAAAAAGCAGGCTCCCGACATATTGTCCGTATAAAAGTACAACTACAAAAAAGAGAAAAAGTAATATGAAATAACTCTAAAGAAAAGTTATATTCTCACCTCTTTTACGTGATCTGGGCGGTTTACTTTTACAGATATTTTAATTATTTCATCCATCAGATCTAAATATCATAAATAAAATAATTTTTAATTTAAAATATTTAACTTTTTCATTTAATTATTACTTAATTATTATAATTTTCTTCAACTTTCTAATAAAATATTAAAAATAATTCAATTTTTTTAAAATTTAAAAACAATTATATTAAAAATTATTTTTAACTCTCTTTTAATTTTATAAATTTTTTATTCGATTTATTCTCTCTTATTTCTCATATTTACATAAAAATCTTAACTCAAATTATTTCAAAACTATTTACAAATTATCTCACTATTATTTATAAATTTTTCATCTCATCTGTATAATAAATGAGAGATTTAAGAATAATATTTGATTTATAAAATTTAAAATTTAAAATTTATGTTTCGAATAGAAATTTATCAAGTGTGTACTACACAAACTTAAAAAAAATATATCTCAAAATGAAAATGGTGAGATTGTTTGGTATTAATGATTATGCCAAGGAAATAATCATCATTAAAGTCGGGTTTTCCTTTTTTGTGCGATGCCATTGGAGGAGGATCGTGTTAATGCTAACATGAGTAATGATGTTTTGGATTTGTTTGCTTTTAGACGGAGCTTCCTTGGTGGTCTTCTTCTTTACTATATTCTCATCAAACCAAACAATGACAAATGCATGTTTTCAGTAAAAAAACAAAATAAAAAAATATCTTCTAGAAACGTCGGAAAATACATGACTGATAGAATGAGCACATATGCATGGTGGAAGGCGAAGGCGGGCGTGCCAAATCAGCAAGGCCGTGCGTGGTGGCTGTGGGTTGGTGGGCGGTGCCAATTTTTTTTTTTTTTTTAAATTCTTGTTTCCGTATTTTATTTCATTATTTTTTTTTACACTAGGCTAGCTTCCTTCATTTATTTATTTAAGTATTGTTAAATATCCTCCCTTTTCCAAAATATTTTTCCTTTGTTTTGTGAGAAAACAAATACAACTATCTTCATGCTAAGACCATTTACTTTTTTATTTTTTTGTACTTATAATTTTACATATAAAACTAATTTTATTATTATTTTTTTAAATTTAAATTTTGAATTTTGAATTTTATAATTATTAATATATCAATAATTGACACGTAAATAAGTAAATTTGTTTTACAAGTTTTTCTTAAAAATAGTTAATATTTTAAAAAAAGTCCAGTGTTGGTCATCACTAAGGTGCGGTTTGGATAGTTAATTGAGATGAAAATTGAATAAAATATTATTAGAACATTATTTTTTAATATGATTATTATTTTAAAATTTTAAAATTTTGAATTGTTTATTATATTTTTTGTGAGAGTTTGAAAAAATTATAATGATGAGATAAGATGAGATTAGATGAAATGAAATAAAAGATTTTTACTATTCAAACAGGGACTAACTTTGATAGATTCTTTATGTTATTTTCTTTCTCTTCCCAAGGCATATAGTTTTGACCTAGCCAATGAAATTTGCAACGGGTGAGATGGGTTTCTTTTGTTAAGATATAATATAAATAATAAAATATATTTTTTAATTTTTCTTAAAATTTTGAGATAAGTGCTGATTTAATATCTTATCAGAGCAAGTATTTTGAGTTTGAGCCTAATGAAGTTTGAATATGAACATAATTTTTATTGCTCACTAAACAACTTTATTCTCACACGCACAAATACATTGACAAGTATAGAATAAATATATATTTACAGATTCAATTCTAAGTAAGACTCCTAAAATTATGGTTGTAATATTCTAACTGTTATAGAGTCAAAAATCCTTGTAAATCCTTGTGATTCCATAGCTGTTATAGGCGTGATTTTTGCCTGATAATCAGCTTGTGTGATCTTGAGCTTGATTCCAAGGAATCATCATTTATATACCCCGTAAGATGGAGCTGCCATCAGCCAATCCAATCTTGTTTTGAAGAAGTTCTATACGTTGGCATGAAAATGGTTTTGTTAGTAGATCTATAAGCTGATCTTATGTGTTAACATGATGAACATTAAGTGTACCACGTTGTACCATGTCACAAACAAAGTGTAGATCAATCTGAATGTGCTTCAACCGAGAATGTTGAAGCAAGAATACCATGCCCTAGGAGCCTCTTTGAGGCCATAGATGGCCTTGCGTAACCTACAAACATGGTTAGGTTTGGATACATATTTGAATCCCGGAGGTTGAACTATATACTCATTCTCAGTCAACTCACCATGCAAAAATGCATTGTTGACATCAAGTTGTCTCAAAGACCGCCCCTGCATCACAGCAATTGTCAAAGCAGTTCTAATAGTAGCCAGTTTCACAACAGGACTGAATGTTTCCTTGTAGTCCAAGCCTGGACATTTATTGTACCCTTTGGTAACAAGCCGCACTTTGAAGCGATCAATAGACCCATCAGACCTTTTCTTAACCCAAAACATCTATTTGCAACCCACTGGATTACAATGCTTAGGAGGGGAATCCAATTCCCACACACCATGTCGCATTAGAGCAGTGAGCTCATCTGATATGACCTTTCTCCAGTAAGGATCACAGAGTGCTTGGCCCACACAACTGGGTTCAATGGTAGGTGGGATTGGGTGTTTTGTGACTAAATTAAATTGTTTGGGTTTGTAGATTTGATTCATTGACTTGGTAGTCATGGAATAAGTTCTCGATGGTTAGGGCACATGCAGGTCAATGGTGATTAATCTCGGGGACACCATTTTGCTATGGTGTATGAGGTGCTGTAATGTAATGACTAATTCCATGAATATAAAGATATTTTGTAAGATCGAAAAATTCACCACCATTATTCAAGTAAAGGCTTTTGATTTTGGTTTGAAATTTGGTTTCAACAAGATGTTTAAATTGAGGAAATATACTACTTACACCAGATTTTGTTGCCATAAGATAGAACCAACTATATTTAGTAAAATGATCAACCAAAATCAAATAATATCGTGAGCCTTCAAGACCAACAACATTAGAGAGGCCCCAAACATCAGTGTAAATAAGATCAAGAGGTGCATGACTTTGAAGACTAGTTGGACGAAATGGTTGTTTGTGTGCTTTATTGATTGAACAAGATGTATAAAGATGGGACACCTGCTCTTTTATTACTGGAAGAGAGGAATTAACAAGATGGTGAACAATTTTTTGAGACGGATGTCCAAGACGCTTGTGCCACTCATCGATCGAGGTCCGTTCATGCACATTTGCAACCATTTTTGGAGAAGAATCCACCAGTGAGTTCGAGAGCGTGTAAACACCATTTTCACATGCACATTTGAGTAGAACCGTCTCTGTGATTTGATCCTTAACAAGAAAAAATGAGGGATGAAATTCAACAAAAACATGTTTTGTGTAATAAAATGATGGTCTGAGATAAGATTTTTACGTATGATTGAAACACAGAGTATCATTTAAATGAAAGGTGCGTGCGGGGGAATGAAATACCAATGAACCAATATGTGAAACAAGCTAACTTGATCCATCATCAATGACAACCTCATTTGTACCATCATATTCAAAGTGGATAGATAAATTAGTAAGATCACCAGTAATGTTGGGAGATGCTGCCGAGTCAATAAGCCATTTAGTATCCTTGACTTATGATGTGGATGCATAGTTAATAGTTGCGTCATAAAAACTTAACCAAGGAAGTGTTTTGCAATATGGCCCAGTTGATCACATATTTGACACGTTGGCTGATGACGTTATTGACCTATGGTCTTGGTTGATTTTCTGTTATCCCGTGGGCCTCTCTAGTTACGAGATTGGGCCGAAAACCCATCAGATTTAGAGTGCCCAACATTACGAGAGGAGCCATTTGGCTTATAGAAATTCCTAGAAGCATTGCTTCCTAGTGAAGAGTAGGGACCTGCTCAACGATTTGAATAATTAGCAGTAACAACCAGTTACTGAGTGGTGGGTTCAAGGCGGCACAAATATCCTTCATGGCCTACAAGAAGATCATGGAGCCCCTCAAAGGTCAAGGATCTTTCCTGTGCTCTAATTGGTGCTGCAATTTCACAGAAATCAGGTCACAAACCATTGAGGATGTAAAGAGTGAGATCATCATCAGAAATGGGATGATCAATGAGTGCAATTTCATCTTCAAGGGCCTTTATAGTGTGCATATAATCTTGAATCTTTCGATTTCCCCTCTTGATCAAGATGAGCTCATCTTTGAGTTGCATTGCACGAGTGCTTGATTTGCTTGCATACATTGTATGTAATTTTTGCCATGCTTCTTGGGATGTTTTAGCAATAGAGATAAAAGGGAGTTATGGTGGTAGTAGTAGAAGCCAAAATGGCACTTAAGATAAGTTTATCCTGCCTTACCCAGTGGGTTTTTTGAAGGACAAAAATGGAGGAGCCATTGTTGGTTGGACATGGGTTGTCACCAGTAACATAATCAAGAAGATTATATCCAATGAGGAGAGCCTCAAACTGGGCACGCCGTTGGGGAAAAGATGAGGGTGTGATTTTTTCATTGATTTGGGCAGCAATGTTTAGGGCAATGAGGGGAGTATCAGTTAGAGATGATGGATTTGTGATAGGTGTATGTGTGTTTTCTAAGTTGGGGATCGTGTTCTCGTGAGAGGACGACTCTCCTAATACCATGATGAAGTTTGAATATGAACATAATTATTATTGCTCACTAAACAATTGTATTTTCACACGCACAGATGCATAGATAAGTATAGAATAAATACACGTTTACAGATTATATTCTAAGTAAGAATCCTAAAATTATGACTGTAATATTCTAGCTATTACAGAGTCAAAAATCCTTGTAAATCATTGTGATTCCATAACTGTTATAGGCGTGATTTATTACTGATAATCAACTTGTGTGATCTTGAGCTTAATTCAAGGAATCATTCTTTATAGAGCCGACTCTACACTTTATTCTATTTGATGAGTAATGCTAGATACAGTCATGTGTTGTGCAAGCGCTGCACACTTGAAAATGAGTGGGGTCTACTATTAAAAAATAATTTATATATGTGAATTTCATATTTACTCTTTTTCAAAAGTAGTAAGTAGCACTTACGTAGTCTATAATTGTAAATATCGTTTTTTTAATATAAATAATAAAAATATATATCTTCATATCGATTTAAATTTTTGAGATAAACATAGTTTATTTTTAGTGAATTATTGTTCTAAAATGTAAAAACAAAAAAATAAATATGTGAATGGCCTACAAAAATATAAAAAAAAATAATAAAAAAAGGAATGAAAGTATAAGATGATTTCTTATGCAAATGAGAAATAAGTGTATTAAATATGAATTTTGCACATACCGTACGTGTTGACGGAGTAAAAAATCCTTGTAAATCATTGTCATTCCTGTTATAGGCGTGATTCATGCCTGATAATCAACTTGTCATGTGATCTTGAGCTTAATTCAAGGAATCATTTTTTATAGAGTCGGCTCTACTCTCTGTTCTATTTGATGAGTAATGTCATGTGCTGTACAAGTATTATATATTTAAAAAGAATAAAATTTATTATTAAAAAATAATTTCTTTATATGAATCTGATCATATTTAATCTTTTCTTAAAAGTAGTGCGTAACATTTATTTAATTTATAATTGTAAATATCGTTTCTTTAATATAAATAATGAAAATATATATCTTCGTATCGGTTGAAGTTTTTGAGATAAACATAGTTTATTTTTAGTGAATTATTGTTCTAAAATGTAAAATAAATAAATATGGAAATGGCCTACAAAAAAATTAAAAAAAAAAAGGGAATGAAAGTATAAGATGATCTCGTATGCAGATGAGAAATAAGTGTATTAAATATGAATTTTGCACATACCGAACGTGTTGACGGAGTAAAAAATCCTTGTAAACCATTGTGATTCCATAGCTGTTATAAGCGTGATTTATGCCTGATAATCAATTGGTGTGATCTTGAGCTTAATTCAAGGAATCATTTTTTATAGAGCCGGCTCTATACTCTATTCTATTTGATGAATAATATTATATATAATCATGTATTGTATAAGTGCTGTATATTTAAAAAAGAGTATAATTTATTATTAAAAAATAATTTCTATATGTTAATCTCATATTTATTATTTTTTAAAAAATAGTGCGTAACATTCATGTAGTCTATAATTATAAATATAATTTCTTTAATATAAATAATAAAAATATATACCGTCGTATCGGTTTAAATTTTGAGATAAACATAGTTTATTTTTAGTGAATTATTGTTCTGAAATGTAAAAATAAAAAATAAATAAATAAATATGAGAATGGCCTAAAAAAAATAAATAAATATAGAAAAAAAGGGGGGAATGAAAGTATAAGATGATTTCGTATGCAGATGAGAAATAAGTGTATTAAATATGAATTTTGCACATACCATACGTGTTGACGGAGTCGAAGCATGAATCATGCAGCTCATCTTGTCACTGCATGCTACATTAATGACTGAAATTTCTCTCTGCCCATCCAATCAATTAGAAGTTGGAAGTAATGTTAGATGCCAGGCGTACAGCAGCCTAGAGATCTCGAACTGACCAAAATTAATGTAGTACTTCTAGAATCAGTCAAAAACGACAAACGCATGATAACTTGTTTTAGTACTTTGGATTTTTCTTAGCAAACTATAATTAATAATGTAAAATTGAACAAATTAATTTGTGTCTCGTTTTTCGATTGTATCCCATGCAAAACGGTAATCTTGAGCCCGATATTAATTATATGGAGGCAAAATTGGATGTTAAGAGTACGTATCTCAATTATTTATAAATTATTTTCTAAAATAATTTATAAATAAGATTAAAATAATAAAATTAAGTAATTTTTAAATAATAATTAATTATTTATAAATCATAATAAAATAATTAGACATAGACGTACGACGACCAGTAGTACGTGAAGTGGTTAGAGAGAAAAATTGTGGGTTTTTATTTTTATTTTTATTTTATTTGACTGCTGTCCAAATTTGAATACCTTCCTCCAATATTTAAAAAGAGAACTACTGATCATTATCTTAATTTTTATTATTTTTTTATTATTTTAGAATGTGATATTAGATAATTAAAAATTATTTATTATTTTTTATTTGTAAATTTTTTATTTTTGAATTTATAATATCATGTCATAAAATGATAAAAAAATAATAAAAAAATAGATGATGAATAAATTTTTTATTTTCAAATCTTTAAGTACTGTCGCAGGGTAACAAGCTTGTTCTCTCTCTCTTCTTTTATGCATGGCTGGAAAGTTTCACTTGCAGCTCACCAAATAATAAATATCGTGCACGTTTTAAATTGTGAGAATTAGCAAGCAAAAGATGCATGCATATTGCATGGCATGGCTAGCCAAAAAGCTGGGATGCTAGCAAAAGATGCATGCATATTGCATGGCGTGGCTAGCCAAAAAGCTGGGATGATAGCTAAAGATGCATGCATATTGCACGGGATGATTAGAATTATGAACAGTAATAAACAGTATTTTTTCACATGTTTATTTAGTTTTTCTGTTTCTTTTTTAATTCGTCTGTGTGAATGTCAGTGTGCGACGTAATACCATAATCCGCATCCCTCTTTACATCATCACAACAAAATGATCTAATTGTAAAGAGCAATACTATACAACCTCCCATCCTCCACACACCATATTTTTTAAAAATTTTAAAATTTTTTAATATTTAAAAAAATTTTTTTTTTTGAGTTTATTCTTTTTAAAATAATTCAATTTTTCTATTTATTATTTATATATTAAAATCTTGATAAAAGAAAAAAATAATAAAAATTAAAAAAAGTGCGGAGTGTGGAGGTTGTGTGAATAGTAGGAAGTTGTGTAGATTTTTTGAATTGTAAAAGATTAAAATATTGATTTGAATATACATAAACATTAACTTAATTAAAAACATTGAAATAAATTAAATAAATTATGAAATTTTATTAAATATTTTTAAGAAATTAATCTCAACCCTTCATTTTAAGTCCTTAGATTTGATCTAACAATAGAAATTTAAACACTGATTTAAACTAATTTAAAATTTAAATAATTAATATATAAATAACATATCATACATAAACTATCAAATTTAATTTATAAAATACTAATCTTTCATCATTAAATAAATGATGAAATTTTCTTAAATATTTTTAAGAAATTAAAACCATATAAATAATTAGAATTTTAACATAATTTAAGTATGATAATATCCTTAATTAACTAAATAAATAGCATATCATACATAAACTATCAAATTTAATTTATAAAATACTAATCTTCCATCATTAAATAAATGATAAAATTTTATTAAATATTTTTAAGAAATTAAAACCATATAAATAATTAGAGTTTTAACATAATTTAAATATGATAATATTCTTATTTAACTAAATTAGGCTAACGTGCGTGGGAATGAGAGAGAGGGAGAAATGAAAAGTGGGGAAAAATGTTAGTTTTTGGATTTTAAATTCCAACCATTTATATTTAATTTTCAGATTTAATCTCACGGTAGAAGTTTAAATATTGATTTAAACTAATATAAAATAGATAATTAAAATATAAATATTCTATTATACACTTAAAATTAACTTCAATTTATAAAATACTAATTTTTCATCATTAAATAAAAGATAAAATTTTACTGAACATTTTTAAAAGAATAATATTATATCATACACTAAAAATCAACTTTAATTTATAAAATACTAATTTTTCATCATTAAATAAATGATGAAATTTTACTGTACATTTTTAAGAGAAAAAAACTATCTAATTAATTTGAATTTTTAATATAATTTAAATTTCATAATAAATTATGAACATAAATAAATAATAATTTTATTCTTATACATTAGACTATTTTAATATTCGAAGTTACACTTTATTTTTTTCTTCAATTTGACAGATGTGACAAACTTGCTTTGCACGTTTACCACTGCTAGTATATATATATATATATATATATATATACACACACACAATAGTAAGAGAGTAACGTCCAAATGACGTTTGCCTAATTTAGTTAATTAATAATAATATTATATTTAAATTATGCTAAAACTTTAATTATTTATATGGTTTTACTTTCTTAAAAATATTTAACAAAATTTCATCATTTATTTAATGATGAAATATTAGTATTTTATAAAATAAATTTGATAGTTTATGTATGATATGGTATTTATATTTTAATTATCTATTTTAAAATAGTTTAAATCAGTGTTTAAATTTCTACCGTTAGATCAAATATGAGACTTAAGATGAAGGTTGAGATTTAAATCTCCAAAACTTTCATTTTCTCCTCATTTTCCCTTTCTCCCTCTCTCTCATTCCGCTTCACGTCTTCCCTCTCTCTCACCCGATCTCCTCCCTCAAGCACCCCAGTGCAACTGTGCGCTACCCTGCGGCGTCACCGACCACCTAACTGGCTTCCCCTTACGCCGGCGACCAAACCCCACCATCGAAGCCCCTTGCGCTACCGCGACTCAGCCCTAGCTCCACCAAGCACCACCACCGAGTTCCCCTCACGTTGTGGGACACTTCTATGGAATCCATCACCCGTAGCTCCTCTCTAGCCCCATCGACACATCGCCTTTACACGCACGAGTTTCTCCTCGTAGCGCCGCCATTAGCAAACCTCACGCCACCGCACCACCACGACAGCTTAGATCCACCGCCTACAACCCAAAACGCCACCAGCAGCCTTCCACGACATCTCTCCTGCTCCTCCATGCCCAGCAGAGCCTCTACGATTCTACCTCTCCCATTTTGTAATTTTATGAATTTGTACATTTTGTAATTTTGTAGAATTATGATGATTTACGGTGAATTTGTGATCATCCTACGGTGATTTTGAGATGATTTACAGTGAATTTGTGATGTATTTATTGTGATTGCTATGAGGTTGTCATGAGGTTGTACAGATCGAAGACATAAGTGAAACATGGAAGTGTATACTGTTTATTACTATTCATCCTTATTCATCAGTCGATAGGTTCTTTTAAGTATAAAGATGGATATATATACATATAACTGATGAAATGAGTTGGACAAAAAATATAAAAAATAAAAAACATGTGGAGAATTAGCCAGCTTTATAACCGACACTTAAGATTTGAAAAATGTTAGTACGTACTGCCAGATCAATCTATATATGGGGATCGAAGAAGAAGAATTGTACAAGGGCACGTACGTTGCAGCTTGGTGCGTACATATATAGGAAGATCATATATCCGTGCGCAAGGTGCCAGAAATTGGGGCAGCTGGCAAGCTAATTTCATCATGAGCTAGCTACTTAGTTATTATCTTGATCATGAAAAATATTAATTATCTGATCATGGGTTAATTATCATAATTGGGTTAGTTCGAGGTTAGGATTTCTATTGTACGCAATTAAGGCCTGGTTTTGGTTTCACAAATTAAACGTTCCAAATCATTTCATTCAGCTCAACTCATTCCAGCTCATCGATATCCATACATCATTCAAACATAAATATTTTTTAATTTCAACTTGTTAAGTATTTTTTAAAATTTTCATTTAATCATTACTTAATCATTATAACTTCCTCAAGCTTCCACACAAAATATAAAAAACAATTCAACTTTTCAAATTTTAAAATAAAAATAATATTCTAACTATTTTTTAACTTTATAATTTTTTATTCAACTTTTTCTCTCTCATTTTTCAAAACTTCGTAAAAATCTTAACTCAAGGCGCTATTTTACTACTATTCACAAATTCTTTCACTATTATTCACAGATTTATCATCTCATCTCATCTCTGTAACCAAACAAGGTTTAAAGTTAGTTTAGAGGCTATATATATTTATGAATAGATAATTTCAATTTGAGTAATATTAGATATTGTACAAGCTGTGATGCGTATTCTTTTTAAAAAAAATTAGAATTCACCGTTAAAAAATTAATTTTTTTATGTAGATCTCATGTTTACTCATTTTTTTAAAAGGAGTGCATGACGCTTGTGCAGTATATATGACTACAAAAATAATTTCTCTTTCAATTTTACTTAACTACATACCCTTCATTTTAATTAGAGTTAGTAAACTAATTTTAAACTAATTATAAGTTTATCATTTTTCTTATGGAACAACATACACATGAGTACCATACATTGGGGACTCATCAATTAATTAGGAATGGACTGGCCGACTCCACCTGAGGAATAAAAGTTCTGATGAGACAAAACATATTGTATAGTTGGCCATGATCTTCATCTTCTCTCATCCTCGATCCTTAATTGTAACGTCAGAAGGTAAAAGTAGAGTTGATCATGAGTTTGTATTAAACACATTAATTATGTTGAAAATTTTTCCTAAATCCTGTGGAAGTAATTAAGCTATATATATAGAGTGCCGAATCACGTAAATTTAAATTTTTGATATTGCTTTCTTATAAATTAGTTTCTTTATTTTATCAACTATAGCTACACATCTCCACCATGATGATCACCATTTACTGGTTATCCAACCTGCAATTATCGTCGACCATTGAGTGATCTGAAAATGGCATCAACAATTATGGTGAGTAGTTTTGTTCATCCAAACTAATTAGGAGATCACATATATAGGTTACCTTTAATGGCCTCCTTAGGGGGAATATGAAGGTCTGGAGTATGCCTGTGTAGAAAACATTAGGACCTAGCCCGTCCGTATGGCCCGATCCGACTCGACCAAAATAGCGGGTTGAAGTAGCTTGCGGGTCGAACCTGTTGAATCCGATATAAAGACCAAAAAAAGGGACAGTTCTTCTCCATCGTTGAAACTTGAAGTTCACTCACTTGAAATAATAGCTCAGAAACCCTAGCCTCCATCAAGAACAACGCTACCATCTCCAGACCCTGCGGCCTCTGTAGCTTCCATTACCGGGCTCTACGTTGCTGTCAAGAACAACATTGACATCGAGTCTCTGCTCGAGAAATTGCACATAAGTGGTGTCGGCTCCTCCACCAAGGATCACACTGCTGAAGTTTCTTCTTCTTCTTCTTCTTCTTCTTCTTCTTCTTCCGATGGGTTTGTGGTCGAAAACGTTTCAGGGGGTGAGAGATGAGATTTCAGGGGGATTTGTATAGGGATTCACAAGGAAGCATCAAATTCACTAATGACTTCCATTACTTTAATCTGGTTTTGGTTACCAACGTTGCGGGGCAGGAGACATCGTGCGGGTGAGCATTAAAGGATCGAACACTGGGGTTCGATTTTCCTTCTTTTTTTTTTTTTTTGTGATTCCCTCTTATTTTAGCTTGCTTTCCCAGCTTCGATTTTTCTTTATTTTCTCTAGAAAATTTGAAGTGATGGGGTGAGGATACTTTCAAGTTGTCTATAATAGTGGGCTCTGGTTAAATTTCAAAATTCAAGAAAGGGATTGTATAGGGATTGTGCATTTATCCATGAATTCTCGAGAAAATGTGCTCGGTTTCTATTGGCTGATGCTGGGTTTTGATAAGATTGTATAGGGATAGTGGGATTTGTAAGGTTTTTTTTGGATCTGTTTGTACACGATTCGGATTACCATTACCTGCTTCCAATCTCGGGTCGAGTCGGCCCATAGCGGATTGGACCGCTTTTAAGCTGGGTTGGGCCAAAACATGGAGCCGGTTGGTTGGGTTGCAGCCCTAGTCTGGAGGAGAGTAGTGTTCTTCCTGTCGTTATCAGTTCTTCACAAGCTTATCCCCTCCCCTCCCAAACCGATCCTAGCTATAGCGCTCGCTTCGCGTTCTTTCTAGCAATTAATCGTTTTCATCAGTTAGTAAAATAGCTATAGGCAATCAATCCATAAACATGTTTATTACATGTGCTCATAATAATTATCTGTTCTCAGAGCCAACCATTTAAACCTAGCTATAGCTAGGCCTGCAACCCGACATGAGGCAACTGGGTTTGTGCCCTACCCAACCTGAACAAAACAAAATGGGGCCGAACCCGTATGACCCGACATTCAACAAAGAGGGCAAGAAAAAAAAATCTACATCTTCATTTCCACATCAATTTACAAAAAAGGTTCTAAAAAACAAAAAATGAAAAGTGCAGTTTGCAAAAGAGATTTCTTGGGAAACAAACAGAGAGAGAGAGAGAGAGGAAAAACCATTTAGCACTTTCTCTAAACAAGAAATCACTTTTGGTTTTCTGGGTTCTTGTTCGTGGAGTAAAGAGATCAGACAAAGGTCAATCATGATTTCCATGATCTTCACTTCCTTTGACGCCGTGTGTGTGGAGGTTTTGGGCCAAAAGGTGAGGGCTTCCTTCCCTTCCATCGCCAAGGGCTGCAACAATACTGCCGCTACCAGCATAGACCTGAACAAGAAGCAACAGGGGAGACTCACAGTCACAGCCACCATCGACGATGTATGTTAAGAAGAAGGAGAAACAGCTGCAGCAGCGGAGGTCACCGTAGTTTACACCGGAGTTGGATGGGCTGAACTACTTTGAGACTCTCGTCTCTTATTAGATGAACTGCAATTCATAAAAAAGCCTTTCGAAGAGAGAGGAGTTTCATTCGTAGGGTCTTTTTGCTAGATAGAGAGAGAGAGAGAGAGAGAGAGAGAGAGAGAGAGAAGTTTCGTCCATTAAAAAGCGGGTTGGATGATGTCCAACCTGCATCTAATTTCAATCCAATTTTATCGGGGTTGATTGGATTGATTTTGTTGGGTGGGTTGGGCAATTGTGTTTTTGCATAGGGCTAGTTGTAGCCAATATGCACGAGTAACAAATCTCTTGTCTTAAAGCCAATAGGAGGCCCCTGATCAGCTCAAATATGAAGAAACTAGAAAAGATGTTCCTAGATATGATTTTTAATATTGAATCAAACTCTTTTCGAAATGTGAAGAAGAAGATGTTCCTAGCTATAATTTTTACCTATTGAATCGAGGAATAGTAGTTCTGCAAATCCTAGTTTGTTCGAAAAGGAATCCAAACCAACCAAACAAACAGGAAACAGATTGAAATATTGGTGAAGTTGTTGTACTTGTAGCCACAATGTAATTAATTGGTACTAAAAGATATTTTTGTCAAGTTTACTATTTCTGAAGAGTAATGTTATTTTTCATCTTAAATCTTATCATCTTTAATCACACTACTTAGGTGCCATAATATTATTGTAAGTAGCTAATTAATTTATGTGGCAATCACTTAAATAACAACCATGGTACTTAACATTTATCATTTAAGATATAAGTGCAACTAATCTGACAAGATCTAGAATGAAAGACAACATGCATTTTCCATTCCCTAATTATTGGTATAGTTGTATTGAGTACTAAATTTCGACATATTCAAAAAAACTCATGAGACTTAAATGATCATCATGTGAAGGGTGAATTTTGGTCTTGAAATGTCAAAAGCTCAAGAGTACCCTCGTGTAAATTGCTACATGTTGTACTTATAGTTTTACTTACAATTTTATTTATAAGACTCATTTTGTTAGTTTTCTTTTGAAATTCAAATTTTGAATTTCAAATTTCATAATTTTTAACATATCAATAACTGACATGTGGAGAAGTAAATTTTTTGTAAATTTTTCTTAAGTACATATAGTATTTTTCATTATATATATATATATATATATATAGTTCGATTGAAGTAAATAAAAGAGCTGGCTCCAATTTGTGTTGCGGCTTTGGAGTCAACAATATTTATAATTGAAGAAATTACATTAGGAGATCGAGGCCAATTAAGTTGATACTTCAATACTAAATGTGAAAATCACAATGGACAAAAGAAGCTGGTCATCATGGATATGCAAATTATATATGCTGTTTCTTTTGAAGATAAACAAGAAATTTTATTTTAGAAGATCATAGTGGTGATCGATCAACTAGAAGGTGCACGCATTTAGGCTATGACTAAAGTTCTTATTCACAAGTAAGATCGTGATGATGTTTGTGTGGTCAATACTACTACTAATGAAATGGGATTACTCCCATTTAGAGGCGATGCTCTTTTATAATTAATGTTGGAAGGAAAAAATAGAAAGAGATGCAAAGGAAAAGATCAGTGATATAGCTCCAAAGTATGAAAAAAAAGGACACGATGATGATGACATTTCCCAAATTTATGTTTAAGGATGCTAAGGGTAGGTATATAGATTAATCCATGAGGAAGAAGAATTGTATAAGGACACGTTTCTTGATGCGTAGGAAGAAGAAAGATACATGCAAGTAGTGGCCGGGAGCAAGCTAGGCATGACATGAACAAGTAGCTAGTGTGAATATGTGACTTATCAATTAATACCGTTTCGAAAGCATATGTACGTATTTACTTGAGGCATAGGGATCCAAAAGGAAATAATCATTTAAGTGGATCTTACCACTTTCAAAACTACATTATATACTACATACAGTCGTAGAATGCGTAAGTATCGTACAATCATTTTGAAAAATAATAGAATTCACTATTAAAAGATTAATTAATTTTTTTCATATAAATCTTATATTTATTTATTTAATATTACACACTCCACGATTACAAATATTATTTTTCTTCTTTTACAGACGCTGACGCAGTACCATGAGCAACAAATTAAACCGTTAGCTGGAGTTGTTGGGGCTCACGTTTTAATTTGGGTGAGGTACTACGAGCTAAGTGGCAACTAAGAAAAAGTGCAAGTGACTAATGAAGTGATAAAATTAACAGGCGGAAACGTAACTTGATCTAATACATGTGCACGTATTTCTAAGAAGAAAAGTAGAAAATACATAAAAAATCAAATTTCAAAGAGGATAGGCAAATTGCTAAATAATACATGATACGTATCATTAATTAATATTATAATTGGGTACGTACGTTACGTACTTGTGTGCACGGCTGAATTTGTGCAAACTATATATGAAAACCAATATTTATATATCTAATTACTCTTTTAATTGGGACGTTTTCAGTAGTGCAAACATATATGTTTGATATAAAAATATTCTCCTAAGAACAATGAATTAAGAATTTATATATATGAAGAGTTTGAGCAATATATTAATTTTTTTTTTCAATTGACCAAACTCTTATTAAAACTATATGCATGTAGTTAAGGATCGCATTCACCCAATTTTAAAGGATTATGAATGGAGTGCCGTATCAAGTACTTGAAAAATTATATCTGGCCAGCAATTAATAAAAAAATCATAGTCAGATGTAAGATTTCAATCGGTTTTCTCTTGGTTGATTACTCTTGTTTGAATAGTCTTTAATCTCATAATGCCTATTATCTATTTCGGGATTGCAGAACGATGTGAGAGGTATTTTTCACAGCTTTAATGATACAACGCGCTTTATAATAGCTGTAACCATGGCTGTAAGGTTATGATATATAATATATATTGAGGGACGGTACGTGCTAGCGGACCGCCTGCATTTTCGTGGGCATATCGCTTATTGTTTTTCTACTTTTTATTTCTATTTTTTTAACATCTTTAATTACTAAAAAAGAATTAAAAAAATATAAAATTTTATTAATAATCATTTTCTTAATCATTAAAAAAAATTAAAAATTAAAATACTCGATCAGTAACATTGAGGGAGTTAAGTAGAATTTTCCTATATTGAATCGCAATGCTATATATATGCAACATATTTTAAATGTTTCATTGATCAACAAGTTAAATGAAAAATTACTACAATAATTTACGTTTATAATTAGTATCATTAGAGATGATAAAATTCATAAATAATAACATGATTTCTTGATTTCGAAAGTAGATGGAACGTTTGAAGCTCTAAACATCACACAGCTAGATTGATGCTTCTTTCAATTTTAATTTATGACTTGAATCCTAGTCTTTACAATTGAGAATACAAAAATTCTACTACACCACATATGATTTTTTATTTTTATTTTTTTCCTTACTAAATGTGTGGCGTGTAGATGAAGGGAAGAAGAACTCAATTAATTTAGGACAATTAAAATAAAAATAACTATAATATATAGTGTGTGAAACGATGATGAGCAAAACTTGAATAGAAAAAGATAGATTCAGCTGTATCTAATATTGCGATCATGATGATTGGGTAAAAAAAAAAAAAATTGTAAATAGAAAACTCTAATTCACGTCACACGATATGTACATCAGCCAGCTCAATTAATATTGGTTGTAATGGCTATTGGCAATATATAATCACATAATCACTGTCCTAGCTAGCTACCACGTACAGCTAGTAGGCCGCCAAGGCCATTGTATATTGAAGTAAATATATATAGAAGGAAACCGAACGACCGAGAAGATGACATGGCCTCAAATATAATATCGGAGTAACACTCAAATATAATATTCTTGCAGTGCATTGCAATGCTATTCATGATATATATATATTGATCATATTTTTACTAATCTAAATGGTTGCTTTCAAGCACATGAAATGCCACCAGTACTACTACTTCCCATGCTCCATCACAAAGTAAACTCTTGCAGCATGCATGCACCCGATCGATTTTAGCTCACAGGAATTGATAAATAATATTATCAGCCCTTATAATCCGTTGATTTTCTTAATTGATATGGTCCGGCCTGAGAATACAGATGGCATGGGCCGTACGTATTTGCTTGCAATGTCAACGATCAGATTCATATACCTATATATATATATATACGTTTAGGATGGAAAGAGATAGATCATATTCTTTATATATTATAAATATATATATTATTTTTAAAGTAATTAAAGGGCACTTAATTTATATTTTATTTCAGGTGATCATGCATGCAGTATTTTCTCCAGAATCTTGCAACTTCAAGATTTTTAGAAACTAAGAGCCAAATGTCATCAAGCTTAATTAGTACTGTAGAGGATAAATAAAAATGAAAATTAATTAATTAATAAAAGGGTATGTGCCTCACGCTATATATATATATATATATATATATATATATATATATATATATATATATTATGGATATATTCATGTCCATGATCGATCGAGACGGCTGCCTGCTAAAGTCGTACATAAATTGTTTAAGTTACCCAATATTAATATAATTTCTTGTAATCATGGACCTTCAAATACTATATATATATATATATATATATATATAATATACACCAAATTAATTAACCCGATCTCGATCCATTTTCGTTAGGGATCATCGAAACCTTTGGAATTTATGATCATTCCAAAATGTAAATAATAAGAAAGCTACTTCACTTATGCATAGTAGGGCAATTATCATTCCATTAATAAAGATGAGATTAATGAAACAGTAAATTAATGCACTGCGGTCCGATCGATCTCTCGTTGTGCGTATACAAGTAAACAATATTTACGTACAAATTCTACAAGAAAAATAGGCTGTTGTGATCAATTTATTGCAACCAAAAGACTATTTGTAACCAATTTTAATTGCAAATAGTCATTTCGTTAGAATTAATTGGTCACAAATAAGCAGTTTTCTTGTAGTTAATTAATTAATTAATTAATTAAATTATATATATAAATTAAATGATGATAATTTATCATTTATTGTAGTTTTCAAATAAGCAGTTTCAAATAAGCAGTTTCAAATAAGCAGTTTTTTTGTAGTCATTCCATTAAATGATGATGCATATGATGAACCATTGTCCAAGTTTTGTGTATAAATTCTCATAGCCCAGTTTTTTTTTCTTGAAAAAAAGAACACGAGAAAATGCAAAAAATAGGACTGTTCATTTGGGTCAATTTTTTTTTTTTGGGCCCGGTCCGGAACCTAGGAAACTGGATTTCAGTTCCGGGTTCCGGTCTGGAACAAATTCGAGCCAGAACCCAAGTTGTAAAATCCTGGTATACCTGGTCCGGGTACTAGCCCGGTTCCCTTTTTTTTTTCTTTTTTAAAGTTTTGGACTTAGAGCAGGGGCCCTCTGCCATATACAAGCCACAAACTTCGAATGGATAGAGAATTGAAACTGACAACAAACAAGAAAAATAGATAAGAATTGGTTCGAAAATAGGTTTGAAACTAACAAACTGGGATAAGTGGGTTGAAATTTGTGGAAGACTAGAAAAAATTAAATATTGTGCAGAAGTTTTGGCTTTGTAGGAAGGGAAAAGCTCCCAGCCGGTCGGGTATGAATCTAATTTTAACACTAGCCAATACAAATTTGCCACAGGCTTTGTACCAATCTTAAATTTACATCCACAGGTACATGATTTCATTTTATCTCTCTCCCACACTAACGCATGCAACCCCTCTCTCTCAAGGATGTATATACAGTGACAGTTGGTAAAACTTCACCATTGAGAGATTGGAGGGAAACTGGGGATTTCCTCACACATCTTGCTATGCCATTAATATCCTAGTACATGTAGCCATTCATGAGTAAACTCTCATTCTTCTGTTTGGTAACTGTATATTGTTATCTACAAAAATGGTAATTGTTGTGCTTGTAAAATCTTCAATAGTCGTACTGTTGTATAGTTCCGTTTAGGAAATAATGAAAGGAATGAGTGAGTTCATCATTTTTGTAAGTGAGATTAATGCCGATAATGTGAACAAATAAGCAGATTATCACGAAAAGTTTATATTGAGCAATTATTGTGCAACAATGGGAAGATATATAGATATTTAGTTTAATCCACATTCAGTATTACCAAAGATTGCATCAACTATTAATCCAAGATTGAAAATAACTCAGCCATATCATATGAAGAAGACATCAAATAATCTAGTATTTATCAACAGACTCATTCTTTGATATTTTTCTTGTCTTATCCCAACTTCGCACATTTATCATTTTTTACTATTTATTGTTCACGGTATTATATAACATGTACACATGGTTTTACCTCCCAAGTGGGTTTTATGACCTTTACTCCCCTTCATTATGTAGGGTTTTCCCAATGGCCTCTTGCCAAGGGGTATGCTCCCCCAGGACCATTTTAACACCATTACATATATTGCACTATCCATAATTAGACTTGGTACTAATCTCAAAACCATAACATCTCTAGTTTAGTTTTTTAATTATATTAAATTTGTCAACTTTATCTCCATAATTCCATCAGTTTGATATAGAGACATGCTTAAAGCAATGTCTTTTGCACGAACATATAACTTATTATAGAGACAGGATGAAAGCAATGTCTTTTGTAGACATAATTTAATGAATGATGGAAAAAAGGATACAAGCATGCCAATTTTAACAATTTTTAATTATTAAAAATTTACAAACAAAAGCTGTAATCATAATTAATTAACATCACATAAATGGTTAATATTGCTGCAATCAGTCTTGAATTAAAAATGAAATCAACAACAAATGGTTAGGTAGATCCATAATAATATAGTAGATAATAAATAAGTATTCAGTAGGCTCGTTTATAGGACTAGCACAGTTTCCATTTACTTTGATAAGTAAAATGTTAACAGTTCTTTGGTTGGGTTTCTTTTTTTTTTTCATTTCTTTTTCTTTTCCCCACTCATGGCCCATGTTCAGCTCCTACCATGCTCTCATCTACTCTCATGGATTTTCACGCCTGGCACTATCACTTTTCACTTGCACGCCCATTCCTTGCTTTTTACTCTTAATCGTTGTCTTTCCTTACCATTGCTTTCACTTTTCACTAGCTCACTCGTCCCTTGTTTTTCACTCTCACTTGCTTTCTTTGCCGCTACTTTCACTTTGCGCCTTCACTCTTTCACTTGCATGTTTTCTCTTCTCACTATAAGTTACTACTGGTCCTTTATTTATAGTGACTGGATCCTTATAGCCAAAGTAAATTAAAGTTGGTTAGGGTTAAAACCCATGTTACCCTAGTGCCTACTCTACACCCTAGGTCTAGGTGGAATCTCGATGCTTGATTATTCTCTCCAAGCTCATCCGACCAAGGCATGAGCCTCACGCGCCACTCACGTTGCGTTTGTGGTCCATGCATTGTCGCGACTCCACAACTCCAATAGCCACACATGTGGCACTGACGAATTCCTTGACCTTAGAGCTTTAAGATGTATCCCACATCACTTAGTTCCCACCGGTGTGTGAGAACCACACAACAATATAGTCTACGATTTTCATTGGGTGTCGTCTAAGATTGTGTTTTTCCATCTTTAGCAAACCACTACATTTATTCTTTTCCCAAACGAGACAGAGGTAATTAAAGTTGAGATCTCTTACTAAATGCACCAAAATAGATAATCAAAATTTCTTTCTAGTGATTGTAATTTCAAGCTAAAACTTATTGATCCACTTGTTGGATCAATACAAATTGCCTTTGGGAATCTCCTCATGAGTTGGCGTGAACCTATGATTCAATACTCGTTTCTCTTAAATCACCCCCCTCTGCCTTTGAGAAAAGAGTAACGAATCAAAGGCTCGTGCCCATGTTTCTCCTTATATCTCTCATTTTTGTATGAGGTACTCCATCCTCTCCTCTTGTATTGAGGTTTTTGCATAGGATACCCCACTTCCCTCCTCTTGTATCTTTGGTTTTAATTTTATAGATAGTTGTTTCAAAAAAAGAAGGGTTAATTACACTTTGCCCCCTCCAACTATCACCAAATTCACAATGTGCCCCCGAAACTATTGATTGCATCAAAGTGGACCCTCTTACTTTTATAACGTCCCAATCCCCCCCTTCTGTCTACGATGAAAGTTAAATCAAACGGAAAACTCACCCACGTGCTTCTCACATGCTAATCCTTCATTGCAAAGACAAAATCACCCCTCACTCCATCGGTTTCCATTTCCCCAAACTGAACTTCATATTCAAAAATCTCCAAATCCATGGCCAAAACGACTCGTTTTATTAATGCCGAAAAATGGTTTTGTTTGAAAGTGAAGAACGTCTGTCTTGAAGCCATTAGGAGCGATGGAGAAATAAGCTGGGGTCGACTGCAAAAAAGGTGGGCAACGACGAACCCTAACAAAGCTGCCGACCACGGTGTGAGCTGCCGACCACGACGTCGGCGTCCCCTTCGAGCTGTTAGTGACTCCATTGCAAATGAGTTTTTTTGTAGAGCTCTCATTCAAATTGCTTTCTCCATCGCAGGTACCTCAGTGATTGTTAATATTGATAACAAATCTCCCGCCTTGATGTAGTTCAAGAATACTATAAATGACTGTACGTTGTAAGGTGAAAAAATGATTCGAGTTTATTGTAGCTCAAGAATGCTATAAATGATTGTACATTGTAACTCAACAATGTTCCAATTTAATTGCCATGATATTGATTCGATACCATACTTAGATAATGTTCTAGTTTAGTTTGTTAAGATTCTTTTCTCCTTTTGTATAAAGCTGCAGTAGTCTGTAAAGAATAATATTGATTCAAGTCTATAGAGTAGAAATTTTTTGGCTCATCAACCTCTCTTTTAACTGTTTCATTTCTACACTCATAATCCTGACATATTTTAACAGGTTGTGAAAGATGTCTACTGGTTCATCTAGCACAAGCTGGGGTGGTAAAGCACCACTAGATGGCCCATTTTGCCTTTGCAATGTATGAGCACGTCTAAGAGTGTCAACTACGGATGATAATTACAAAAGGAAGTTCTGGAGATGCCCATATTGGACTCCTGGTTGTCAACATGGGAGTGGAGACAGGTTTTGTACATTTTTTTATTGGGTAGACGATGACCATTGCTCCACGTGCGGAGATGTGGTTGGCCAGCTACGAGATAGACTCCGGATACGGAGTCGTGAGTTCAAGATTGAGAAATCCGAATTGGAGGCTAACTTAGTGATGGAGAGGGAGCGTAGGGAGCATATCCAAGAGTTATGCAATAAGTTGAAGGAAAAATCTACGGAATTGGAGGCTAAGTTAGTGATGGAGAGGGAGCACATGAAACATATCCAACAGTTTTTGTATGAGGAGAAGGAAAAATCTAAATATTTGCACAAGAAATACAATAATTGCACATGGTGTGGTGTCATTGTAATTGTTCTAGTTGTTGCTGTTATCTACATGAAAATGTCTCATTATGCTGATGAAGGTTGTCATTACTTGATGATAGCGTAGGATTGATTAATGTAATTTTTTAGATGTGTATTGACTGTGGTTGTTGTTTTGAATTTAATTGTTGTATTGAACATCACTTGTTGTATGTAATTTGGTTATAGAGTGAATTTTGTGACAACAACTTACTGTGTTGATAATGATTAATAATAATATCACCCTACATATCAAAATCCCTCAATTGGAACAGCAAGTCAATATTGTCAACAAATATTGTCACTCTAATAATGTCACCCTACTATAGACCATTACAACAAAAGTTTTCCAATAACAGTAATGTCATTAAGCCCTAACTACACCATTACAACAGCAAGTCAATATTGCCAATTTGGTCGCTTCTGTTTCCCCTTTTTATCTTCGTTCATCCTCTCCACACGTGAAGATGACTCTACATTCTTCCCTTTTGGCACTGATACATTAGCCTTGGCAGGAGGCACTTGGGTGTTGGGTGGCAGTTGACCAACTCTGAATTGCATGCCTCCCCTTCCAGGATTGCCCCAAGAACACAGTCTTCCTTGTGCTGGATTGCTTGTATCAACGTCTAAGTCCACAAACACAGGTCTACGTGTACTAGTCTGTGAGTGGTGGCCCCCAAGTCTTGCAGACTGCCTCCTGGGTGGTCGTTTGGCCAACATCTTTACACGACCCATATTGACTTGCAGTTGATTACTTTGGCCTGCCTGCGAAGTCTCTGACAAGGGAGTTTGCACTGTTGGACTTGTTTGCCATGTTGCCTGTGAAAGCGACGAAGGTGAAGCGTTCCCAGTTTGCATAGATTGGGTTGTTGGCTGTGAAGGCTCTGACATTGGAGGTTGTGAAATGACCTAGTACCACATTTAAATATAAATTAACATTCTCAACATTTTCAAGCAATATGTAAATGAATACTGTATAATAAATAAGGAAGAAGTAGCCACTAACTTGTTCATCTGGAAATGAAGGAGCTTGAAATTCTGCTGCAGAAGTGGAGGAGGGTGTGCCTGCGTTCCCACGCGGACATTTTCTTTTGTTGTGACCAACTTGATTACATCTCGAACAGGTCATATGCACACCAGTTTTCCTCAACTTGTTTGCTCCTTGTCGATCGTCCTCATTTCTTCTTCGATGTTTCTTTGGCCTCTCGGGTTGTTTCCTAACCTCAGGAGCAGTGGGCTTCTCGTATGTGGTAGTGAGCCACTGATCCTCACTTGGCATAGGGTAAATTAAAGGCTCGTATGCTGCCCTCCACATCTCCACACTATAGTAATGATGCATATATCCCTTGGGATCTTGGTCAGAATACACAATACATGTGTATGCATGCGGGCATGGAATACCTGTGATGTCCCATCTCAAACATGAACAAGTCCTCTTTTTCAAATCAACCACATATTGCCTACCAGCATTCTTAACTTCAAACTGACCACATCCTGCATACGTTGGAGTACAATAGATGGACAAATCATGCATAAGTTCAAGCTTTGCAACTATCCGAGGCGTGATTGTATTCTCCCATTTACTAATTGCTTCCATTTTCAACTGATATTGTCCCATCAGTTTCTTCCGTATGGTCTCCACCATAGTCACAATTGGCTTATCACGTGCTTGCAGAATATACGCGTTGAAACATTCACTAAGATTATTCACTACCAAGTCAGACTTTGAAAATGTGTTAAACCATGCTCTAGACCATTGTGATGGGTCTATAACCTTTAGGTAGTCATATGCAGGCTGACTGAGGGCTTTTAGTTCCTCCATAGCTCTCTCAAAGTCCCTTTTTGTGTATGCTGTGGCTGCCTGCCACAATTTCTCCTTTAAAGCCACACCCCTGTGGCCAGCATCTTGAAAATTGGCATATAAATGCCTGACACAAATACGGCTGTTATTGTAAGGCACCAACTCCTCCATTGCTGGTTTTAAACCCTACAAAAAATATTCAATGAGTGGCTCATTTAATAAGTTTTAGTTAATAGAATATATTGAAATATTTATAAAATTACCTTTTGTCTGTCACTGATAAATGTCCACCCGCTTTCAGGTTGTTGTCCAAGATCGGATATAAGTGTCTCAATAAACCATCTCCAACTATCCTTTAACTCTGCCTCCACAATGGCCATTGCAATTAGGTACATGTTATCATTTACATCCCTACCAACAGCACATAGGAGCTGCCTCTTAAATGGTCCTTTTAAGAAACAACCGTCCAAACCAATCAATGGTCTACAACCAGCCTTAAAACCCTCTCTACAGGCTGCCAATCCTACGTACATCCTTTGAAAAATAAGAGGTAACTCAGGAGCTATTCGTTCCACCCTAACTAACAAACAACTACCTTGGTTCCTTTGTTTCAGGGTCTCACAATAGTCCCATACCTTGGCATACTGTTCTCTATGGCTGCCAAATATGGTAAACTGAGCCTTCACTCGAGCACGATACAACTTCATTTTAGGAACTTCCACTCCCCACTTTCTCTTAATCTCATCAGCAAGTGCTTTGATAGGCACATTAGGTTGGCTTATAAACAGTGACATCATCTTATCTGCAATCCAAGATTATGTGACAATGGGGTTCTTATAACTCCTACTACAATCATGTCTTGGGTTCATAGACTTTATCTGGAAAGTTTGTTGCCCTCTAATCCAAGACCCATAAACCCGGTAAGGACATTTAGGGGTATTGCAGACAACAATAATCCTATCCCCATCATTCTTTGCAAATTTTATCGATTTACCTATATTTAGGTTCAACCTCCTTATTGTCTCTCTAAACTGTGCTGTAGATCCAAACTTCATTCCAACAAATATTTTTGGCTTCTCCAAGTCAACAGCTTGAAACTCGGGAAACTTAAAATCATGATGTCCTTCGTCACCACTATGGACAGGAGATTGAAGGACGTCACTTGGTGTCATATCAGAACAATTACCTGCTAATTGTTAAAGCAAGCACTGTTTAGCAAGTTCTGAAAAATGAACACTAAAATAATAAACAAGAAAATAGAAGAGTATTTTATACCTATGTCATCCTCCTCTGGCCACCTTGGACCACTTCTGTCTTGATTCCTCCCTTCATCTTCCTCATTCTCAGCATCTGAGGAAGATTGTGGCTCTTTATCATCAACTGTCACTTGAGACTCAACACCTTTACTCCTTAGTTGTGCAGGCTTTGACCTCGATGTTCCCACTGTATTGACATCAATGTCATACAACTCATCCTCACTACTCAACACTTCTTTCCAAAATGGATCATTAAGTCCAAGGCGACGTGCTTCTGCTTCCTCCTCATCCTCACTCACATCCTCCTCGACATGATGATCATGCAAAGAAGACTGGTGCACTGAAGTTCGAGAATGAGACACAAGATACAAATGAGCCATTTGTTGATCCTGAAGCGCAGCCACCATAGACAGCACATCATAGTCAGATGTAAGCAATTTAAGACCATTGTGCATCCCCAAGCAAGGGTGTCTATAGTAGACTAGGTCACCTGGATGGTAACCATACTTGGCCATAATCGTCTGTATCTCAATCCATGATAGCTGATCCTCATCATATGGTTCATGGTACACATCAGTCTTACCCCCAACATATTCCTCATTCTGCCGCCTATCAATTATCCCACCATGATGGACTTGAAATAACAAATTCCTCGTAGCCATCCTACAAAATATTGTCTATTAAATTAGTCATGGACCGTAGTCAATTATTAGACCAACCATAAAGTAAACAAAAGTAAACTATTGGACCAAACGGATAAATTTGGTCATTTTCCTATGCAAGAGACCACCTCTGTGGTCCATCTGTTACAACCCGACAATAAAGATAACAACAACACACTCATGTTATTGTGTTCTCAAACTGGGACAACTAACGCCACTCAGCAATGCACTAGCGTCATATTAGGAAGCATACAACATTGGACCCACCTATGTGCAATATTGGAGGTGGACATAATAAAAAACAGTACACTTTGACATTCCAAATTACTCAGTTTTACACGAAAAATATACAAATTCGATGAAGACAAAGATGAAGTCATTTTGAGATGGACTCACCTCTATGACACCCACTGCGCGAAGAAGACAGATACCAACTCGATGAAGATGAACGAAAATATTTTATGAAGCCACTAAGATTGGTGCGAAGACGAACGAACACCAATGCGAACAACAATCGATCGATGGTCACTAGTTTCCGAGTTAGGGTTTTCGAATTTCGGATTTGGGGATTTTTGAATATGAAGTTCAGTTTGGGAAAATGGAAACCGATGGAGTGAGGGGTGATTTTGTCTTTGTAATGAAGGATTAGCATGTGAGAAGTACGTGGGTGAGTTTTCCGTTTGATTTAACTCTCATTATAGACGGAAGGGGGGGATTGGGACGTTATAAAAGTAGGAGGGTCCACTTTGATGCAATCAATAGTTTCGGGGGAACATTGTGAATTTGGTGATAGTTGGAGGGGGCAAAGTGTAATTAACCCAAAAAAGAAATAAATACGTGGGAGGGAGAGTTTTGGGTGCCAAATTGTGAAAATTTTAGCTTTTCAATGACATTTTTATCCATTGAGATGTTAAGATGTACGTTTTCTATACATTAGATATAAACTCATTTAGTTAATCCATACAAAACAAATTTGAGAGATATATAAATATAATATTAGTATATATGATTGCTAATGGATATAAACAAAAGTATAGAATCTATATTAATTGATCATTAGATAATTACAAAGAAGTGTATGAGAACTTCCATATCAGCCCTTTGTCAGTCTTCAAATTTGAAATGTGAACAGATTTTAAAAAAAAATTATGTTCTCTCTTAAAATTGATGTAGTAAAGTATGAAGGTAACATACTCCCACTACTATACTTATACAACTAGTATACTATATAACATGCTATACATATATAATATACTATATTACATGTGTGTGTGTGCGCGCATGCGCACTGAATAAACATTAACAAGAAGTGTTGTACTAGTAGCAATCATCGTTAGACAGGTGTTCCTCAACAAGTCATATATGCATCACTTGTTTAAAAAGAAAATCTTTAATTATAAGAAAAGTAAAAACTTACTTTAGAATATTTAGAAGCCAAGAAATATATATATATATATATATATAAACATTAATCCAAATACGTTTTAGTGTAAAAAATATAACATTCAAACCCAAATTAAGCATTCAAAGTAGTTCACATACTTAGTTCGAACATTAATGAAAATGAATTCGAGCTTATAGTACTTATCAACTTTCAAACACAACATAGATGTCCAAAATTAACGTACTTCGTTCGAATGTTAATTACAATACATGCGAACTTAATGTAAACATGATGGAACATATTACAACTAATGTTGAAATGTAAGAGAACGTTCGAACACAAATTTCAATGTTGAAACGTTCATTCAGTAAACATTAATGGATATACATTCCAACTTGAAAATGCGTTGAAAGCTATTATACATAGGAAAATGCTACTATGTCCAACTTGAGAGAGTCATACTGGCTGCGAGAAACCCTAGCAAATGTAGCCAGCGACTGCAGTCTCAGCCACAAACCATGGTAGTTGGGCCTTTGCAAATCGATCATTAAATGCTAGCATTTATGAGTCCCAACCAACTGAATCCCTGATTCAGTGGTTCATGATTCTCTAGTTTGTCGAATCGTCCGTCTCTCATTTGATTAGCCAGGTTCTTTCCAGTTTCTAAGTATTTCCAGATATCGCTAGTCTGCTCGCCTCTGGTTCTCTCTTAACTCTTTCTAAATTGTAGTCTTGTAGGTCTAATCATCTAAGATGAGTACGTCGAAGTGGTGTGACTGGTGTCATCAATTTCTCAAATTTTGCTAACTCGTAGCCCCTCTGCTACCATAAATCAATAATTACGATACATATGCATGCTTTGTGACTATACGTCTATGACTTCGATTGATATGAAAATGGCTTTTTTTATTTTGTAATGCCAAAAAATGGTTTTTTTTCCTATCTGATCTTGCTATTGTTTGCACTATATGTTACTTGCAAGAGCTTATTATTATTCATATGGAAAATTTTGATTTGAGATAACCTTGTGAAGAAAGAATTTAAAAATATGTACTTGAAGCAAAATTTTCAGTCCACAGCACCATGAGTTTAACTTATTTCTCGTCTTTGACTCTATGTTTATATTTTTTTACTATAGATTTTAATTTTTTTTCATTTGTTTCTCTGAGTTGTCTCGGTTTGTTTGTGTATATTGTTGTGTAGCCTGTGTTTGTTAATAATGTCTGCACATAGAGTTATATAGGTGCTTTGTTTTGATGATACTGTCTAAAATCATCAAAAGCCCTAAGTGATTTATGTTTATACAATATAAACTATGTGGTTTTATGTTTATGGAGGCACATAGAGTCAACTCTTTGTTTTGATGAGTACAATATAAAATCTGTTTGAGTTTAACATATTTGTGTTGATTAATATTTTGCTATCTGGTTCTTTGTAGTCTATATTCTTGCTTGAAGTATCGAATGGGCTGATTAATATAAACTCTCTGGTAGACTGGTTTTATGTTTATAAATTATAATCTTCGATTCCTGCTTGAAGTTTCTAGTGGTGCGTTGCTTCTGGAGGCTGAACAAGTCATCGAGGCAAGGTTGTTTTCACATTGGTCGAGCAAATCTGTTTGACTTTATAATCTTTTTGTTGATTAGTATAAACTGTATGTTTATATATATATATATATTATATTTATGTAGGGGCCTTGCCTCTAGAGGCACATCAAGCCATCGAGGCAATGTTGTTTTTATAAGTGTCGAGTCAAATTTGTTTTTGACTTTATCTTATTTTAGTTTATTAATATAAACTGTATGTTCTATGTTTATATTCTTATTTTATATTTCTGGAGGTGCTTTGCTTCTGGATGCACATCGAGCAATCGAGGCAAGGTTGTTTTAAGAAGTATTGGTTCAAATTTATTTAACTTTAATTTGTAATTTAGTTTATTAATATAATATGTTTGGTTTTATGTTTACAATTGATTTATGTTAGAAAATGGATGATTGTATGAATAAATTTGATTCAGTGGAGGAGTATGAAAATTAAAATCTATTGGGATTAGCTTAGTAGAGCCTGTGTTTGATGATGATAGAGACACTGCAAATATTGAGGTTCCTAATATAATCATCAATGAGGGCCCAACTGAAGTGCAAACGAACCACCTATGAAAGAAAGAAGAGAAAGAGGACTCTATTGTATGGAATGATTTTGTTGAAATTGAACGAGATGGTACTAAACAACCTCAATGCAAATGGTCTAAAAATTTGTTAAAAGCATCTCGATCGAGTTCTACGACTACACTACGTAGGCACTTGCTAACTTGCTTGTCATACACAGCCTCTAAGAAAAAGCAGAGCTTTTAATAGTTGAGTCTAAGGAGCCAGACAATGGGTTCACTATGCCAAACTTTACCCATGATTGTAATAGGGTGAGAGGGATTTCCTCTCATATAATACTTTACCATAAATATCCATTTTCTTTTATGGAGCACGTTGTGCTTAATAAGTTTATGAGTGCAAGCACTCCATATTGAAAAAAGATGTATCAGGCTGCTGCAAAGGAGTGCATGAGAAATTATGAGAAAAAAAAAAGACAAAGTTAAAGGCTTTACTTAAAGCTGTTAACAAAGTTCATATCATACTTGACATGTGGACTTATTGTAAAAAACCTTTCATATATGGTAGTGACATGTCATTTTATTGGTTGACATGTTTAGAGGTGCGTTTTTGTAATGTACCGCCTCCTCATATTGGCCTACTTATTGTCAATACTTTACAAAAGTTTTTTCATGATTGGGGAATTGAGAATAAAATTAGATTAATTATTGTTGACAATTTAAGTTCTAATGATGTTACAAATAAGATCTTGAAAGATGATTTTTGATTGAAGAAAACATTGTTTGTTTGAGAAAAAATATTTCATGTACAATGTTGTGAGCATATAACTAATTTGTTTGTGCATCATGGACTTGGGGAGATTAGGGAGATCGTTGACTGTGTGAGGGATGATATAAAATATCTGGTAGTATCAGAGTGTAGGCTAAAATAATTTAGTGAAATTGGATAACAGTTGTAATTGCCTTCAAAGAAACTGATTTTAAATATGCCTACAAGATGGAACAACACACATTTAATGTTGGATGCTACAATTCAATTAAAAGAAGTGTTTTTTAGATATGGTGGTAAAGATAACAGTTTTGAATGGGTTCGAAGTGTTGAAGATTGGGAGCAAGTTGAAAATGTTTGGGAACTACTTGTAATTTTCAATGAATTAACCAATATTGTATCCAGAAGTGATTACCCAACATCAAACATATTTATTTCTGAAGTATGAAAAATGAATGACATCTTAGGTAAGAAGTCTAGAAATGAGCATGAGTACATGAAATCAATGGTAAGAAAAATGAGTTCTAAGTTTGAAAGATATTGGAGAGAGTGTAATTTATTGATGGCAATTTCTACAGTGTTAGACCCCAGGTTCAAGCTGGTGCTAATCCAGTTTTATTTTCCCTTTAATTTATCAAGATCCAGAAGTTTCCAAGAATATTTGGCATGTCTCTCAAGTGATGCATGAATTGTATGATGAGTATGTTAAAGAATACAATTTGACTATTGAGGCTCAAAGATAGCAGGAACACGCTCGAACAAACTTATCCAATGGTTCCTCCAGTGTAGGGAGAAGCATGCAAAGTGGTCATTCATTTTCTTTTGTTAGAAGTATTAATACAATGCAACCGATCAAATCAGAACTAAAAAATTATTTAGAAGAGTATATATATCTATAAATAGAGTTCATATGCAAGTTTCAATGCCTTGAATGGTGGAAAACAAATACTCTTCAATTTCGAACTTTGTCCAAATTGGCCTGAGATATATTGGCAACACCAATTACCACTGTTAATTCAGAATCAACTTTCAGCGCATGTGGTAGAGTTATTAATCCTCATCAAGTTTTTGTCAATTGAAACAGTATAGATGTTGTTATGTGGGTCTGAGTTAAAGCATTATATGCATTTAAAATATCATTAACTATGACAATATATTTAAACTTTAAGTTGCTAGTTTATTATCTTATATAAAAAAAATTTACAAAAATACAAACTGATTTTTTTTTTTTTTTGTCAATAAAAAGATGTTCCATCAGTAACTCAAATTCTCTTGCTATAGGTGAAATCATGAAAGTATTTCAATTTGATAATATGTGATCTAATCGCAGTTTGTTTTTATTTTTGTATGTTTGGTGGATGAAGATAATTTTGTTGAATGATATAACAGTTAAGGTAATTCTAACTCCCCACCATCTAGTCGATTAAATTTTATTGAGGCAAATTCAATTTTGCATTATTCTCAAACATCCCTTAATAGTATGACTAAGTTAAAAGTATTTGAGTAATCGTAGAAGGGATTAAAAATTAGCTTAATCTTTTTATAGTGTGTATCAATATATGCAAGTTGATGTCATGGTGATTTTATTGAAGTTTGGTGTTTCCAAATTAGTGTATGCAGGTATAGTTGCTAACTTGATGTCATGTTGAAGTTTGTTTGCATCTTAATACTTAACTGCTGGTTTATTATCTTATAAGAAAATTTATAGTTTGTATGATGTTATCTCTGATGCTATCTCAATGACATCAGTATAGTCTATGATTTTTTATTAGGACTGTATGATACTAGCTTAATCTCAGTGGGATCTCTAGACTCTGATGTTATATCTGATAGTTCATTTTATTTGATTGATTGTTATACTGTGTAAGTACATATTAGATATGATATGAATAGACAATCTGAGAGGTCTGTTAATTGTTATTGCAATTATTCAAAATCACCATTATGACATATTAAATTTTGTTGACGCAAATAAAATTTTGCATTCTTGTCAAATATCCCTTGATAGTATTACTAAGTTAAAAGTAGTTGAGTAATCATGCAAGGGATTCTAAACTAACTTAAATGTTTTTAATGTATTAGTGTATGCAGGTTGGTGTTATGTTGATTTTGTTGAAGTTTAATGTTTTGAAATTAGTGTATATATATAGGTATAGTGCATAAATGGACTTCACTTCACTCAGGTATAGACCTAAGACTGTAGACTGTTTTCTAAGTTTGATGAAGTTTGTATGCATCTTAAAATGATATCTCTTATGGTTTATTTTATTTGGGGATTTTTAATTTATATTTTATATGGTGTTAGTACATCTCAGTGATATCTTGTATGCTAATTTGTTATATTGCTTTATTTTATCTGTGCTATTTGGGGACTTGCAGGAATCCATTGTTACGTCTGGGGCTGTACACTGCCAACCATTTGTCAAGATCAGATTATAGATTACGAGTCAACGTTGCTATCTCCATAGACTGTGCTTGAAGTAAATGGAGGAAAGCTTCAAGTTGCATAGAAGATGTGATTCGTGAAGATTGAGGACTCTAGAAAGCATTTTTTATTTTAAAGTTTAATGTACCATAATTTATAAGCATTGTTAATTTGTTATATATATTTTTTTAAAATTGTTAATTTATAATATAACGGCTTGCTGCTCCTGACGTAACTTTGTATTTTATTGTTAATTTATTATATTTTAAAGTCTTTATTTATTTTGAGTTTGTTATAAGTTATTTAGAAATAAAAAAATCACCCATCTCGAGCCGAGTCAAGCTAAGCTCAATCTCACCTCGAGATCAGACCAAACCTCGAGCCGAGCTTTAGTTTATATTTCATGTAAACGAGTTGAGGTCGAGCGAGATTTTGGGCTCAGCTTATAACAAGCCGAGCTGAAGCTCGTTAGTATTTCAAACGGGTCGAGCTTGGACATATGCTCGCTCGAGCAGAGTGCTCGAATACAACACTAGTTATAGTCAAAGCTACAGCAGATGGACCAACTTGGCCTGAAGTCTTGCATTGGCTTCTTGGGATTCGATCGGGTTTTGGGTTGATAATGCATGAGTACAGTGAAAGCAAGCATGCTAGACCTATGTGGAGGATTTCCCAAGAGGAAAATCATAGACATACTGGTTCAAGTTTTTGACATTACTTTTTTTGTGTCCTTGCAAATCCTAAACAGGCTGTTTTAACTTGGCCGTATAGCTAGTTCAGCGAGTGAACTCTCTAATAGATTGTACCAGCTGGTTGAACAGGTGAAATCTCTTGGCATTATAACAAATTCTGAGATCAAAACTCACTTTCCTCTTTCCTGGACAGCTGATATGTGGGGATCAGGAAGATCTCTTGGACTGTAAAAAAAGGAAGAAAGAGAAACAGCCAAAAATATATTTCCAAGTCAATCAACACCATGAAGACAAAATGGTCTGCCATGTTTGAATTTAAGCTATCTGTGCCTGTATCGGTTTGCATATTAAATGCTAGCAATTGAAAACGAAAGACAAGTAAAACCATGTTTTTCAGACTAATTCCAAACTTCATCAAACCCACGTGAAAAACTAGTCAAATTCGAAGGTTCCAGGTTTGATTGAGGCGACAGAACCAAACAGTTTCTAATGTTTGAACTCCAATTTTCAAACCATACGTTGACAAAGCTGACACTAGTGGGGAGAAAATTTTTCAGCAAAACCAATCATTTATATTATTGAACAAGTTACGGTGTTTCCCTTGCAAAAGAGAAATATTCATCGTCATAAGAAAACCTGGTACATGAAGCTTCCAGAATTATACAAAAAGATGACAGATATTCAACACAGTATGAAAGACTTTCAAAAGAATAATGCAGAAAAATCAAGAGAGACTTCTCAAACCCGCGTCCTACAAGAACTTCTCGATGCTGGCAGTTAGTGTCACAGCACCAATCACGGCATCCTTCTTCTCACCATTGATGAAAATCATGATTGTTGGGATGCTTCGAATTCCGAATTGGGTTGCGATTGAAGGACTATCATCAGTATTGAGGTTGAAGCATTTGAGCTTCCCAGCATATTGCATTGATAGTTCACCAATTACTGAATGGACCATACGGCAGGGCCCACACCATGGAGCCCAAAACTCAACCAGAACAGGCCCTTCAGCCTTGAGATCATGTGATTGCCATGTAGCGCATCGGTCACGGTAGGAACTGAAGTTTTGAAAGACACTGATCAGTCAACTCAACTTATATAAATCCCGCATGAAGAAACATTTGGGGGCATTTCATGGAAGAAACTAAAAATCCATCCAGTCTATTAATTCCAGTAATTACAAAAAGAATCTGCACTAAAGATTTCTGGATAGTTAACATTGAAATTCAATTAACAGAATAGAACCCTACAAAGATAGAGGAGGCTGTTTAAACTTTAAACATGCATAGTGAGACTTTTAGCTTCGGTCCAGATTACGCCCCACACGTCAGCTTCCTAAAGCAGATATGTTTCTCAAAGATTATTAACAAAACCCCGGTTTTCGTATTTTGCTGCCTAGGTTTGGCAATTCTTGTTGCTGTGTTGGGTTTAAATCGTTCACATCGGTTCATGTTATACATCAACCTGATCCGTTTAATTAAACAGATCAGATCCCTCAACCCTAAAATACCAATTTCATGTCGAGTTCGTGTCGGATTTATGGTTCATGAAAAAAATTGCCAGTCTAAATGCCGTGTCATATTCAGGTGGTATATGAATCAAACCCAACCTTACCCATTTAATTAAATGAGGTCCACTTAGTCCTAACCTGCTAATATTTCGTAAAGTTAGCGTCGATTTTTAGATCGTGTCAAAAATGGCCAGCCTTATTTTCACCACCCCACTCTGGTCGCCAGCCTAGTCATCAAGATTTTTAGAAGAAATTTTTTTATTCTCCATACGAATGCACATAGATGCTAAGAGCAATTAAATTGACTGGGCAAAGGTACCCCCAAATCGAAAGTAGAAAGGAAAGATAAAAGAGGGAATAAGAAGATAACAAATACAAGAGAAATCAAGGAGGCAGAAGCAGTAAATATAAAGCCCAACAAACATTGAGAGCAAAAGATGAAACAAATGGGTTTTTTCCCAAACAGTATCAGACACAATTTTTTTTTTTCTTTAATAAAAACGAGGTCAAGCCTCTCATTATTAAACCCTTACTAAGGTGGAGGAAACCATGATTACAACATTTTTTCGAAAAAAGAAACATTAATGACGAATATATGGAATACCTAATAAGTCTAGTCGAACAATTCCCCAGAGCCCTCCTTGCACCAAATCTTCACGTATAAAATCAACGATTCTACCCATTGTGCCCTCTTTTGCCAAAAAATCTGTTGTCATGTTAGCCTCTCTAAAATTATGTCAAAAACGAATTTTGAGCAAAGTGACTAAAGTTTTAATCTCCTCCCAAAAATTCCAAAAAATCCAAAATTTGCATATCCCGGAAGCTAGCCAATCCATCACAATACTTGAATCAGATTCCACTAATAAATCTCTCAATCTAAGAGATTGACACAAGCGAAGACCATCAAGAAGAGCATGACACTAGGCAATAGTATTTGTCGCATGACCATAAAAGTGTGCAAAATCAGCTATCACCTTACCCCTTGAATCCCGAAGTATGCCCCCACCACCGGACCTCCCCGGATTTCCACAAGATCCACCATCAACATTAAGTTTAATTAAGCCTCTATCCAACGGCTTCCAAGCTATTAGTCTTGGTAATTTCCGACAAACCAGGAGCATAGGACAATTCAGATCTTGCAAATTTGAAAAGTCATTAGCACCCATCATTTTAAATTTCTTCAATTCATTTGAAATATCTCTTAAATTCACTTTCACTATTCTCAAAATTCATTTCCAATCAAAATTAACTCCCTCCATCTGAGAAACACATCTAGCCCTCCAAATAGCCTAAGAAATAATAATGGGCAGCACACCTCGAACCCAACCAACCTGTGAAGAAGACATCGCACACCTCCACCATAGCACCATCATCCCATCCCAAGTCAGAACCCGTGGCAACCGAGTCCCGCAAATTACTGCAATATAAAATCTCTCTCTCACTCTCTCTCTCTCTCTCTCTCTGAGTATATTAGTGTACAAGACCACTAAAATTTCGTTTGGTTTCACAAACCTTTGAAACTATCTCATTCCATATCATCTCAATATTTAAATATCATTCAAACACAAACATTTTTCAATTTCAAATTTTTCATCTAATCATTACAACTTTCCCAAATTTTCAAACAAAACAAAAAATAATTCAACGTTTTGAAATTCTAAAACAAAAATTATATTCTAACCCAATGTTTTTAATTTCGTACCGTACCGGCCGGTACGGCCGAAATTTTTCGTTTCGGCCGTCCGGCCGGTATAGGTACTAGATATATACCGTACCGGCCAAAATACCGGCCGTTTCGGCCTAATTTTCAAATTTCCGGCCTATATTTCGGCCGGTACCGGCCGATATTTCGGCCTGTGTTTTTTTTTTTTTTTTTTTTCAAACTACAAGTTTATTTTTTGACCCCCAATTTAGATTAGACTATTTATAATTTATATGTATGTATGTATTTATATATAATTTATTCATATATAAACTATTATTTTAGAATATAATTGTTATATATATTTATATATATAATTTATTCATATATCGACTATCCCGAAACGGTACACGAAATGGTACCGGTACCGAAATATTTCGTTCCAGTGTCTTGACCGGTACGCCATCCGGTACGGTATTCAAAACATTGTTCTAACCTGTTTAACTTTATAATTTTTTTATTCAACTTTTTCTCTCTTCTATCCCCAAAACTCCATAAAAATCTTAACTCAAACTATTTCATTACTGTTCACAAATTTCTCATCTCATTTTATTTTATTTGTGTAACCAAATGAGGCATTATTCCATTCCCTGGAACTACTAGAACTTCTTTTTTTTTTTTTTTTTTTTGCAGTTTCTATAATCTCATTAATCAAATTTGAGTCTCTAGTCCGAATACTGACCCTTCCCTCCAATAGAACAAAACAGAGCTGGTGATCCTCTACCAACAGTTGTATGATTGTATCCATGCAAAATTCTATAATTGGGGCAGCGAGATGAAGATGACTGAGTGAAGCAGCAAATTACCAAAGAGAAATGCTTTGGGTCCCGAATTCGGGACTCAAAAAGTGTCCCGAATTTATTTATTTATTTTTTTATTTAGTGATTAAGAAAGTATTTTTTAATATTATTATGAATTTTTTATTTTTTTTAATATTTATGATGATTAAAAAAATACATGAAAAAAAAAACAAAAATAAAAAACTCAAACTCAAAACTTAAAACTCAGCGTGTAAAGTGAAAACTTTGTAACATCCAAGCTCAATTTTGTTAAGGCTAGGATCGATGAGAATAATTTTATTGGCCTCACTAGCCCATGAACTTCTGCAAAGCCCCTTTGAGTTTATTGTATTTGTTGGCCATTTGATAGGTCTGACCCATGATTAAGCCCAAGAAACTTATAATACACACCTGACCCATTGGGACCCAGCCCATTTAAGCTACCTGATCATCCCATCCAACTCCTCTAATATTTGATCATCAACGAAACACCAGAACTCTAAGCGCCAACTCTCCAAGCTAGGCAAAAATGATGGGTTTGCTCCTTTGTGAATCCCACATCGGTGGGAGAAAAAAGAGAAGGAGGCCCCATGGCCTATAAAAGGGAGGCTTAGCCTCTTAGTTAGGTATACCAAATCATAAGCTTATTTAGTAACTTGTGACTCTAGTAAAATTCCTCTTTTAATTTTTCTTGTAAAAAGGAAAGAGGTGAGAGTTAAAGTTTTACTAGTGGGGAAGCTTTGTGGGTGTCATTTGGAGTGAGGAGAAAAATTGTGTGATTGTAATAATTTTTCACATAGTGTATTTTCTTCTCTGGGTCTGGTGGTTTTTTCTCCTATTTTGGGAGTTTCCACGTAAATTCTTGTGTTGTTATTATTTCTCTGTTTTTCTTCATATTTCACCAAAGGGTGGATCCTAGGGGGTGAATTTAGGAGGTCTAAATTCCCAACAAGTGGTATCAGAGCCACTAGGTTCTTTTTGGTGGGTGGAGCTTTGGTGTGGTAGTGTGGATACGTACAGTCTAAGGAGGTTCTGTCTAGGAGATTGGTATTTAAGTGGTCCAGTGTGACCCTCCAATCTTTCCTGGGAACCTTGAAGTTCTGTCTAGAAAAGAATAATCTTTTCTGGGAACTTACTTAGTGAGTACCATTCATTTCTACGGTAAAATTCATCGAGGCAATGTCAGGAAGTAAGGTTTCAAATTCTATCAGATATGAGGTGGAGAAATTTGATGGGAGAATCAATTTTGGCTTGTGGCAAGTTCAAGTCAAGGATGTTTTGATTCAATCAGGATTACACAAGGCATTGAAGGGCAGACCAACCCCTGAAGTCAGCAGTGATACTAGCGTGACTGATGAAACAAAGAGCAGATCTGTAATGAGCGATGAAGATTGGGAAGATCTGGATTTGAGAGCAGCAAGTGCGATACGTCTGTGCTTGGCCAAGAATGTTCTTGCAAATATACATGGAATATCTACGGCAAAGGAACTCTGGGAAAAGCTAGAAGAGTTGTATCAGACAAAGGGCGTCTCAAATCGGGTGTACCTAAAGGAGCAGTTTCATACACTGCATATGAGTGAAGGTACGACTATTTCAGATCATTTAAGTGTTCTCAATGGTATTGTCTCTGAGCTAGAATCTATTGGAGTTAAAATTGATGATGAGGATCAAGCCTTGAGGCTCATCTGGTCTCTTCCATCTTCCTATGAGCATATGAAGCCTATTTTGATACATGGGAAGGAGAAAATAATTTTTTCAGAGGTTACCAGTAAACTCTTTTCTGAAGAGAGAAGACTAGGTGGTGGAAGAAATGGTCCACCTATGAACTTAGCAGTGGTAGTAGCTGGTAATGGGAAGAAGAAGAACTCCATGAAGATGAAAGTAGTTTGCTGGGGGTGTGGACAATCTGGGCACGTCAAGAAAAATTGTCCAAGAGGTGGAGCAGGTTCGGCAAGTGGCTCCAAGTCAGTAAATGGAGATACTGATAATGAAACTAACGTTGTGTCCCTCTCCATGAAAGACGATGTCTGTTAAAGGGACATGTACATCCTCATGGCATGCCATTAATTCCCAAAGTTGTCATGATAGAGGATGTGTTAATGTTAGCTGGTCCACAAATTTGCACACAAGCATTGGTTTGGCATTAATGTAGGGTGTGTGGTGGAAATTTATGTCGATGGCTGATGAACTTCCAGAAAAGCCAAACGTGGAAGTTGCACCATAATTTTTCAGCAAAGTTATTTTCGACATGTGCCGAAATTGAAATGCTTGGAATTGGTTTATTCTGAGTGGGTATGCTTTTATGGTGGAGCATGATAGCAGAAGCTATGAAGATCTTCATTGCGGTGGAGCGTGGCTGTGGGATCAGCCAAAGTCGCAAGGTGGAGATTGATGGGTTTGCTCCTTTGTGAATCCCACATCGGTGGGAGAAAAAAGAGAAGGAGGCCCCATGGCCTATAAAAGGGAGGCTTAGCCTCTTAGTTAGGTACACCAAATCATAAGTTTATTTAGTAACTTGTGACTCTAGTAAAATTCCTCTTTTAATTTTTCTTGTAAAAAGGAAAGAGGTGAGAGTTAAAGTTTTACTAGTGGGGAAGCTTTGTGGGTGTCATTTGGAGTGAGGAGAAAAATTGTGTGATTGTAATAATTTTTCACATAGTGTATTTTCTTCTCTGGGTCTGGTGGTTTTTCTCCTATTTTGGGAGTTTCCACGTAAATTCTTGTGTTGTTATTATTTCTCTGTTTTTCTTCATATTTCACCAAAGGGTGGATCCTAGGGGGTGAATTTAGGAGGTCTAAATTCCCAACAAAAAATTGCAGTCATCTCCCTTTGAAAAATTCTCTCTTTCAAGAGAGAGAGCTAGGATAAGGTCATCCTCTCCCCAAAACATGTCCAGGCCTGCAGTGGGTCAAGTTGGACCTTATTTTCTCTCTCTCGTTTGCTGATATTACTCAACATACACAGTCCAAACTGGAACCAAGCATCTGCCAACCAACACAAGGAAGCCATAGGAGAGCCTCAGGGATCCTGATGACTTCTTAGATGCAGCCATAGAACTGTTCATCCGGATCGAATTTTTTTCCATGCCCGATCTGGAATCCAGTTATCCGGGTTTCAACCCGAAATAAACCATGGCCAATAACCGCATAAGGTTTGTGAGAGCTGTTTATGTCAAAACATATATGATTTCTACTCCATTTATTATCTATGTTTGATTATTTATTTTCTTTGTTTAAATATTTATTCTACTATATTTGGTAGTCTTTATTACTCAATAATAGATGGAAGAAGATTTTATGAGTTGTAATATTGGTACAATCCAAGGGGTTGGTGGTGACTCTTCTATTCTAGTGGATGTGGAGGAGCATGGTAGTCTTTCAACCCTTTCATTCACATATACACAACACCCCTTCATCCACATACCAATCGGTGGTATGGGAACACTTTACTAGAGTGGAACCTATTGACTGTGATAACTCAAAAGCTGAATGCAATTATTGTGCTAAGATATACAGTTGCTACTATAAAAATGACACTTCATCCATAATACACCACCTCTAAAATGCATGTGAAACTTCCCCTCTTAGAATTAAAGGAGTTCGAAAAAGCCAAACCCTAGTGTTAAGAGGGATGTGGAGGAAGAGTGTGTAGTCCACTTGTGAAATATGATGCAGAAAAACTAGGATGTCAGCTGCTAAGTTTTTTATTAGGTGTGAACTGTCTTTTAGACTAGTGGAGAGTTTGAGTCTCAATGTTGAAAATTATGGCAAAGATCTATTCCAACAAGAAGCTTCAGTTGGTAGAAATTAGATATGTTAGAAAGGTGCCAAGGAAAATATGGATGGATTATAAAGGAAGATTCCAAATATCACGACTAATCTTTGCTTTAACCCCCTCCATCAAAGCACAAGTTGATCATAGTAATTCAGCTAGTAGGATATAGCACAAATGTGTGGATCTTTTCAAATTGAGGCATGTTATGTGACAAGTCATGGAAAGCGCAAGCCACATATTGGCAAATATTCCAAAATGATTAGTTAATGTTACAATTAGAGCCCTTTGAAATTATTATAAAGAGTAACGACATCCTCCCAAGCATTGTGAGATCCAAGTCACCACCTTTCTATACTCAATTTGGGATATTATAATTTCCCCCTTAAATCTATGACAACCTCTACGTCATTCTATCATAGGTGACATATCTCCAGTCTCACACTTCTATTTAGAACCTGTCTCTAACGCCATTTGTAACAATCCAAGGAAAGCCAAGTCACATATGCACCTATACTCCAAAATGTAGTCAATGTTAAAGTTGGAGCTCATTGTAACTACCAAAATGGGCAAGAATTTCTCCCTCTCAAGAAATATAAAATTTCATTCACCATCTTTCCATACTCAATATGGGATTACACGTTATAATATGACTTGAGCGGTCATGCCTGAGCCCAAACATGAAGAAAACAACTTCGTCAAGATCACCAACCATGATGCAAGATGTTGACTTTCAAACTCCTATTTGATAGTATAGACTATCCTTATACATTGAAAAGCTTCAATCTAACATAATATCTGATGAATCTATTATTATCATGAACACAGATTCAAAACCACGTACAATATTATACATGTTGGTCACATATCATTGATCATGTTAATAAACGATTAATTAAATTGGAAAAGTTAAGAAAGTATAACATATAGGATATTGAATTTCGTCAGTTTTATTCTTCAACTACAGCATAATATATCATACTTTACCATAATCCAGCAATCTAACAACACCATTCAAAATATGAAAGTTATAACTTCCATAAATTCTAATTTAACTATATCAAGTGCATTAACTCAAATGTGGACTGAGATTCAGGCAAGAAAAACTTACTATCAAGAGAGGTTTCCTGAACTTCACAAAAAATGCAATCACTTGGCGAAGAACCCTCCAGTTTCTGGAGCTTAACGAAGAAACATATGGGTTCGAAGGGAATTGGATCCTGAGGCCAGATACTCCAGGCAAGGGCCCAGGTCTCAGGCTGCCGAATAGGGCAAGTGACCGATATAAAGTAATCGTCTTTGGGAGTGAAGGTCTGAAATTGATGGAATGAGAACAGAGAGCAACGAGTTCGGGTAAGGTTGCCATCGGAAATCTGACACTAGGGCTGGTCATATTGAGACAATAATATACGTATACATATAATGGATATAGATTGGAAGGAATGGAGAGATTGAAAGTCGGATGTGAGCAGTATTGAAACAAAGAAAGGAATTGTTGAAGGAGAGATGTTTGAAGAAATGCGCAACTCAGGACAGACTCAGTAAACGTTCTCAGTTTCTCATTACTGCCTTGCCTTCATTCATAACAATACACATATTTATAATCTCAGTACATAATAGACTCTGGACATTGACCAATCAAATATGGACAGTTGTACGAGAATATTTTTCTGTTAGAGGTCTATGTTCTAGAAGGATGCTGCAGACTATTTTTTCTGAACATTCTCTGTGATGTTGTGCTGTGGTAGAGGAACGTGCTGCATTGCCTTAATATCCTCCCATGTTTTAGGCAGCACAGTGAAAAGTGTGAGGCTTGAATGTAACAAATGGAAACGAGTAGACGAAAGAGGCTTTGTTAATATGTTTGCAATCTGATCCCGGCTTGAAATGAAGGAAACTTGTAATGTCTTAGTTGCCACATGCTCACGAACAAAGTGATAATCTAGTCCTACATGCTTAGTGAGAGCATGTGAAATTGGATTAACAGATAAATAGGTTGCTCCCAAGTTATCATCACACCATAAGGTAGGAGACTCAGTTAGAAAGACACAAAGTTCTTTTAACAAAGATTGTAACCAAATAAGCTCACATATGGTATTAGCTACTAATTTGTACTCTGCTTCTGTTAAGAACGAGCAATAGTAGCTTTTTTTTTTTTAACCCCATGAAATTAAATGATTACCAAAGAATACACAAAAACCACCAGTGGATTTGCGATCATCCAGGCACCCAGCCCAGTCAGCATCGGAGTAGGCAAAAAGTTTAAGGGATGAAGAGGAAGAGAATAAGAGACCAAAATTTGATGCAGTCTTCACATACCTAAGAATCTTCTTCACAGCCTGTCAGTGAGGTAATCTGAGACAATGAATTTATTGGCAGACTTTGTTAACCGCAAAGGAGATGTCAGGCCTGATCAAAGCTAGATATTGCAAGGAGCCTACAACACTCTGATATAACTGAGGGTCCTCAAAAGTACAACTATCAAAAGCTGTAAGTTTTACAGAGGATGACATTGGGGTGGAGACAGGTTTACAATTGTGCATATAGGTGCGATGCAATAGGTCAGAAATGTATTTGGACTGTGAGAGAAAAATACCCGTAGGTGACCTTGTGACCTGAATGCCAAGAAAAAAAATGTAAGAACCCTAAATCTTTAACTGGAAAAAATTGACCTAAGGCAAAGATAAAATCTGAAATAAGAGTGAAGTTGGATCCTGTGACAATGATGTCATCAACATAGACTAAAATATAAATGCAATCAGATGAATTATTAAATATAAATAGAGAAGGGTCCGATCGGGAAGCATGAAAGCCAAGAGCAAGTAATTTAGCAGTCAATTTAGCAAACCAAGCCCGAGTGGCTTGTTTCAAAACATAGATGGGCTTCCTTAACTTACAGACATGTGACGAGTAGTCTGGATTAATGAACCCAGGTGGCTATCTCATAAAGACGTCTTCTTCAAGGTCCCCGTGCAGGAAGGCATTTTGGACATCTAACTGGTGAAGAGGCCATTTTGAGGTGACTGCAATAGAGATGAGAAGGCGTACTGTGACTGGCTTTATCACAGGGCTAAAGGTCTCTGTAAAGTACAGACCTGGCTGATGATGGAAACCTTTGGCCACAAGTCGTGCCTTACGACATTCCAAGGATCCATCAGCACGTCTTTTGGTCTTTAAGACCCATTTAGAACCCAGAATATTGATAGAGGGAGAGGAGGGAACCAAGTCCCATGTCTGATTTTGCAGTAGAGCTCAGAATTCATCATTCATGGCAAATCGCCATTCATGATATTTAGAAGCTTCTACAAATGAGGAAGGTTCCTCAGGAATGGATGATTCGGGTGAAGAAGGAGTTGTCGTGGTGAGAGAGACGGATGGTTTCATAGGTGGCCATGGTATAGTCCCGTCATTGCATCTTCGGGGGCAAATAATTTGAGATTTCGAGCGGGTGGTCATAGGATGACATGATGTGATAGATGGAAGAGACGACGGCAAAGAAGGGACCTGAGGTATCTGAGTGGGAGGAAGCTCAGTTGATACTGGACTAAAGTTCAAGAGAGTAGTCGAAAAGGGCGACAAGGTTGTTTCTGGAGCTAGGGTTTGAGAGAAAGATGGATCTGAAGAAGAGAATGGGCTAGTGGGCCGTGATGTTGTGGATTGGGATAGGGAATGAGAAGAGATTATGGATACAGGCCTTGAGATAGTTTCCGAGTTTGAAGAAAGAGTAAGGCCCTGGAAAGAAATGGACTGAGATGTAAAGGGAAAGACAGACTCATTGAAGACCACATCACGTGACATGTAGGTCCTGCCTGTTGACAAATGAAGACATAAATATCCCCTATGATCTGGACTGTAACCCATGAAAACACACATTTTGGACCAGAGATCTAATTTGTGTATACTGAATGGCTGTAGATTAGGCCAACAAGCGGAACCAAATGCACATAAAAAATGATAATCAGGTGGGTGGCCCGTCAATTTTTCATATGGAAAGTTGTAGTCCAATATAGGTGTGGGCATGCGATTAATTAAAAAGGTGGCAGTCTGAAAAGCTTCAGCCTAGTAACATTGAGGCATGGAGGCATGAGAACTTTTATAAAAAAAAAAAAAAAAAAAGTTAAACTAAAACTGTATACACTCCCAACTTAGCAACTTTTAGGTTGATTTTCAACAATATATAGACATCTAAACAAACTTTAATCGAATCAGAAAGCTTCACTAAGTTAAAAAATTAAAAAAAAATTAAAAAAAATTAAAAAAAAAAAAGAAGAAGAAGAAGAAGAAGAAGAAAGAACTAGCTTTAAAAAATTAAAAAAGAGTTTTAATGATTAAAAAACCCATAAATGAAAGAGAAAAATAATTTTGAACTAGAAATCTAACCTGTAAGTCTCAGCTGGTTTCTACTCTTAAGTGCAAGCAGATGAACGATGTTCCTCAGCAATTTCCGTTTCCGTCGAAGGCAGAAAATGAGAGAGATTTGGGGGTAGTCGTCTTCGAATGGCGGCTTTCCCATCGACTGCCTGAGGAACAATTCTGAAATGTTTACTCCTGAACTGGGGACTTTCTATTTCCGTCGAATATAATGAAAGATGCAGGTGGAGGTTTTGGTTTCAGTCGAGGGCATAAAGCTGGGGGAGGTTTTGGTTTCAGCCTCTTCTTCTTTCATATTTTCATTTTTTGCTTTTTGTTTTTTTTATAATAAAATATTAGAAAATTCTATACACCACATCACTATTCTATTTTTATCTCATTATACATGATGTAATATATTTATCACTATTAAATAATTTTTTATTATCTAATAATAATAAATATATCACATCTTATATAATAAGATAAAAATATAATAATGATATACTGTATAACATTATTCTAAAATATATAAAGTGGTCATGATAGCATTAGCTACGTGGTTGGTGCGCAGACTGCAGTATCTAGAAGAAATTATATTAAATTTAGTTCCAATTAATCCATTTATTATTTATATTCACCTCAACTTTGGCAAAAGATTCTCCTTATCATCAATAACGTTTGGTTATCAAACTCACCTCAACTCATTTTAATTTATCATTATAATTTTTGTAAATTTCAGCACAAAATATAATAAATAATTTAACTTTTTCAAATCCTAAAATAATAATAATATTAAAAAATAATATTCTAACAATATTTTATCATCTCAACTCAACTTAACTTAATTTAACATCCAAATGCAGCCGTTCCATTTCAAAAAAAAAAATTTAAAGGTGATTGAAGATTTTTTTTTTTCTTCTTATTGTTTTCTCCTTCAATAGGCCGTATTACTTTTCAAAGTCTATTTAATTAGATTTTAATAGCTTTTATTCAAAACAACAAGGGATTTTGACCGACATGGAGGCCAGGTTCACCAAATGAAGGAGCAAATAAAAAAGATGGCATCGGAAATGGAAAATCTGCAACGAGAAATGAGATCCTAAAGTAAACGAGCATGGGCTTCGGGGAAGATGCTGCATGAGCCAAAATGAGCAAGTTGATATAGAGTTGTACAGCACGGGAGGGGCCACCCCCTTACAAAGAGGAAAAGAAAAAGATGCACCTTAAGCTGTGTAGCCTCATGGACAAGTATGAAGAGATGGCCTGAAAGATAGGAGCATCTTCCTTGGTTGATCAATTGCTAAACAACCATGATCTCCCTTACAAGGAGGAGGTCATGGCAGTCCCAATCCTGCCAAAATTCAAAGTCCAACAGATCAAGATATACGACGGATCTAAAGACCCGATTGAGGATCTCGAATCATTTAGAGTCCACATGACGCTCCACGGCTTTCCTAAGAAAATCACATGTCGAGCTTTCCCCCTAACACTCAAGGGAATGGTGAAGGGTGGTTCAAAACTTTGCAGCTCGACACCATCGATAGTTTCGAGGAGCTAGGTTGACAATTCATTACTCAATTCATGTTCAGTAGAAGGATGAGGCATCTAGCCGCTATATACTGTCCGTAAAGCAGCAGGAAGACGAGAGATTGAAATGTTATCTCTCCCGGTTCAATAAAAAGTGCCTAACGACGGATGACCAGGATAAGAAGATCATACTAGCATCGCTCCAGGGCGGCATTTGGCCCTAGAGCCTGTTCATGGTTGAACTAGCTAGGAGGACCCCTACAACACTGTAAGAGTTAATGGACCGAGCAAAAGAGTGTGTCAATACCAAGATACCTTCCGAAATTTGACCTCCCCGAGAAGGCCTAAGGTAGAGTGTTGGAGAAAAAGGCTGCAAGTGGGGGCACGAGTGAGAAAGAGTCAAAAACCAGGAAAGGGTCGTACGAGAAAAGGAGAGATAATGGCACCTCTTCTGGGAAGACACACTCGAGTATGAGTGTGCAAACGAAGAATGAGGAGTGCCTCTAGGCAATGACGACCATGGTCGGAGAACTCGCCAGCTTTGCACTTACCACAATGCCACAATGTAGAAGGCCACAGGATAAAGGATTGCCTTCACCTAAGGCGAAGGAAGGAAGAAATGCAGGAGTATGGAGAGCTAGGGCGGTTGATCTCCCAGCATTCACTACCACCTAGGTGATTCAACTGCAAATGGAACGAATGGAGAAGGAGAGATTGTAGGCGTGAAAGCTCGAGACCAAGGGGAGCCACAAAGAGGGATGCGAAAAACTTCCATGCCGAAATCTGGACAATGTCCCAATAGGGGAAATCCAGACTATTGATGATGGGTTTGCTGCCAAAGGTGCATCTGAATCAAGCAGAAAGGCATATGCTCGAAAAGCAAGGTACAAGGAGATCTTCAGCATTGGAAGGCCAACGAAACAAGCACGGATTGAGAAAACAATGGTTGTCTCCTTTGATGAAAGCGACTGCAAAGGGGTGATCTACCCTCATGATAATGCCTTGGTGGAGACAATGTTGGTTGCCAACTTCACCACCAGAAAAATATTTATAGACAATGGGAGCTCGACCGACATTCTATTTTCGAAAGCGTTTGCCAAGATGAGCATTGACCAAAATCAACTGCGCCCATCACCAACCCTATTGAAGGAATTTTTGAGGAAAATGGTACAATCCTTGGGTTCCATAACGTTACCCATGACGATTGGATTGGGGATGCAAACGACAGCCACCTTGATAGACTTCTTTGTGATCAAGACCCCTCCTTGTACAATAATCATCAGACGGCCAACGCTGAACAGTCTAAAGGTCATGACCTCTATCTACCTCCTGAAGATGAACTTTCCAACATAAACAAGTGGGGGGCGAAGTGTGCGTCAAGGAGGTGGTGGCAAGAGAATGATACATGCAGGAATTAAAGGGGGGAGGACCAGAACTATTCACCAACAAAGGAACACCGAACCCTGAGAGGAGGGGGCTTGTTGTAATTCAAGGAATATTTTTCTTAGAAAGCTCTCATCTAAGAACACCCTACAAATTGAGTAAAACTGTTTTATATGACATGACTCTTCTTTGTTTTTCACTTTTTACATCAAAGTCCTCGCTACAGTACAAACCGTCACAGATGCCACCCAGCGCAGCTGAGCACATCTCTTGCCTAGTAAAGCAAGCTAATTCTCCGCGCTCACACCTAACAAATAGAGTGAACACATCTCCTAAGTGTCACATCTCTCCTCAACACTCGGCCCAATCGAGCACATCTCCCACCTAGTTACTTAATCTGATGCTCCCCATTCGCACCCGGCGAACAATGGAGGGAAAATCTCTCCTAAGTGTCCCACCTCTCCTCACCACCTATTACGGTCGAGCACATCTCCTGCCTGATTAATTAAGCCAATACTCCGCACTTGCACATTACAAACAAAGGACAGAACACCTCTACTAACTGTCTAATCTCTCCTCGCCGCCTAGCGCGGTCAAGCACATCTCTTGCCAAGTTACTTAAGCCGATGCTCCGCTAACACTCGACGAACAAAGGAGGGAACACCTCTCCTAAGTGTCTCTACAAGAAAATCGATTGAAGTATTCCAAACCATATTACTAGTATTAAAAAAAAATTAAAAAATACTAGTAATAGTGAGACATATCGATTGAAGTATTCCAAACCATGTTACAAAAATTTTAAAAAAAATAATAATAGTGAAACGTTTCACTAGTATTCCAAACCATCGATTGAAGTGTCATTATCCTTAAGATATCTTTTTATAGTATTATCAGTATGGATTAACTTCTGTATAGTATCATCAAGAAGAAACAAATTGAAAAAAAAAAACTGCAGAAAAACTCCAACCACATCACAACTGCACAATGATCCCCCATCACTTCACATGTTAAATAAGATGGCTTTCATAGCTTAAATATGACAGATTGCTTAATTAAAAAAAATTAAGAACTTAGTTAAGCTCAATTCATTTGCACCATACATACATACATAATGAATGAGCACAAGCACAAGTCGACTGCAGTCTGCCAATGGGCTATATACACTGAGGTGGACCAACTATTTGCAAATGTGTCATGCTTTTTCCAACCTGCAACAAAATAAAATGGATCATAAACAAATGATCATAAGTTTAATGAGGGGAATGATAGGTATAATCAAATCATACCTATCTACAGATCATATTTTCCTTCCTTCTGATTATCCACTCAAATAGACAAGATATAGAAGAAAGAACTGAGAAAATGAAGGTGAAACTCATTGTTTTTCTATAACCAGTTTTTAACAATGAGTTTCACCTTTCTTTTTTAATAATAGAGTAACTAGTTTTTATTTATTTTTTCCTGTGATGATCAGAGACTGAGACAAGCTGATAGATAATACAAAACAAATGCAAAACATTAGGCTGACTCCTCTTCCTAGTTGACAAATTGGAAGCCTGCTGCCACAAAGTCAATCTCTAACCAAAAATATTATCCAACCAAATTTCAGGATAGGTAGATGCATTGATGTTGGTGTTGTGCTATGAATTACTCTGATATTGATAGGTTACACTAGGGTAAAAATATATGGCATGAGACTAATATGAACACTATGCACATCATGGAAACCAACTAAGAAGAATAATCAAAACAAAGAATTGTCTTTCTTCTATAAATCCTATAGCTCTATAAACCAAAGAAATCACCAGTAAGAAATTTATCATCTCAGAATTCTTACTGCTAGATTTTTCTATTATCACTTACTATTACTATCTACCTCAGAAAGAAAACTCAAAAAAGATATCATATACTATATATGGATGGTGAATATTTAATAACAGATAATCCAAGTTGAAATTCCTCAAAACTCTTAATAATCGACAATGATTACTAACTCCTTAGGAAACCTAGAAATCTTATTTAAGCATCTTATTGTTGTTGGGTCTTTACCATAAGTTGTAAACAATGACATCCTTGCACTTTAATTAGTACTCAAAGATTTCATTAAAAAACACAAAATTAGGTGTATGACATCTTTTCAATCTTATTGGTTCAAGCTACAATCTTTTTGCCAATCCCTTGCCCTTTAAAGTCATCAACTTTGACAAATTTCAAATTTGACAATATATGCACCCAACTTAGCCAACAAGCGGTCCTCGTGATAAAATGACCTGCTAAACCCAGCTTATATCTTGTCCTTAGTTATTTGATACACATACAGCTTAGTTAGTGTCTTCTACTATAGCTGCTTTTAATTTGTATGGTGTTCGTTCAATAGCAACACCACTTTCTGCATCCCGTATTCAATTTCAAAGTAACAAGCGCTACTCATACCTTCAGGAATGTATAGATAAGCAGGGAGGACACATCTAGCAAAAAGTATGCCAACAAATCACTCGCCTGTGACAACCCCAAGATTGGCTGCTAGGGACAGAATAATGAGAGCGGCACAAGAAGCCACTAATATGATCCAAAGTAGCTGAGTAGAAAAATAAGAATGATAAACAAAGGATAATGAAAGAATAGAAAAACCAACCCACTTAAAAATATAGAATGGTATATTTGTTAGTAAGCACGTGATTTATGGTGGCACCTAAGGAAATGAGATATTAAAATCTTACAATTTCCAGGATTAATATATGCAATAGAGACAAGAAACTCGGGACCCATGTATGCAAATAAGTTTTTCTAGCTTGTCTTTTGCCAAAAAGAGACATAAATAGGTACTAATCAATAAAGCAAAAAAAAAAAAAGAAGATATTTTTCAAATCTCCTCGATCATAGTTGATATTAAAGCAAAGAAACTGAAATTTTTATTTGAGTCGCTATGATGTGCAAAGGCAAACACAAAAAGTTAAAAAAAAAAAAAATCAGATTTAACCAATGCATGTAAGATTGTATTCATTGTATACTAGGTGAAGGCCTTGATTTTTCTCAACAGTAGTATCTCCTGCAAAACCAAATCACACACTACAAAAAAACAAGTCTAGCTTCAACAACAGTATCAACTTGATTTGTATTCATTGTACGAATTAGACATCAAGTTCAACAGCACAACAAATCTAGGTTCAAAGCCATAATTGAAAAATGCATGATATCAACACTAGCGACCACACAGATATTTTTACACTACAGGTACAAAACACAAAACCCAATCTCCAAACGGAACTAAAACAAGAAATCAAGCAAAGATAACAAGAATGAAAAGAACCCATATGTGAAAATCGACGGCAATATCAAGGGTGGTTGTGGTGGTTGCTTGGCATAGAGTGGTGGCTCTAGAGGAGTACGGCGGCGCTGGAGAGAGCTAGTGGTCGTGGTTTGCGAACAAAGCAAGGGAGAGAGGGAGGGCCTCGGGCTGCTAGGCTAGGCGAGGAGGAGAAGAGGGTTCTGACAGAGAACTGGCAACGGCGTCGACATGTGGGTGGTGGCAAACGGCCCCCCCAACAGCGGCGACATAGAGAAATCCAAGAGAGATAGGGGTGACGCCAGATTTGGGGAGACAAGAGATCAGTGGGGGGTTGGGGGACAATGAGGGGGTGGCCGATGAGGTGAGATGAAGTGGTGGTGGGCTAATTGGAACGTAGGCGAATGGCTATGCACTGCGGCGTGGGTTGTGCCCGACGGAGGGATTGGGGAGAGAGAGAGAGAGAGAGAGAGAGAGAGAGAGAGAAAGGGGGGGAACTGATGGAGGGAAAATGAGCGGAACAATTTAATTTTATTAGCTATTTGCGGTGTGTTAATATCGCCGCAAAATATGGAATACCTCGCCGCAAATGATGAGAAGTTCATTTTCAACGAATAAAAAATGCCACGGGAACTACTCATTTGCGGCGACTAAAGTTCGTCGGAAACATTTTGTACAGTTTTCCATAAATTTTGATAAATTCTATTTCCAGCGCTTTTAATTCACCGCTAATAAGATTTAAGTGATTGCAAAAGCTTTTACAGCGATAATTTTCACTGCAAAAAGTGTCTATTGGGATTCAATGGGATTAAAATGCCTTTACATTTACAATTTTTTGCAACGGAAAAACTCGCCGCAATAGCTATAAATGTTGCCACAAAAACTTAACAGTGAATTCTCCATTAGGATTTTCCAAAATCGTGCTAGAATTCAGCGGCGAAATTTAAATCACCACAAATAAGTACTATTTTCAGCAATTTTTTTTTTTTTTTTGCAGCAATCTTAAAATCACTGGAAATAGCCTATTTTCTTGTAGTGTGTTCTATCTCTCCTCGCCACCCATCGCAATCGAGCACATCACCCGCTTAGTTACTTAAGTCGATGCTTCGCTCGCACCCAGCGAACAAATGAGGGAACACCCTCCTAAGTGTTTCATCTCTTCTTGCTACCCAGCACAGTAGAGCACATCGCCCGTCTGTTTACTTAAGACGATGCTTTGCTCGCACTTGGTGAACAAAGGAGAAAACATTTCTCGTAAGTGTTCCATCTCTCCTTGTAAATCACAACTTTTGTGGCGTTCCTCCTTGTAATCTAGGTTCTTGAGACTGAGACAGGTTCTTCAACGAGTCTAGATTTTAATATAATCTAGGTTCTTGAAATGAGTTCTTATCGGGTCTAGATTCTCCATCCATTGACTTGATTTTAACTTTTTTTGGTGAGTTTTCAATATGATTGTGGGTTCAATGGATTCCATTCCTACGGGATCATATCAGAGAAGAAGAGGAAGGAAGTAAGAGTGCACATATTTGCATATACCAACAAAAGTACAAATAACAAAAAATGTATATCATTTAATGCAACAGAAGCACAAATAAGAACAAATGCATATCATTGAAAGCGGCAAGACCCAAGACCCAAGAACTTATGTATAAGGCATATATTGTTAAGAAAAAGGAGGGCTAAGTATTTCTTAGTTTGGATAGTAGGCCAAGGAAAGACATTCGACATCATGTCCCTCCCAAAAGAGCCAAGGAACTTGAGAGCCTCCTGATTAGACTTAAATATCTCTAAGTCCAGGCCTTCAAGTTGACTTGGGGTTCGACAATAAGTATGCCCGCATTCTCCCTAGGCATGGTTACAGACCCTCTTGGCCACTACTAACTAAGGGGAGATCCTGGCAAGATCCTCTTTGGCAAAGGCAAGCTCGGACTCGAGTTCCTTCACCCGCCCTTTACATCACCTCACCCTTTTCTTGGCAGCAGCATACTTGGTGTCCACGACGGCCTTGACCCTTGATAGCATCGTGAGCCACACCCCAAGCTCCTCTCTCTCGGCCTTGACACAATCGGGTCCATGCCCATATCCAACTAAGGCGTTGTAGCCAAGGCAACGCTACTGGGTATGCTGCTGCCAGACAGGACACCTGAATCCACTCTAAAATTCATTCTTTTGTCAAGGCTTCAACCTCAAGGCACTTACAGGAAACTTCCTCCCTAGACTTGCCTAGATCCTTCCGCAAGGTGAGAACCTCTTTGCGAAGAGTCCTAATGTTTCCCTCAAGGGACTGATTGTAATTGTCAACCATAACAAAAGCCCGGCCTGGTCTCTCTTGACCCTAAGCTTCAGGATCTCGTAGTAAGCCTGCTCAGCATAAATCTATAGCTCTCATGCCTACTTTTCTAACTCAACTCGACCATCCATGATCCAGGCCGCCAAATCATCGACCCCTTGTTTAAAGCAAAGCCAATTGGTTAACAACTGCAAAAATGATTGTGAAACTCGATGGGAGATGGCAAGAGAATTTAACGGAGAAAGAAATGCCTTGAGCTGGGTGGCCACCCCACGCATGGACTCCACCCTGGCTTTATCGGCACAAGATTGGGAGTGCAATAACCAAAAGGACCAAAGCATCCTGAAGAAGTGTGCTCCTCACCTCGACAGGCGGCCCAAGGGAGATTGGTCGGGATAAGGGAGGTGGCAGCGACTCCAAGCCTCTTTCAAGCCTCATATCACTAGTTTACCCTTTGCTTGGTCGGGATGAAGGCCCAGTACTTGCGGGTGTCAACAGAACTTGGCTCAAGCCATCCATCGGCTACTCACCACCTTCCGAATGGACCAAGGAGGACACCTCCTCAAAGACAACAGGCGAAGAAGCCCCCTGCTTGACATAGGCACTGAAAGGCAAGGAAGGAGTTGAGACTCAGTCCTTGCTGAGAGCCACGAGGTCGTCAAGGGAGGGACCCTTACGATCAGACAACATAAGGGCACCTCACCGCTAGGGACTACGGGAGACACCTTTGAAGATGCGATGGGCACCTTGCCTTTGGGGACTATGGGAAGCACCTTGCAAGTCAAGGCACCTTGCAAGTCAAGGCACCCGACTGAGCGATGTCACCACCTACCTCCTCAAAGTGCTCCTTGGAAGCCGGGCCTTGGGAAACCTAGGAATCAAATTGAATGGGGCCTCGAAGAATGCCATCTCCAAGTTTGCCTCATTCTGATTAAGAGCCATCATCGGCCCTTGGTCGCTAGTTGGGGTAGAAGGGAGATGTAAGGATAGAGAAATGGGTTGAGCATCGGGGACCGAAAGATCAAAGTCTAATGTTGAGACCAGATTGGTGTTGGCCTATGCCATGATGGCGACCAAGTTGTCCGAGTTAGAAGAGTTTTCTCGAATTGGGGTCGAGGCAACTTGTTGGGGCAGATTTTGACGCGATCGCTCTAGGGATGGGACAGAATACCATTGCTTAGACTTTGAGCACCTACGCATTTACCTTGGTCCTCGACCCTCTTGGAACTCGAAGCAAGGTCTCTTTTCTTCCCCTCCCAACACGACTTCCGAAGACCTCTTCCTACCTCCAGAAATAGCAGGAACCATAAAAACAATAGTGACCAACCATGAGATCGATCCTGTATCACCAAGAACTGGTTGATGTTCTCTCTAGTCAAAAGGGAATCAGTCCTTACATCCTCTATGAGTTGGTCGACCCAGGAACAAACCACTTGAATGCGAGCTTGCTCTTGCTCCGAGAGAGTCATAGACATCACCTTGTCATCGGGAACGATCCCCAATTAGGCCCAAATAGGGAACTCTTGCTTGTTGACTTCATTGCCGAGAAACTCCCACCCCTCGCTAGAAACAAAGAAAAACTTATGTTGCCAATTTTTGGGATTTAGCAACGGCCTTAAAAATGGGCGACACGGTATTTGGACCAGGAATAGAAACTACAAATATTGCCCCCAAACGATCGTATCTCATGCGTAAACACAAACTCTTGGGCAGTCAAATCAGGATATTCCTCACTTGCATGCTCCGAGACCATGCACCATATGACGCAACACGACATCAGGACCCTCCATGAGTTCGGGTGTAGCTGGGCAGGGGCCACCCTCAAAATATCCAAGACGTTACAAACGTGGCGATAAAAGTGAGTCTCAACAAGAGCAAAAAGGTGCTGGTATGCAGAGCAACCTTCTCAGCAAGCTCCTAAAAGTCGACGACCCTACAGTTGGGGCTTGGGACCTCAAGGACAACCAAGTCTAGAACTCCGTATGTGTCCCTCAATGCCCTAAAGTCCACCGAGCTAGTGGTGGAGGACTAGTCACGCCCATCGTAGCAAGGAAGGCTCCTCCGGGAAGAGGGTTGAAGCCTCGTTGGGGACCCCCACGACAAGAGGAGTGCGAACCCCACAAAGAAAGTTTAGACGCGTTTCTAGGAGCTATTAAAGAGGAAAGGAAAGATTAAGGCTCCTGGAGAAAGGACAAACAGAAGAAGCAAAATCGGTTAAGGTGGAAAGTGTTCAGAGGACAGAGAGAGGTTTAAATAAAGAAGATGACAATCGAGTAACCCCAATGGGGGGCTGACAAGTGTGGAGGAAGCAAAAACGTCTTTGAAGGTTCTCGCAAATCACACTGTTGCCCAGATGACTAACCCAAGAAGGGGGTAAATTGGATTGTTTTAAAAAATTAACAATTATAAATCAACTACACAATGTAAAATATGAATAAAATACTAAGCATCAGTAAATAAAAAGAGTAAGGGTAAGAGAGATGCAAACTAAATATTTTAACGAGGTTTAACCCCACTACCTATGTCATCGCCTCAAGCTACGCCTTTATGGATTATCAAATTCATTATTCAACCTCATTTAGGACGAGATAAAAACCAATTACACCTTTGAACAATACCGCTTCAAAGAATCTATGTAGAACACCTTTTACACTTACAATCACCTTACGAATGGTGATTCAACTATTTCCCATGAATAGCTCCAACTACATTCACAAGTATTACACACACCTTTTTATTGTTTATACAAGAGCTATAGGTTATCAGAGTACACTCATTAGAGTACACTCCTTAATGAGTGAAATCAAAGCAGTACAACATAAATTATATCTCTCTAAAACAATGAACAAGTGTTAAAGCTTAATGCTTAGAGAAAAGAGCTTGAAAACTTTTGATGAATAAATGTTGTAAAGCTTGTAGTTGATGTGTTATGTTGTGATTTTGAAGATCTCAAGTGAACTATTTATAGACATATGAGACTTCATTTTCAAATTTTAAAATATTCAAGTATCAAAAAGAAGCATCACTCATTTTTCAAAGATTTCAAATAAAAGTTTCTCATTTTTGCAATTGTCAAAGACAACATCATTCACTTTTCAAGATTTTCAAACCAAATCTTGTACTTTTTGCATATGTCAAAAAAAGAGCATCAATCACTTTTCAAAATTTTCAAACAAAAAGAAATTACATTTTGCATATGTCAAAAAGAGCTTCATTCACTTTTAAAAAATTCTCAAACTTATCATGCACATGTGAAATATGGCATTCAATAATTTTTCAAATTTTCAAAATCCAAAATTTCAATCATTTCATGCACATGTCAGTCATCTTTAAAAAAATTCAAATTTTAAACTTTTAATTTTCAAATATATCATGCACATGTAGAAAATGCAACTTGATGCTTTATGAGAAAAGATTCTTTTTGAGCCTTAATCATTTTTCGAATTTTGAAATAGATGTACAAAATTTACTCCAAGGACTTTATTTGTAAGTTGGTTTCATTTCTAGCTCATCTTGATATGTTGATGTGCTTGGCTCCATTATGTGTACAACTTGAGCTTAAGACTTATTTATGTTTGAACTTGTTTGTTATCATCAAAATCCATATGTAGATATATAATTATATGATACTCGAAACCTTGGATTCAACAATCTCCCATGGTCTCAATTGGATTAAACAATTGGATCAAATAATTATATAATTTGAGTAGTTAATAGCAAGTGAAAATGATTTAATTAAGTGATTAAATACAAAACCAAAATCAGGTTCAATTAGGGTTTGGAGGCAAACTTTTGGTGTTTGGGGAAACCATTTGAAGTTCTGGTTTTCACCTAAATTCTAGGGTTTCAATTAGATTCTAAGTGTTTAAGGTTTCACTAGGATTGAAACCCTCTTTGATTTGGCACAAATTTGATAGTTGGATGTAACAGGGTTTTGCTTAGGTGGCATGATCACAAAGCTTAATTTCCTTCATATTTTTATCTTATGGTTCCTCTTGGTGCCAAATGTCCAATACTATTTGTCAAGTGTGGCTAAGATCTTGCCAAGTGTCCAAATAAAACTTACCTAACCTAATTTGGACATTCCACACTGTTTTTTTTCTAAAAACGTTGGTCTAAGTGCTAATATCAGGTTACTATTCACTCTGAAAAAGTGAAAAATAAAGTTTACAATGTAAAATCCTAAATAATAATACTAACTTTAAAGTGCAAATCGTTTATCAAAATTTGACTCTAAGGTGTCTCGAAAAACTCAAAATGTATTTTCGAACAATCATTATTCCGAAAATCAAAAATTGTGTAACTGCACCATAAAATCATAAATATCCATATGAGACTAATTGTGCAGACTATCTCTCATTCTCACACTCCTAAGTACCTCAAATAAGTAAAATAGTATTTTTAGCATCATTGTAAGTAGTTAGACTGACTATACTAACAAACTAAAACCTACGTAATTGAACGATTGGTGAAAGCTTTTTCGAGTTTCCTCGAGATTCCTAAAATCTAAACAAATTCATCATTTTTTAATTTCTAACGAGTTGTTAGATTCAGTATGCCAAGAAACACTTTTGATGCCTACGTCAATGTGTGATTAAGGGTGAGAGAGTTAGATAGATGATAGGAATGAATCCCTAAATCGTACCTGTAACGAGACTTTTATATCTCTCTTTGCGTTCAGGGCATCTAGCTTTGTCTTGAGGGGATAAGCCATTACATTTAATGTGACAGACAAGATCTCTTGCTAGGATCCCTAGTCGGCGCAATTAATGTTGTGAGGTTTCTCGTGAATCACCCGTGTTGAGGTGACCAATCACTGTATTTGTAATTTCTTTTCTTCTCTTTTTTTTCCTTTCAAACATTTTTTAAATATCTTTAAATGTTTTTTCTTAAAATACATATATTCACTAATTATCATTTTTTTAACCATTAAAAAAATAAAAATCGGTCTACTCCATCGGTCTATTCCGACGGTTGGAATAGCACTGTCGAACAAAGATTGCAATATATAGTATATACTATTCGATCAAACACACTTTCCATACTATTCCGACGGTTGAAAAAGCATTTAAGTATTGATAGAAAAGTACAGCTGGATCGTTTGCCAGAAGTATGAAAAGGAAGTGAGGAATTTCGGCCACCGAAAAAAAAAAAAAAAAAAACAGAGATGGAGAAAAATCAACATCTCAATCACATAGAAAGGCTAATACAGAAAACGGTGCAAGTTATCAACATCATTTTCTAGCTCCACTACGTACGCTTTACTTTGTAGATAAAGCAGTGAAGGACGCCTCTACAGCCCCCGCTGGCTGTCCCGCTCCCGGTACCGCTCAATCTAAAATATAGAGTTTTTTTATTTTATTTTTTTATACATGTATTTTTTTAAAATTATAAAATATTTTTAAAAAAAATAAAATAATTATAATATTATTAAAAAATACTTACTTAATCATTAAGTAAAAAAAAATATATATTAAAAAAATTAAAAAAAATGTAGCGAGACTGAGAACGGGACCAAGAGTAGTGAGAGTAGCACTATTCAGCAATGAAAGGGTAGGAGTAAGTAGTGTTTGTAGATTACATAGCATGTGCGAGCAAGTCGCACGCTTTAGACAAGTGGTTGACAATGCTTTTCAAATTAATGGAGGGGTTTATACTTCTTCTGAGAGTGACATGATGTTTGTCCAGAACAGCAAGTATTTTGGCACTATTGCAAGTATTGTCGATATTTATTGAAATCCTGAGATTTTTAAATGTCTGTCCTCCATCACAAGGCATCTCTGGCCAAAGTGTCACCTCTCATTGTATTATGGGTAGGTAGCCTTTAATCGTGGAGTTTGTATCAACATTATAAATAAAAAATAAAAAAGTATAAAATGAAATAGAAAGCATAGCTTGTGTAGAAGCGTGCCCGCCACTCTTTGAATCTTACCTTAAAGTATTGACAAAACTAAATTAGCCTCTTGGAAAGTTTAGTGAAATGGTGCACAATCAGGAAAGAACTTCCAATTGGAAGCCGTAGAAGGCACCAGGAGAGGTTAGGGACGATGGATTTAAGAGTGGCTTAAGTCCAAATTTCTGTCAAATTTTAGGAACAGCTAAATGAGTAATACTAGATCTAATCATAAATGTACAAGTACTACATATTTCTTTTGAAAAAGAATGTAATCTACTATTAAAAATTAATTTTTTATGTGAATTCTATATTTGTTCATTTTTTCAAAATGAATGCACAATGCTTGTACATTCTATAACTGTAAATATCATTTCACCGCACACTCTTTTTAAAATAGTGAGTAATATAAGATCACATGAAAATTTTAATTTTTTAATAATAAACTTCACTATTTTTCAAAATAAATGTGCGACATTTGTACAATTTATGACGGTATATAACATTATTTGCATTGAGAATTACTATGTTTAGATACACCAAATATTTCATCTCATCATTATAATTTTTTTAAATTTTTATATAAAAATATAATAAATAATTTAACTTTTTTAAAATTTTAAAATATAAATAATACTAAAAAATTATATTTAATAATATTTTATTCAACTTTTAACATATATCTCATCTCATCTCCTCTCATTTACCTTACATCCAAACCCACCTTACTTTCCTCCGAAGCAAAAACAAAACACTGTTGTAAAGCAAGAAAGAAAAGTGCTACATGCATGCATAGATCCCCCAAAATCTGGAACAACACCTGAAATATTACAGTTCATCATTTTCCAATGGGAAAGCCTACAAAAAGGGGTTGAATTTTGCCTTCACTGTCTTTTGTCAACAGCATAAGACTAAGAGATGCAGAAGCAATGACCATGGAGCCCTGAAAACTTGATGATCAAGCTTATCTGTGGGCAGTGATCAGGGTTTCAATGAATCTCAGGCCGTCAAACTTTGGAGCAAACTTTTCGGTCGAAGATGACCTCTGATTTTCTCTAGTTTGTTTCAATTCAGCCTCCTAAAAAATCAAACGCAGAAATTTAAGACAAACTTACTCTTGAAACTATGATTGGAAAAGAAAAAATAAACGCATCTTAGATATCAAACAGGTACTTGGGATTCATTTGACTGAAAGAAACTAAAAAAAAAAAAAAAAAAAACTGACCCAAAAATTAATCCCTTATAAAAAGTTTTAAAACTCGGAGATAGAGAGAGCCTCTGATTTTGGTAAAGAAACTAGATGGAAGGAAAGTTATTTGGTTGCCAAGAAAGCAGAGGAAAAAAAACAGAAGAAAATGTCGGGAATTATAAAGTCTTCGGCTACAGTTTGAAGTTTGAACTGGCAAAACAAGTCGAGCCTCAATTTGACAGACATTTTCTGAGAAACCAAACAGGGCGGAACTCCAATAGAATAAGAAAAACCGGAGACATCCAAACCAGAAACAAATCAAAAAAGGAAAACAACACAGATATAATATTGAAGGTTTACCTGTTGAGTACTATTGGTGGAGTTTGAGGAAGAAGAAGTAGACGGAGAAGAGAAGGCTGTAGCAGAGGCTGCGGCCACCGAGGCAGCAAAGAGTCCTGGTTTCTTCATTGTCGGAGACGGAATTCGTAGTCCCTGGAAGATGGAAACAGTGTTCGGAAAGGGAAAAAAAAAATTCGAGCAGGAAAATGGGCGAGAAAGTGAGAGAAAGTTTAGGGAGGCTTGGGTTGGGGCCTTGGGGGGTCGTTAACGACAAATTTAAGGAAGAGTGTGCTATGGTACGTGTTGGTTTATATTCTTAGCATTTACGCGGCAACTACCCTCGCCATTTCGTTAGCAACTGGAGTTACGATTTTAACCCTAGAGGTTTTTTTTTGCAAAATTTCGGTCCACTATTTTAGATGAGATACTTGTCTCAATCAGAAAATCTCTCTCAAATAGTTCAGTATTTAAACTATAAAATATGCGGGTGTTACTTTGATATTACCATGTAGCACACTCTACCATAGTCAAGAGGATTACGGATAAACAACGACAACGATGAGGAATCTGTGAAACAACCGCACTAGATCTACAATTTACCAACGAGATAATATCGTTTTCACTACTAATTTTGATTTAATTTTTCTAACAGTTTTGAAATTTAAAAAAGTTGAATTGTTTATTATATTTTGTATAAAAATTTAAAAAAATTATAATGATAAGATGAGATGAAACACTTCTCGTATCCAATTGGCATTTTTATGTGAATGGTTGATATATAACTCTTCTTATTTAATTTAACATATATAGGTTTAGATTTTTTAAATTTTATTTTAGATTTTAACTTTTAAAATGAAAAGGAGATATAAATATTAAGTTGATATTAAAATAATTATCGAGAGAAATTTACTTAGCCAGTAAATATTATAATATAAACTTTATGTGTATATCTCTCACACTATAAACTCTAAATTTTGGAAAAACAATATAGGGAATTATCATCTAAATAAATTATTTATTTAGTAAAAAATATAGAATATTCTGATCATTTCATTTGTCAATCTAATCGATTTAAGTAAATAAAGGTGACTATATTCCTTGAAAAGTTCAAGTCAAGCTACTGTAATTGAAATTTGTAAGAATAAATTATTTTTAACAACTATATTAATAATATAACACATATCCACAAGGCATACACTTTATGGCACTGTTTCACTATTTTATTTTATTTTATTTTCTTTAATGCTAGGTGATAATTTATTTGAGATAAAATAAGCAGTGTGATTATTTAATGAATATCTTGTTACAAAATAATTTTAAGGGGCTTCCTTCAGTTTTCTGACAGAATTTAATAATAATAAGAAAATCTTTATTTTTTCGTGAGGAAAGTTACAGAAGTTAGTGTCCCCACGACGATGTTTACATAAAAAAAAATAAAAAATAAAACACCCAATTAATGCCTGACACGTCTATGGTGATAACGAGACCACGAAACCGCCACCAATTTCACAAGCTCCTGAATGATACACAGCTCACAGTAGACACTGTTGGGAATAAAAATTCGAGACTTATTTCCTACACTACATAAGTACACATTTATTATTTTTTGTTTTTTTATTTAAATATATATTAATGTGTAAGAAAAGGAAAATGATTTATCTACAATACATTTTACAACACATTGTACAACAATGTGTTAAATGAGGGGCATTATTGTAAAATCATCTTATAAAAATAAGATGATTTTACAATAATGCCCCTCATTTAACACATTGTTGTACAATGTGTTGTAAAATGTGTTGTAGGTGTATCACTACTCGTAAGAAAAAATATTTACATCAGCCTACTATTTATCACACACTCCACTAGATTGAGTGTAAAAAAAAAAAAAAAAAACACAGCACGCAGGTGTGCTGTGGCTGCGGGCTGATGCCCAGAATCCCTCAATGTGTAAACATATATATTTAAATAAAATGATAAAAATGATAAATCACATGATAATATATAGTATAAAAAATTAAAATGATAAGTAACCTTCTTAATTTCCAATATTAGCACCCTTATTATCTCAAAATCACAGGATATATATATTTTTTGTGAGAAAATATATTTATAATCGTAAATTATAAAATCGTCTTATAATTGTTTTAAAAAAAATGAATAAAACATGAGATTTATATAAAAAAAAATTAATTTTTTAATAATAAACTCCATTTTTTTTAAAGTAATTATACGATATTTACGTACTTTACGATTGTATATAAAATTACTCATTTTTTTATATTAATCGAAAATTTCAAGAATACTTGGAGAAGTAATTAGATTTTAATGATTATTAATTACTAGAGTCCATCTTTTATCCTACGATACGGTGCTTTACAGCAGCACTCTGTCTCTTGCCTATTGTTTTGGAAATCCAAAACACCCATAATCCCTTTTTTCCTTGCAAAACATAACAGAGTAAAATGTACTCAAAGAAGTTGAAATTTTCCGGGTGAAAAGGAGCAACACATGCAGAGAGGTGCCAGTGGACATCCTTTTTCTTTAATTTTTTTAGTTATATTTGTATACTTTGTGTGAACTATGAGCAAAAATTCAAAAATTCGGCTTCATTCCAACTCCGATTCTGATTTTATGTTCTAACCTCGACTCTAATTTTAAATCCGACTCTGATATTGTACATATATTATAAAAATATATATATTTATTTATATATTTATCATATATACTAGTATAGTTATGTAGTTATATAACTAGAATTTATATAGTTAAATTCAATAATATATTAATATGAGCTAATTATTATAAAATAATATATTAATATTATAATATAAATTGACTAATGATAGTTTAATATATATAAATATCATAATATTACTACCATACATAATCAAGTATAGTACTAAAAATATTTAAATAAGTCAATAAGTCAATAAGTCTAGTATAATAAATTAATAACACATATACTAATTTATTAAAGTATAATAATATATAATTAGACCCTAGAAAGGTCAGCAGGCTCTCCCTCTGCGCTCTCTCGTTTTGCCGAAACCTAGAACTCGTTCGTAGATCCGGCTTAAAGGGTGGGAGCTTCGACTCCATTCCCCTCCCTTCCTCCTCCTCCTCCTCCTTCCCTTCTCTTCTATGTAGTTTTTGTTTTATGTTTTTGTGTTTTTTCAGGGGAAATAAGTGTGAATCGCCGATCTGGGTCTTCCCGCTGCCACAAGCCAACACGCGCCCCGCCATGGTGATGTCCTACCGCCGATCTTAAAGACCACCGAATACGGCACCGAACGGAGCGGCGAGTAGCCCGCAAGCGCGGCTCGAAGTTTCGGCGTCGTTCGGCGCGTGGCCTCCACGCACCACCCGGAAGCCCTCTACCAACACCACATGCGGCGTTTCTGGAGTCTGTGAGTCCAGGATCTCCAAGGTCGACTGGTGGTTCCCTCCCCAGAGTGGCGCGCAGCCCCTGTGTTCTGTTTTGTTGCAGTGTTTTTTCTTTGTAGTTTTCTTTGTGTAATGTAGTCTCTAGGTTAAATAAAAATCCAAAAAAATTAGTACCTTCAGACTTTGGTCCGAATGGAGTATTAGTCCCCCCTTCCGCGTTGACGGAGTTGTTGGGGTGTGGGATACCCTACCCTGCTTAGTCAGGGTATGGGGCTTTGTAATCTCTGTCGTGGACATAGAGAGTATTTTCTCTAAAGATTTAGGTCTTTAGAGATTTACTGTCTGGACTAGACCATGTCAGTCACGAAAGTGTACTGGGGAGTTATTAACGATTGTAATTGATTTGTTTTTCAAATCAACTTTGTAAGTCCTCTCTTAATGAAGGTTGACACCTGTTTACTCAAAAAAAAAAATATTAGGCACTAGAAAATCTAGTATATAATTAAGCTAGAAATAAGTTAGACATTAGTATAATAACATGTAATTAGGCACTAAAAATAATATATAATACTATAGTATGAATCTATGATAACATGTAATTAGACAATACAGTATATAAGTCTAGTATAAAAATAAGTTAGATATGAGTATAAAAGTAAATTAACAGTGAATGATTTAGTTTTAATTTTAAATCTTTTGGAAAAATCGAAATTTGAAAGCCACAAATTTTTTTTTTTTTAAATTGGCTGAATATGAAGCTAAAAAAATCCAAAATTGAAATCCCAGATCCAACTTCGCTCCAACTCCGAAAAGTTGTAGTCGGAGTCGAGGTTCGGATTTGAACTCCAACAAAATCAGAGTCGGAGTCGGAGTCGAAGTCAAAGTTAGATTGTTTAGGTATTACATATTAAATAACTTTTAATCTCAAATAAGCTAAAAAGTACATTTTGATGATTTTCCTCAAACGTATTTTTTCGGATAATGCAGAATATAATTCGAATTTTAAAAAGACCTTTAATGGACGAAAATATTCATACAACTCTAAGATAATTACAACTTTTAAACTTTTAAAGATATGATTATAATCTTTAAAAATTTAAATAATCGTCATTTCTATCTTAGAAAACATTTTTTTAATTTGTTTTTAAACAAATGTAACGTATTTGAAAGTGTTTTAAATATTTGGTCACCAAATAAAAATTAACTTTTTAATAGTAGAATTTATTACCTTTTTAAAATAGTAAAACTTATTACTTAAGTTATAATTATAAATCCTAAAACTATAAGCTATATTTCTTACCGCAATCTCAAACATGAACTAAGTCGGTACTCACCGCTACTGTAAAGCACTTCTCTAAAACCCATAAATGTATAACGTCTCCCATATTTTCTTCTCCACCTCCATCATCCCTTGACCCAATTCCTTCCTATGCTTCAACTTCATCTCCGGTGACAAGTTGTCGACCACCAACACCAGGTGAATCTATATATCAATTCGTTGCAGCCTTGCAGGCAAGTGAGCACCGACGGTGCTGATTAACGAGCGAAAATCTATAATGTTTATTAGGTTCTATGTATTAACGAGCGAAAATACATACATTAAAAAAATATATAAATTGTATTCGACTAGGTCAAAAGTTTTTCAACTGTTATATATGCTAACTTGCATTTCTCAAAATAATTATTACCGTATCATTATTTACAAAAATTCTCTCCATTTAAAATGGAATCATAAAATAGATGTATGTATAAGTAGATAAATCCATATATTTTTTAAATGAAGGTATGAAACTTATACACTCTAAAATTATATTTAATATTTTTTCAAAATTTATTTTTATTTACATTTTTTTAATATACCTAGCATATAATTGAAGTGGATGTAAAGCGTAGAAAATACTCCGATAACATAAACCTAAACCAGAGCAAGAAGACGAAAAAGAAAAAGAGGCTTATGGAGAAGAGAGTCGTGTGAAAATTAATTAACCATTAAAGTCCATATACAGTAACCTATTTATACAAGTTAAAATAAAGGGAAGAGAAAAGCTATACGGCAAGTGTGCTATATTACAGAAGTAAAAAATAAACGAAATTACAATTATGTCCTCATACATAAAATGACAATTATGTGGATCCCAAGAGGAAAAAAAAAAACTATAAAATAAGGTAGTATTTGTCATTTTTAGTTACACGACTCCGTCCATTAAGTATGCGACAATATAATTGAAATGACAAATTCAAACTAATAGCCGAAATATTTCCGTATATGATTGGTAATTTGATTACGGAAGAAACCTATTAGTAGTTGGTTTTGAATCTTGGCATTTTAATAAATAAAAAATAGTTATTATATCGAAATGAATGTTAAAGGTGACCTCCTCACACGCGTGCAAAGGATATTTAAAGAGTGACTTAGATTCAGAAATGAGTTGAGATGGGTTGAAATGATTTGTAAATAGTAAAATAAAAGTTGAATTATTTATTATATTTTATGTAGAAATTTATAAAAGTTATTTTGAAATTTGAAAAAGTTAAATTGTTTATTATATTTTGTATGAGAATTTGAGAAAATTGTAATGATGAGATGAGATGAGTTGAGATGGATTGCGGTAGGTTATGAATACAAACGAGGCATCCAGATCCTCTTAATTAAAAAGATGATCACTAAAGTCTATATCTTGATTTTCGGGTCATAGTTTTTTGGTAATTACCTTATTTTTACATATTTGAATAAAAATATTTTGATTATAAAAATAAAAAAGAAACTAATTACAAAATAATGAGCTTTAGATTATAAATTATTTTTTACTGTAAAATAGATTAAATATATTTTATAAAATCACGTCAATTTATAAATTTATTTAAAATCACTTTATATATATAACATTTTTGTTAGAGAGAAATATTGTCATATTATCTAATAATTTTTCAAAAGATTACTCATGATAAAAGGTAGATTTCAAGGCATGAATTGTTACAAGTAATAGATTCTTTATGATTTAAAGATTTTTTTTTTCCCCTCTTGGGTATTTGATTATGTCACGAGGAGATTTCAATGGGAAGAAAATTAGTACAAATCTAATTAGCATAGTTTTTTAACTTACCAAGGGTTAAGCTGGTGAATCATGCAAGCATATGTCTGACCAAAGGGAGAACCACCAAAATTGACAACACAACCATACCAAATCAAAAAAGATTGTACAACAAGATGAGCTGATAGAGGACTATTGAACATAATTCAAAAGAGTAATCTTACGTACAGTCTTTAAATGGAGAATGCATTACAAGCTTAATTAATTGTCTTTAAATTATTTCAAAATTATAATAAAAGTCATCTTACAAATGAATGTTCTAAAGTAATGCTTGATTTTTTCAAAAACTATAAACTTTATTCCTTCTAGTAAACACATGTCATGGTGCCAAAATACTCCTCCCCTTCTTCTCCTGCTTCTTCTTCCTCATTTTCCTTCTCCTTTAGGTTTTGAAAAATAAAATAAGTAAATAAATAAATTTTAAAAAAAAAACGAAAGAGAAAGTGTAATGCATTAATCGTCTTTAACAAGAGAAAGTACTACGATTACAAAAATATTTTATAAAATGAAATTCATTAATTAATTTTATGTGATATATTAAATTTATTTTATAATAAAAATAATTTTATAATTTAATATATTATATTAAATCACGTTAGTTTATAAATTTATTTTTATAAAATATTAGAAAACATTTTCTCTAACCACTGGTCAGCAACCATCTTTCTGGGTCAAAAGTCGCGTAAAGCAAGCGCCCATCTAAGATGGGCAATTACATATATAGGATCTCGTGGTCAAAATGATGTCATCGTGGATTTAAGAATTTTCAACTCAATTAATGGTACGCTCTTGTGATTGTATCTATTCACTGAACCCAAAGTTGGAAATTTGGAATGCTATCTCATGAACTCAATATGGTAGCAAAATTCATGATATAGAGTAGTAGAGATGGACGCACATATATACAATCTGCTATAGGCATACCAATGCCACCCCCCATAAATAGAGAGAATGTATCATCCACACCGACTTGCATTTAGAAAACTATATGGAAATATCAAGGTATGAAGCAGACAAGATGGGTGCAGCATGATGCATGTGATGTGGACGAGAGAAACACAAACAACATCCCTTGTGAGCTTTACAGAAATTATTCGAAACTGGTGAAGGTCAGCATGATCCCCACCTGTTAAATTATAAAAGGGATGGAAGAAGTTAGGTCCCACATTTTGCCTCCCAACAGATCAAAACCGACCACTCCCTATTCCTTTGGATTGGGTAAGCGAGACCAGACAATATAAGAAGATCGAAAGAAAAAAGAAAGATGTCGATGTCGGCTATGAATGTATAGTTTATGGAAGGATGTCTTGGGTAAATGTACAAATCAAAAGCTTATAATAAACATTCTGTGTTTATTTTCAAATTTTATATCCAATTCTACCTTTCTGTTTTTTGGTCAAAGCAGAAAACTTGGACCCAGTTTTTCTGTAATGACATCAAAGCAACCTCCAAATGATATCTTGCCTTTTTCATTTTCAGAGGGTGATTGATCATGCAAGTATGATTTTATTTTATTTTATTTTATTTTCCATTTGTTTATTTCATTCCAAAAATATTTATTTATTTTTTTCACTGTTCCGAATTGGGTAGTGCTCCTTAACATATCAGAAGTGACCGAATGATCTATACCGATATTTTTTTTTTATATATTTTCACTTTTTCATAATTTTTATGACTAATTTTTATTCATGTACAATTCAAGAAGTGAAAAAAAAAATGAAAAATGAAATAAAATATGAAAAATTCGGTACAATTTCGATCACATTTAAGTAGTGTTTTCCTTCGCAATTTACATGGGCAATATGCCACGCCAAATTGCCAAAATGGTCACATACCCATTGTATAATCTCTCTCTCTCTCTCTCTCTCCCTCTCTAGAATTGCGACGAGAAAAGAAACAAGTTGCAAGGAAAAGAGGTAGAAAAAAGTTCAAATGGAGTTTGAAGAATTTCAAAACATAGAACTCCAACTAATCAGTGAGCAGAAGGGACGCCATCAGTATCTCCACATGGAGCCCAAAAAAAAACAGGTGCAGGATAGAGCTAGAAATCATATATATATATATATTGAAGGAAAATATTATCATTCATTTATTCATCAAGAGAAACTTACATCCATGACCAAATACATGCAGGGATATTCCCATATCAACCACTTGGAACTCCACCAGTACACTACTTAACTGGTCTGGACTTTACAGCTACTGATACTCTCAACAAACAAACGTTCAAGAGATAGCACTTTGTCTCACCCTTCAAAGAAATGGAAGACTCAACATCTACAGATAAACCGTCCAAGAGACGAACTCCTTTTTTATTTTTACTATACAATAAGGAAGACAAGAACAAAAAAAGATGGATTATAGTTTGGACAAACTCCGGTAGACTTTGACAGCACTTGAAGGCAACAAATTTGTCTCTTTTCAGCCACAAAAGTCAAATTTGAAATATTTGGTGGTGAGGATTCCGGTGATCCGGCATGTGTGGCGAGAAGAGCTGCCGGAAGGGCTAAAAGACTATAGAAACACATCTGAGTATTACTATCATGTCAACATCCTCTCATCGTCCCCCATACCTCCAAGCAACATGTATAGTTTGTGAAATCACAGAAGAGAGAGAAAAAAAGACCATTGAATCTGCAAGTCACACCCAGTAGCATCTCACTTTGATGTAAGGTGATTTTCATATCCAATATTGTCTCACTCATAACTGGTTTTCATACTATAAAAATCAGACCAACTTGCAGTCCTAATCAGTCTGAAAGAGTTATATTTTCATTCAAATTGCTTCCAGTGCTACATCAGAAGATCCAGTAACCTTGTGCGAGATCGGAAGGATGTTATGGGCATCTTGGTAGCAGTGGCAAGTGTGGAAGTGTAGCATAAGGGCTGTGGCACGTAATGGAATTCCGGGATTTGATGAAGTGTTGTGAGAGTTGAGGACTCCATCAAATCTGTGACTGTTGAGGGCATGAATTCTAGCAGGTCTGAATTGGGGGAAGATGTGCAAATATGCCAGTTAACTACAATTGAGAGAAAGGGTATGCTGTTACAAATTGTACAGCAGGAGCAGTGTAGAGATGTGGGAAGGATTGATTCAAATATAGTGATTGTGCTGGCTAAATACAGTGCAGTTTTTGATGAGCCAAAGGGGTTACCACCCAAAAGGAGTAAAGATCGTCAAATCAATCTCAAAGATGGTACTTTGCCAGTTTCTGTGAGACCATATAGATACCCTTTTTATCAAAAATCAGAGATTGAAAAAATTGTTAAGGAGCTATTGGATGCAGGTGTGATTAGAAGTAGCCAGTCCCCATTTTCCTCACCTATGCTTTTGGATGCAGCTCATCCAAAAAATTAAGGAAAGCTGATGGATCATGGCATATGTACATTGATTATAGGGCACTGAATAGGAAAACAGTGAAAGATAAGTTTCTCATTCCAATCATTGATGAGCTGTTGGATGAGATGTGGGAAGCAACAGTTTTTTCCAAGTTAGACCTTAGATCTGGGTACCACCAAATTCGTGTGAGGGAAAGGGATATTGAGAATACTGCATTCAGGACTCACCAAGGTCATTACGAGTTTTTTTTTTATAAGTAGGTCATTACGAGTTTTTTATTATGCCTTTTGGCTTAACCAATGCTCCAGCCACTTTTCAGGCCTTGATGAATGAGGTATCTCAGCAATTCTTAAGAAAATTTGTTATAGTTTTCTTTGATGATATACTTGTGTATAGCAAGAACATGATGGAACATTTGCAGCACTTGTCAATGGTACTAGAAGTTTTTTTTTTATAGGTGTCAATGGTACTAGAAGTTTTAGCAAAGCATACTCTTTTTGCTAAAAGAAGCAAATGCAAGTTTGGTTGTAAAGAAATTGATTATCTTGGGCATTTAGTGTATGCCGAAGGGGTAAGAGCAGACCCATCAAAGATAAAAGCTATAATTGAATGGCCTGTGCCAAAATCCATTAAGTCCTTGAGAGGATTCCTTGGATTAACTAGCTATTACAGAAAATTTGTGAGGAATTATGGGTTGATTGCTACTCCATTAATTAAAGAAAGATGTGTTCGTGCGGGGTCTGAAGCTTCACAAGCTTTTGAAGCATTGAAAATGGAAGTCACTAACCCACTTGTTTTGGCCTTACCTGACTTTTCTAGGCCTTTTGTACTCGAATGTGATGCATCATGAAGAGGTATTGGGTCTGTATTAATGCAGAATGGAAGGCCTTCGGCATACCTTAGTCAGGCATTGAAAGGCAAGGCACTGGATCTATCTACATGCAAGAAAGAATTGTTAGCTTTGGTGTTAGCTATCAAGAAGTGGAGGCCTTATCTTTTGGGCTCTACTTTTGTTATTAAAACTGATCAATAGAGTTTAAAATTTCTGTTGGAGGAGAAGATTGGTACTCCATCACAGCAGAAGTGGATCAACAAGCTTCTTGGGTATGATTTTACCATTGAGTATAAGAAAGGTAGAGAAAACATTATTGCAGATGCTCTTTCAAGAAGAGATGAAGTGGTAGACGGAGAACCTAGCTGGTCAGCTATTACTAGGGCTGTAAGCTGGTCGATCTGGACTGGAGAAACTAACATGGTCGGTCTGGATCGAACCAGACCAGCCCGAAGTTGGGACCGGTCGGTCTCAATCCAAGAAATTCCCTTTTCTCGATTTTTGGTTCGTCCCCGGGATGGGGTTTTCCCAAACTAGACCGACTTAATAGGAAAATATATATTTTAAATTTTTAAATATATTTTTATATATTATTTTATATAATATTTGTATAATTAAATATGTAATTTTCATCTAACTTATCACCATTAACAATATAAAATTTTAAATATGTAATTACAAATTAATATTCTAACATATAATTGAAACCTATCACCATTAACAATATAACATTTTAAATATGTAATTAAGCTTGTAATGCATTCTCCATTTAGAGACTGTACATAACATTACTCTTTTAAATTATGTTCAATAGTCCTCTATCACCTCATCTTGTTATACAATCTTTTTTGATTTGGTATGGTTGTGTTGTCAATTTTGGTGGTTCTCCCTTTGGTCAGACATATGCTTGCATGATTCACCAGCTTAACCCTTGGTAAGTTAAAAAACTATGCTAATTAGATTTGTACTAATTTTCTTCCCTTTTGAAATCTCCTCGTGACATAATCAAATACCCAAGAGGGGAAAAAAAAAAATCTTTAAATCATAAAGAATCTATTCAAACTATGACTTGTAACAATTCATGCCTTGAAATCTACCTTTTATCATGAGTAATCTTTTGAAAAATTATTAGATAACATGACAATATTTCTCTCTAACAAAAATGTTATATATATATAGCGATTTTAAATAAATTTATAAATTGACGTGATTTTATAAAATATATTTAATCTATTTTACAGTAAAAAATAATTATAATCTAAAGCTCATTATTTTGTAATTAGTTTCTTTTTTATTTTTATAATCAAAATATTTTTATTCAAATATGTAAAAATAAGTTAATTACCAAAAAACTATGACCCGAAAATCAAGATATAGACTTTAGTGATCATCTTTTTAATTAAGAGGATTTGGATGCCTCGTTTGTATTCATAACCTACCGCAATCTATCTCAACTCATCTCATCTCATCATTACAATTTTTTCAAATTCTCATACAAAATATAATAAACAATTTAACTTTTTCAAATTTCAAAATAACTTTTATAAATTTCTACATAAAATGTAATTAATAATTCAACTTTTATTTTACTATTTACAAATCATTTCAACCCATCTCAACTCATTTCTGAATCTAAGCCACTCTTTAAATATCTTTTGCACGCGTGTGAGGAGGTCACCTTTTAACATTCATTTTGATATAATAACTATTTTTTATTTATTAAAATGCCAAGATTCAAAACCAACTACTAATAGGTTTCTTCCGTAATCAAATTACCAATCATATACGGAAATATTTCGGCTATTAGTTTGAATTTGTCATTTCAATTATATTGTCGCATACTTAATGGACGGAGTCGTGTAACTAAAATTGACAAATACTACCTTATTTTATAGTTTTTTTTTTTTCCTCTTGGGATCCACTATCAGGACATAATTGCCATTTTATGTATGAGGACATAATTGTAATTTCGTTTATTTTTTACTTCTGTAATATAGCACATTTGCCGTATAGCTTTTTTCTTCCCTTTATTTTAACTTGTATAAATAGGTTACTGTATATGGACTTTAATGGTTAATTAATTTTCACACGACTCTCTTCTCCATAAGCCTCTTTTTCTTTTGAGTGATGCTAGAGCCACAACTGGGGGCTCCCGCTGGAAGTTACTGTTGATTCTAATATGTGTTTTTTTATGTATTTTTTTTATAATTATTTTTATATAAATATTTTTAACAATTCTAAATATTTTAAAAAAATAAAATAAATTTATAATATTATTAAAAAATACTTCCTTAATCATGAAATAAAAAAAATTATTAAAAAATATTTCGTGATTAAGGAAGTATTTTTTAATAATATTATAATTTATTTATTTATTTTTTAATATTTAAAATTATTAAAAACATCTATATAAAATTAATTATAAAAAAACACATAAAAAAACACATGATAGAGCCAGCGGTGACTCCCAGCGGGAGCCACCAGCGGTGGCTCTATCATTTTCCTTTTCTTTTTCGTCTTCTTGCTCTGTTTTAGGTTTCTGTTATCGGAGTATTTTCTACACTTTACATCCACTTCAATTATATGTTAGGTATATTAAAAAAATGTAATTAACTAATGTATATGTTAGAATATGTAATTTGTAATTCTATTAATTAACTAATGTATATTATCAATTAACCTATCACCAATTCACCATTAACTAATTACTAAAATCTACATCTATGATCTAATTAAAGTTATTAGATAAATTTTTTGTAAAAGACATAAGTTGCAAGTAAATATAAAGCATGTATGGACGGGGACTTATGGATAATTCAATTATTTATGTTTCATATACAAAATGTAAAAATTTTAATATAACTCATTATGCATTAACTATCATAATACATTGACATACTATAAGTTAGTAACAAATTTACAATTAACATCATCAATATAATTATAATTATTATTTTTTTAATAAGTTAGTTACATAATCCACATTAATAATTCACTTATTTTAATTTAGTAATTTAGATAAATTTTTTTATTAATTTATTTGAAATAAAAAATAAAAAATAATTGGGCCGGACCGGACCGATAGCTACCGGTCCCGTCCCTATGGATGTTCAATCCAATCTGGGGAAAATGAATTTCGGTCCATCACCCTCCCGGACCAGACCGACCGATTTAAGCCCCTAGCTATTACAGTTCTGGATCCAATCTGGTTGGAGCACAGTTAAAGGCTTCTTATTTGCATGATGAGGAAATTTCTGGGATATGCAGCAAGTTACAGCAAGGGTCTGTTAAAGATCAATCTTTTGAGGTGAAGAATGGGCTACTTTTTAAGAAAGGAAGGTTGTTTTTGTCAGCCTTATCTCCTCCCAAGCAACAAGTTCTGCAGTATATTCACAGCAGTGCTTTTGGGGGACAACATTCTAGTTACCAAAAATCCTTGCATAGAGTTAAGGCTGATTTCATTTGGACTGGGATGAGGAGACATCAAGCAGTTTATTAAAGAATGTGCAGTCTGTCAAAGGTGTAAAGTGGAGAATTTATAGCCTGCTGTTTTATTACAGCCACTGCCAGTTCCCATGAGATCATGGAGTGATAACTGCGATATCTACATGGATTTCATTGATGCCCTTCCTAATTCAAAAGGATTTTTTCTGTGATTTTTATTGTAATTGATAGACTTACAAAATATGTCATTTTTTGCCCTTATCCAATCCTTATATTGCAGTTTCAGTGGCTAAGCTTTTTATTTCTCATATCTTCAAGTTGCATGGTATGCCAGCAACTATTGTCACAAATAGAGATGTCACTTTCACCATTAATTTTTGGAAGGAACTGTTTTGCCCTGCACCACCCCATTTAGACCGCCAGGCTTCTCCCTCCATCTCCTCTCCCATTTTTCCCACTACTCCCAATAATCTTTCCCCCTCTTTTTTCATCCAATTCTCCTCCCCATTTTGGCCAGACAAAAACCACTTAATAATCATTCCTTACACCCTCACCCCCACCTGCATCGCCTTTATTTCTATTTTTCTCATCAGCACATAAGCCACAATTTCCGTCTCAAGCGCATGTAGAAGTCATGAGAAATGTGGCATCACGCGATGGATCCCGAACCTTAGTTGTACCTCCTTAGAGAGCTGCCCCTAATATGTGCTCTTCTATCCAAGGTTGTGGGAGAAAAGATCTCCTTCAATGGCCCTAATTGCTCCTCATTTCTGTTTTATACTTGTTTGACTGTTTTGTTCCTGGGTACCAATGTTATGGGGGATTGTAGGAGCCCTCAATTCCCCCCCCAAAACCACCTTTTGTATATAATTGCTTTGGCGAGAAAAAAATCACTTATATATCAAAGCCTAC